>NC_066566.1:998506-1341006 GCF_024679095.1 Eriocheir sinensis | reverse complement strand
ACTTGTCACACCGCTCGAGCATCAGAGATCATTCTGTGGGGACGTAATGAGAGCCTGGTATCTGAGCTGGCTGGAGGACTTGTATAACTATCTCTTAAGCTCCGTTCACACTGTGCCGGCTCTGGGCCACGACAACCCATGCAGCGACTCCGGGAACACGAGGTCTTGGATGTGGAATGTTGATATGAAAGGGTCGCACATAGTTTGTCCGACCATATGCGACCCTTCCACATCAAGATTTCACACCCAAGACCTCATACACCCCGGGTCTCTTAGGCGTAGGCGACTCGGGCACTCCTCAAGGAAGCTGCAAAGGTAAAGAAGATACATGACGCAAGGGAGAGGCGTTGGTGGGCATCAGGGAAGCCGTAGAGGGTAAAGGGGATACATACGTAGGTTATAGCTTGAAGGCCGCAGCGGTGGTGGGGGTGTAGCTGAGAGCAACAACACACACACGAAGCTCCCCCAACGGTACTAAAGGGAGAGGGAGAGGGGAAAGAGTAAGGGATAGGAAAAGGGGAGAGGGACAGTGGAGAGAAGGAGGGTAAGGGAGAGGGGAAAGGGGGATGGATAGAGGGGAAAGGGAGAGGAGAGAGGGCGAGGATCAGGAGAGAGAGAGAGAGAGAGAGAAGACGAAGGGAGATGGGGAGAGGGGAGAGAACGAGGGGAAGGGAGAGGGGTGAGAACGAGGGGAAGGGAGAAGGGGAGAGAACAAGGAGGAGGAAGAGGAGGGAGAGAGAATACGAGAGGAAGAATGTGGGGAGAAGGGGAGAAAACAAGGGGAGAGGACGAGGGTAGGGAGAGGGGAGAGGGTTAGAGTCAAGGTCAGCTGGCCGATAAAAAAGTCACTTAAGACAACTGGCGCAGCACACACACACAACGCACAAACAAACGAACAAACAAAAAAAGAAGAATATTATAAAGTCTTGTGAATGCGAGTTCGTGCGTGTGTTCGCTTATCAACAACAACAAATGGCGGAGTCGAGTAGCGCTGGGGACGATTATGCTGTTGTTGTTGTTGTTGTTGTCTTTGCTCCCTTTCAATCCTGTTTTTTTATTTATCTATTTATTTATTTATTTATTTATTTATTTTTTTTTTTTTTTTTGGCGGTCAGATCGTGTTTCTTTCTTTGCTTAATTTTTTCTTTCTTTTTTTTTTTTTTTGCCTTGTTACTTTATCTTTTTTATTTTTTTTTCTTATTCATTCATTCAGGGTCGCCCCTTTAAAGTGTTCTTGTTTTTTTTTTTCATTCATTTTCTGTTACTCTCTTCTATTACTTCTTTTTTTTCTATTACTCGTTATTATTTTCATTTTTTCTCATTATTTTTATTTTTTAATTTAGTTCGTCTCCTTAACTAATGGTGTTTTCCGCGCACCGTTTTCTATTTCTTCTTATTTTTTTCGGTTTTATTTATTATTTATTATCTTTATTTATTTATCTATTTTCATTTTCTCATTATTTTATTTTTATTTTAGTTCGTCTCCTAAACTAATGGTGTTTTCCGCGTACCGTTTTCTATGTCTTATTATTTTTTTTGGTTTTATTTCTTTTCTCATTTTCCTTCATTCTAGTTCGCCTCCTTAACGCCTGACCTCATCTTATTATCGCTGTAAATTATATGTTCTCATTCTTCACAAACTCTTCAATATTTTTTTTATGTCATCAGCAAGCGAGTGAACCCAAGCTTGCCCTCCTAAACAGTGTGTGTGTGTGTGTGTGTGTGTGTGTGTGTGTGTGTGAGCGCACATGTGGGGTAGGTTGAAGGTCATTGGTTCAGGTCAGATAACTTTGAAAAGCAAATATTGGTGTAGCGATCTCTCTCTCTCTCTCTCTCTCTCTCTCTCTCTCTCTCTCTCTCTCTCTCTCTCTCTCTCTCTCTCTCTCTCTCTCTCTCTGCCTGTGAATCTGTTATTATCCTCCTGCAATGGTGTGTGTGTGTGTGTGTGTGTGTTTATACTTATGATAGTTCTATATCCTGCTTTTACTTTTCTCCACTTTCTCCTCCTCCTCCTCCTCCTCCTCCTCAACACCACGTCACAACACCACAACACCAGCCATAACACCAGTTCCAACACCCTCATTACCGCTAATTGGTCCTTATACTCGCGAATAAAAAGTGACCTGTCCGACTTTCCCTCTCATTAGACGCTTACCTGAGTTCGCTCCCTCACCTGCGCCTCACAAAGCCCCAAGGAGTGGAATAGTTAGGGCACAACAACAATGAACAGGTAAAAGTGTGTGTGTGGGGGGGAGGGGGGAGTGTGCGTGTGTGTATGTGTGTGCGCGTGTGTGTGTGTGTCGGAGCTTAATAACGCCAAACATAGCTTTCACGAGTTCCGCCAGGAAGGAAGGAGGAACAGAGGAACGCCTTGTGGCCAGGGAAGACGGTGGTGCTGTTGTTGCTGCCGCTGCTGAGGCGCGGTTGTTGCTGACACAGGCACGCGCGAGGCCCACGAAGACTCACACGCACCGCTCTTGTACGACTTCGACTGTCACGTGTCACCGCTCGAGGAAGTGGACCGCGGAGAATGTTGCAAAGAAGCGGCTACTGTGAGCGACCGTGCGTGCGCCTCATGATGTTTTGTTGCGTTTGTCATCACTAGAAACGCAAAATTGGTTCTTCTTTTGCACTTTCGGGGTCTTAATGTTGCGAAGAGAAACGACTACTGTGAGGGTGTGATGGTAGGTCTCATTATGGTTTGTTGCGTTTATCTTTACTAGAAACGCAAAATTGCTTCGTCTTTGGCACTTTCGGGGTCTTAATAAGCTTTATTATTGCGTTTATCTTTACTAGAAACGCAAAATTGGTTCGTCTTTGGCACTTTCGGGGTCTTAATGTTGCAAAGAAACGACTACTGTGAGGGAGTGATGGGAAGCTTTATTATGTATTATTGCGTTTATTTTTACTAGGATCGCAAAATTGGTTCGTCTTTGGCACTTTCGGGGTCTTAATATTGTGAAGAAACGACTACTGTGAGGAAGTGATGGGTAGGCCTTATGGTTTGTTGCGTTTATCTTTACTTGAGACGCAAAAATTGGTTCGTCTTTGGCACAGTCGGGGTATTAATGTTGTTGCTCTGCTCAGTTCGCGGAAAGAAGTCTACGGAGGATGTTGCAAAGAGGCTAACGACTGCTGTCCAATTGTACGCCTCGTTACTGTGATGCCAAGTTGTTGCTTTCCTCAGTTCGCCGAAGTCTGCGTATATGATGTTGCAAAGAGGCTAACGACTGCTGTGGCCGACGGTATCCACGCCGCATTCTCTTGTTGTTTACTTCCTTGGAAATACAAAATTGGTCATCCTTCAACACAGTGGTAGGAATATAAGGTTTCCACTCAGTACGAGGCGTTGAATGGGGTGTCAGCTGAGGATGTTGCGAAGAAGCCGACTTGAAATGATCCGTCGTTGACATGGTGGTAGGAATATAAGGTTTCTACTCAGTACGACGCGTTGAATGGAGTGTCAGGATATTGTGAAGAAACTGACTGCTGTGAGCGACTCTGCACCTTGCCATGTTTTGCTTCGGTGGAACGGCACAGAAATGGATGGTCTCAGATTGTCAGAGTCAGCACTTGGAAGAGTTGTTGTTTGTCACGATGAGCTGGACAGTGTTGATCTGCTTTTGCTGTATCACTCAGATAGCGCCACTATAAACACTTGCCTGCGCCATGACGGGCTGGGGCCGAATACCATCCAGGCCCCTCAATCAATATGTCCGTGGTCGCAGATTCTTTTTTTTATTTTTATTTTACGTCTAAGCCTATAGCACCATAGGCTTAGACGTAAAATAAAAATAAAAAAAAGAATCTGCGACCACGGACATATTGATTTTAAAAGATCATATACAAGAGAAAAGAAGAACAAGAGAAGAGAGCAGGTAACGAGAAGAATAGCTGTCCTGTGACTTCAAGAGACACCGAGTTGAACGAAATTTAAGAAAAGAGAAAGAATGAAAAGAAAAAAACGAATGTCTCACTATAGCAAGCCAATACATGAAGACTTTTTTTTTTTTCTGAAGCTCGTATCTTATAGCAATGGCCTGTTACTGCTGCTACGGTGGTGTGTGTGTGTGTGTGTGTGTGTGTGTGTGGCTGAGAGCAAGATACATTACCGTGTGCGAGACTCTTTCGACCTTTGAACGTGGTGTTTGTTACATGGTGTTGTTGTGCTTCATGATGTAATACCTGTATCCTCTCTCCTCCTCCTCCTCCTCCTCCTCCTCCGTCATCAACATCATCATCAGGGTATTTTTTGTACTAGTTTCATTGTCATTATTAACACCAGTATTATTATTGTTATTATTATTATTATTATTATTATTATTATTATTATTATTATTATTATTATTATTATTATTATTATTATTATTATTATTATTATTATTTTTACTCTTACTACTACTACTACTACTACTACTACTACTACTATTATTACTGCTACTACTGCTACTACTGCTACTACTACTACTACTACTACTACTACTACTTCTACTACTACTACTACTACTACTATTATCATCACCATCGTTTCTCACCATCATCCTCACCATCATTCTCTCACCAGCACATTCCTCGTAAAAGTGCCACCCTCCTCCTCCTCGTCATCATCGTCGCTGTCATCTTCATCATCCCCGTCTACCTTGTCCCCTTGCTGTCCTCACCTGTCTCTCCTCCTCTTGTCCGAGTCATCGCCAGCCACCAATACGCAGGACGAGTGACCTTCAGTTCTTATATTCGCTTGTGTGTGTGTGTGTGTGTGTGTGTGTGTGTGAAGACTCTCAACAAAACCATGAACACGAAAAAAAAATCTTATTCATTATTTTTTACGTCTACGCCTATAGGGCCGGTAGGCTTGCTTAAGGGGCCTGGATGGTAGTTGGCCCCAGCCCGTCATGGCGCAGGCAAGTGTTTATAATGGCGCCATCTTCTCTTCTCTATGTGTTCTTGCCTCGTTACTTATTGTTCCCGGTTCATCAGCTTCCGTGTCTCGTGTGTCAGTGAGTTCGATGTTGTCGCTTGGGTGAGGGAGGAGGAAGGAAGGAAACAGCGTTATATTCCTCCTCTACCCAACTTGTCGAAGAGCTCCCAACCCCTGTCGCTTAGATTCATATTTCACCCATCCTTTCTTCTCCCTTATCATCCCTCCCTCCTCCCTCTTTTCTCCTCTTCCTTCTTCTACCTCAACTACTCCCCACAAACCCCTCCATTATCATCCCATTTCCTCTCCTTTTTCCCCTTCTCTCCTTCCTCCGTCCTCACAAGTCCATGTCAGTCAAAATCATGCGTGTTTTTGTATCCTTAACTTCCTCCTCCTCATCCTCCATTTCATCATTCATTATCATCATCATCATCATCATTTTCCTGTGTTCAGTGTTGCCATGCTTTACACAGTACCACGTCTACCAAAATTATGCGTGTATCTTTATTCTCCACTTCCTTCTACTTCTTACTCCTCCCCTACTCACTCTTACCTACTCTTACTTTCCTTACTAACTTCCTTTCTGACCTACCTTTGCCTACCCTTACCTTTCCTTCCTTGCTTTTACCTATCCTTACTTTTTTTACTTACTTACTTACTCGCGCTGTTTCAAGTCTCCCGTCCTGGTTTATGGGGTCATCCCTCGCCAGGACACCACCATCGTATTCCTCTATCAGTTGCAAGGGGGCAATACTTGGCCACTCTACTCTGGTGTGCTACATACGATATTACTACATCCTAAAGCAGGCGTGTCGTATAAGTGCGTCCTCGACTTATTTCTCTTCCTCTTCCTCATTATTAGCATCATCATTATCCCCACCCTCGTATCATTGACATTCTCGGTAACGCAATCAATGTCCACAACTCGAGGCATACTGGGAAGTTGTGAAGTTCATGAGCGGGGTCAAGGGCTTGTAAATGTCAAGGTTGTGTGTGGGCAGTCCGCGTCGCTCAACTCGAACACACACACACACACACACACACACACACACACACACACACAAGGGCACGGGGCACGAGGTGGGCATTCTCCTCAACGAACAGGAGGACTCGATGCTAAACGAACATATGTTAAAAGTTCCCTCGTATGTATTTGTAATCATTCCTAGTGTCTGTAGGGGTTTGGCAATGACATGTTGTATCTTGGTATCCCTTGAAGCTGCACCAAGAGTAAGTTGTAGTAAAGAATATAAATGCTTTTCCCATGCGGTAAAAAGACCAAGAACTGAACACAAGTTATACACAACGTTACCCAAGGATATGAGACTGCAAGAGAACTGACCGCCCACGCAAGGCAGCTCCCGAGTACACACAAATATATAAGGAGACTACAGAGGCCAGACGGCTTACACAAGACTATTATATATCAGATATCCATTAGAAAAGGATGCCCGATACACAACGCAGAGGAAAACAAAGAAGCACCGTTGCCAGATTATCGTACTCATAGCCTCGTTTTTTTCCGTTTTTTGAGCCATGCCCATAACTATTGCCAAACACGCACCAATAATTAACCATTTTAACGATAACTATATATGAAGGCAGTTCTTGAGGTCGAGGAGGCAGTTTTGGGGTTGGAAATTGGCAAACATAGGAGGCTGAGTACGACAATCCGGCAACGTTGCAAAGAAGAATGCTCAGAGGCAGCTTTTTCCTCCTTAAGTGTGTATTAATTGGAAGAGTACATGGAAACTAGCGAACAGACTCTATGGCCAGACTGCAGGTGGTGAGAATCTGAGGGGAGTCTGATACAGGCGTCTACAGGTGACAGCCGACGCCGCGAGTGTTCCAGCGGCTGACGGGCGTAATCACGGTGAGGCTGCGGCGCACGAAGAGTCTCATCTCCCTTATTGCAGCGTCTCCTCTTAATAACGCCGGATGAGATGTGACATAAGGAAGAAGGGAAGGAAGCGTTGTCTGCCAAACTCGACGATGCTGTACCACTGCCGGGAGAGACTCACAGAGGGCCGTATTTTAAGACACCATCGCTTCTCACATCGACTATTTCTAAAGGTCAAAGAAGGAATCAATCTGTTTTTCATGAGTGTTTTTTTAAGGTTCATGGCACAGAAGAAGGGTCAAACTACCACCAGGGTCATAAAACTACCCCTGGAAATGCTCACAACTCCTACGAAAGCCTCTTCAATTATGTGTTCCTAGTGGGCGATATATCTTTTAATACGACTCTCAGTGCCCTCCACATCCAACAAAGAGTCTGGAAATTTTGTAGGGTAGAGGAAAGGATTTTTTTTAATTGCATCGTTAGCATTTCTGTGAATCCGCGAGGCTTACGCAAGGCTTGCTATCCCGGAAATTGTAACGAGACCCCCCACAACAGACGCCATCAAGAACCGTAATCCTCCCGAAATTGACCTCTCTTTCGGCCACCTCTTTTGATTCTCTTTTTTAGGAGCAGCGAGTAGCGGGCTTTTTTTTTATTATTGTTTCCTTTTTTGTGTGCCCTTGAGCTGTCTCCTTTGTTGTAAAAAAAAAAAGCATCGCGGTCAATAATAGTCTCTTGCTAATATCTCCACCAGACATTTGTTTCCCCTACACACTCTTACTTAATCTTACTCTTCCTTTCTGACCTACTTTTACCTACCCTTTCCTTACTTGCTCTTACTTATCCCTACTTTTCTTCCTTACTTACTCGCGCTGTGTTCCAAGTCTCCCGTCCTGTTTATGGGGTCATGCCTCGCCTGGACACGGTTTAGGAGACAACACGAAAGTTCCTGGTTAACTAAGCTCGTGATTTCAACTTTCAAGACAAACGGGTCACTCTTTACTGATATTAAAGAACCTCGTCAACATACAACGAAAAATGCGAGGAGGAGGAGGAGGAGGAGGAGGACGAAGAGGAGGAAGAGGAAGAGGAGGAGGAGAGGATGACCTGCATGGTATGGTGTGTGTCATGCTGAGTTGTGTCTGTTAGGAAGGACGGGAAGAGAAGGAAGGGAAGGGGGAAGGGAATGGGAATGAGGATGAGGATGGGAATGGGATGGGAAAGGGATGGGAAGGGAAGGGGAAGGAGGAAGAAAGGGATAGTAATGGAAAAGGAAGGGAAGGGGAAGGGAGTGAGAATGAGGATAGGAAGGGGATGGGAAAGGGATGGAAAGGGAAGGGAATGTGAGTGTGTCGGGAAGGATGAAAAGGGAAGGGAATAAGGATGGGATGGGAAGGACTTGTAGCAGCGTTTCCCTTCAGGCTTTCCCTTCGGCAGATGTCTGGAAGGGGAGGCTGCAAAGGGGGAGGGGGAGGGGCCGGAAAAGAGGGAAGGGGATGGGATGGGAAGGGAAGAACTTTTCACAGCCTTTCCTGCAACCTTTCCCTTTGGCTGCCGTTTTAAGGGGATGCTGCAAAGGGGAGGAGGGGGGCAGAAGGGGGGAGGGGCAAGGGGGAGGTCAGTCTGATTGGCAACGTATGGAAAGTTGAGAGGAACATCTTGTACTGAACGCGTTGCTCTGAGTACTTCCTCCCTTTCCTCTTATTACTCTCTCTCTCTCTCTCTCTCTCTCTCTCTCTCTCTCTCTCTCTCTCTCTCTCTCTCTCCTTATTTATCACCTTTTCGTCTCTTCCCAGGTTCGTACGCAAGGTGAAGGCGTGGCGGCGTCTGGCGTGCGTGCGTGTGTGCGTGCGCTGTGACGGTCTGTGAGTACTATACGTGTTGACTTCCTGTCCCCGACTCGTCCTGGTAAACTGTTTGTCTGTGTTTGGTCTGTGTCTGGTATTTCTCTTTATTTTTTTTTCTTTATTTCTTTTTTTTATTTTTCTTTCTTATTTTATCTTCCTCTCTTTCATTCCTCCTCCTCCTCCCTATATTTTTTTTCTTTTCTTTCATTCTCTTTCTTTTTCTTTTCTTTCTTTACTGTCTGTCATACTTTCTTACTTTTTCTCTTTCTTTCTTTCTTTTTCTCTATATATATCTCTCTATCTGTCTATCTATCTATCTACCTATCTGTTTGTCTATATGTATCTCTATATCTGTCTATCTATCTACCTACCTATGTATCTATCTCCTCCTCTTCCTCCTCCCTATGTATGTTGACCCAAAACACTACATATCCTACCCTCCCAAGCGACCCAAAACACTACATACATATCTTTCCCTCCCAAGCGACCCAAAACACTACATACATATCCGTCCCTCCCAAGCGACCCAAAACACTACATACATATCCTACCCTCCCAAGCCACCCAAAACACTACATACATATCCTTCCCTCCCAAGCGACCCAAAACACTACATACATATCCAACCCTCCCAAGCCTCCCACCTCTGATCCCGCAATGCTCTCTCGTAATCGCCGAGGTGAGGGATAATGCCCCCGATCAAGGCTGCGTTCGAGAGAGGAAAATCACAACAGGAAAGGAGGAAAATTTGGTGTAATGATAAGGATAACGCAGAAAATCTTTATAATCACACGGAGCTTGGAAGAAAAGAACATTGGGTTGTAATGTGTACGCATACCCTTCGGCATCACCAGCGTTATAAGGTTATCATACTCAGCACATCGACTATTCCAGCTTCCAAAACATAATAACAGTAATTACCGATACTAACAACAACTATAAAAGAACATCGTTATCTGCGTGGGTGCGATAGTTTTTCGAGTCCCAGAATTCGGCACAATGCGTTGGTTGAGTACGAGAATCTGGCAACATTGGGCATTATCAGCCTCAGAGGGCGGTATGCTCAGACGCCCCTCACATCAACTATTTTCAAAGGCCGAAGAGGAGACTAATCAGGTTCTCACGCGTGTTTTTTTTTTAGCTTCATGGTCCAGAAGAAGGGTCAAAGTACCACCAGGGTCAGCAGTGAATGGGTACCAGGTATTAATCGGGGGTTATGTCCCGTCTCCTGGGATCTGTTCCCTTCTATAATTCCTTCCCCTTCTTTCTCTCTCCGGCATATGACCACAGATGTTACGCCGACTAAACGAAACTTTCCAACTACCACCAGGGTCATAAAATCATCCCTGGAAATGTCCAAAACTCCAACGAAGGCCTTGTCAAATGTGTGTGTGCTGAGGCGCCGAAATGTTAAAGAATAGCACCTCTGACAGAGCCCCAGGTAGCCGCGGGGACCATCATCGGGAAGGGAAACCATCCATGTAGTATCCCTTCCCCGCGGACAAACCAGCAGGCGCCTCGACGTCCAAGACACGGCCAATCCAGCCCACTCTCGCTTCAATTCCACGGATGGCCCCGCTGAATGGGACGAGGACGGCGGTGAGGCGAGGAAGGGGAGGAGGAAGCCTTTTCATATTACTGGCGAATCTAGAAATTGGATTAAGGGCGGGTGGCTGGGTCGAGAAGATGGTTGCAAGGATCAGAAGAATATGCATTTCAGAAACAAGGCAGAAAAGACAGGGTTGGAGAGAGAGAGAGAGAGAGAGAGAGAGAGAGAGAGAGAGAGAGAGAGAGAGAGAGAGAGAGAGAATTTACACACACAGTTGGATAGATAGAACAGTACTTTACACAGTGAGATAGATAGATTGCCAGTTTGCATACAGAGATAGATAGATAGATAGATGCTGATAGATAGATAGGTAGGTAGATAGGTTGACAGTTTACACACACACACACACACACACACACACACACACACACACACACACACACACACACACAAAAGAAAAAAAAATCTGTGCCTCCCTATATATCCTCCTCGTCCGGTCCTCATAACACTCTCCTGAGCGCTGTTTTTCATTAAGCTCCCCCTTCCCCCCCGAGCCCAGGAAGGCGTTTATTAATCCCCGTTGTTTTCCGTCATCTCCCGGAGCGTGAAGGGATGTTGCCGGAACCCAGGTAAGACGTGCGGGAAGATCAGGTTAGCTCCTTCCTTCGACCCTGCCGCCGTGACTTATGCTGCGAAAACAGGTGACGTGGTTGATAGAGTTTGGGATCAATTTGTGGGACCGTTCTCTCTTATCTGTCTACCTCTCTGTCTATCTCTATCTTTAAGTCCATCATCAGTGCAGGTCCAGTCTACAAGCGGTTAGTCTATTAGTCCTTGTTTTAATATCCCGGACCCCTCGGCTTGGATCGCTAACCATCACGAGAGCTTTGCGACCTCGGTGACAACATAATATAGACCAATGTAGCTTTTCATTCTGCTACCCGCCAAATGATGAAGATGATGATGATGCTGATGAGATAGCGGTTTCATCTCCGTCCGTGTAAGGAATTTTCTTAATCATCTCGTTGCTATTAGCTGGAGAGGTATATAAGAGGAGAGGAGAGGAGAGGAGAGTGGAGGAAAGAAGAGAGTAGAGGAGAGAAGAGGAGAGGATAGAATACATAAGGGGGAGGAGAAAACGAGATAGCAGGTGAAGTAGAAGATCGAGAAGAAGAAGGAGAGCAAAGTAAAAGAAAGGAAGAAAATAGAGGAGACGCATTAGTGGAGAGAAGGGAGGAGAGAGGAGAGAAAATGACAGAAGTAGAAGTGGGAGGAAAAAAACAAAATAACAACTTGGAAAATGAAAACGAGAATGAGAAGAGAAAAAAAGAAAGAGAACTACAAGAGACATGGAAAAGCGGAGAGGAGAGAGGCAGAAGAAGGAAGAGGAGAAGGGGGAGAAGAGGAGTACGACAAGGACGGGAGGAAGGAAACATCACAAACCTCATGATTAACTTGACGTGCTGACTAAACTTGGGTCTGTACCACGGCGGAGAGGACGCTGCGCACGGCCTCTCATAATTCTCTCTTATACTTCTACCAGGAAACGTTTACCAGGTTGAACGCGTCCCGCCACTTCAATTTCCACTCTTAAAAAAAAAATCGTGTACTAGATGGCTATATGTTAAAAAAAAAGTAAATAAAGAGTTGTCCATATAGGGATTTTTTTATATTCTGACAGCAGCAAGGTTTTATTTTTCATACTTTTTCATACTTCGATTCGGATTTTCATATTGGTTTTATTCCTGGTGTACGAAAACCTTATGAACCAAGTGATCACGGATGTCTGCTACTTGAAGTTTTTATAGACACAACAAATACAGAATCACCATCGTACACAAACTCTAGAGATCAGTGGTGAGAAACATTTGTAGTAGCGTGTTTGAACAAGTAACTATAAATGTCCGGATATTAGAAGTTTGACAGACGCCTCAACATTGAATCATTATCGTTCACAAACTCGGGTGAACATTGTCTTTATGTCGAGAGATAAACGTAATACCTGATGTATATCTAAATATCGGCATCACTATAAAAAAAACATTCGCCCGCGTCACTAACAGGATGGGGCAGACCACCAGTGTACAGAATTCAACGGGTTTGTACATATGAAAAATAGTAATACTCATTCAAGAGGAAGGTATCAGGACACCTCTTCTCACGTAATTGACTGCTCTCTCGGCCACCTCTTCGGATTTTTTACAGGAGCAGCGAGTAGCGGGCTTTTTTTTTATTGTTGTTTCCTTTTTTTGTGTCCTTGTGCTGTCTCCTTTGCTGTAAAAAAAAATGTAAAAGTTCTGATGACCACCACGACACCTTCCGGGCATTAAGATAGTGGTTTATTTTATTTATTTATTTATTTTTTACAACTAAGGAGACAGTTCAAGGGCGTAATGAAAAATAGATAAAAAAGCCCGCTACTCACTGCTCCTGAATAGAGGTCAAACGAGTGTCCAAAAAGAGAGGTCAATTTCGGGAGGAGGACGAGTTTTATTAATTAGGTTTTTGTACTTGGAAATTATACACGTTGAGGTCCTTTGCCATCCCCTAAGACCGCTCAAACACTAACACACACATACCAAAAAATAAATAAATAAATAAATAAATAAATAAAAAAAAAATCTTACCCATCACCCATCTTCATCCATCACATCCTCACCATACGCCAACACACACTCATCCGTCCCGTTCCACATCGCCCAATCTCATTTTTCACCTTCACCCGTCGCTTTCCCAGTCACCCGCACCTTGCCACTCCATCAGCGGGACACCGGTAGCGGGGTATAGGGGAAGGTAAGGTTAGGTAAGGAAAGGTAAGGAAGGGTAAGGAAGGTAACCCGTGCTGTGCTCTTCCCATTGGTGATCAAAGTTTACATCTCCCTCGGGCCTGAAAGACATGTCGGGCGGGGCGGGGGAGAGGCAGGGACGGCGCGTGGCTTCATATGCTTTGCCAGGGAAAGATGCAAATTACGGTAATGGGACTGGTGGACCTATAAGGAAACTTGGGATAGAGCGAGGAAAGGTCGAGTGTGTGGGGCCGAGTGGGGATGGGATGGGATAGGGAAGGAGTACTGGGGGACGGGACGGTAGCGTGTGTGTGTGTGTGTGGTAGCGGGGCGAGGAGGAGGCTGGTACGGTGCTGGAGTGGCCTGGCTTCGGCGTATTGAGGGACAAGATGAAGCGAGGGGTTGGGCGGTTTCCGAGTGTGGTGGAGCCGAACGTAACGTATCTTTGCAGGTGACCAAGTCTTGCATAGAAGGTGGTGATGTATTTATTAAAGAGTGGGATTTCAGTAAATATTCAGACTTCAGATCCTATGGTCCAGACTATGTGGTTTGTCCTTAAGGGGGGTGACTACTGGGTATTTATTTAGAGGTGACATGTAAGGTTCTCTCTACCCGTACTTCTACCACTAAACACACACACACACACACACACACTCACAGTCACTCACTCACTCGCTCTTTCTCATCATGTACTCAAGGGAGGGGGGAGGGGGGGCACTCAACACACTCGGCCCTTTTGGACAGAGTGGAGTCAAAGGCTTCTCGCGTCATACCTCCCCTCCACCCACTGTCTCCTCCACCTCTCAAATTCCGCCGCAGTGTTCTATCTCTTTCTATCTTCTATCGCTACTTTCATGCTAACTTCTCTTCTAAACTCGCTAAGTGCCTGCCTCGCTGTACACGAATTTCTACGTTAATATGCCCTCGTGCTGTCCGTATTCCTTATGTAAAAGTTAACTGGCATCTTCATTCTCTCATCCCTGTTATCGGTAAAGTCTGTAACAACCTTCCTTTGTCTGTATTTCCTTCCGTCCTTCGACCTGAGCGATTGCAAGAGGGGAGTTCAGTATCAGTGCACCTCTTCAACCGGTTCACATTACCTCAAATAGGATCTTAGTTTTCATTTTTAGGAGCAGTGAGTTTTTTTCTGCCCATGAGTGCCTTCTTCGCTCTTAAACACACACACACGCACGCACACACACACACACGCACACGCACACATACACACGCACACGCACACATACACAGGCTATAGAAAACACCACAAAGGGCCTGAGGAACCTCGTAGGTGTGCTCTCTCGCCGTGTTTTTTCTTACGCACGAAGAACCAAACGAGGAGCCTTTTACGCCGCGAGACGAGGACCTCACTTGTGTCTAGTGGAGGAGGAGGAGGAGGAGGAGGAAGAGGAGGAGGGGGAGGGGGGGGGAGGCATCATAAGGTCACCGTCGTTGCGCCAGTGAATGCCTCCGAAGGGTGTAAACAGCCGCCGCCCCACACGACAAACACCACCGATTTCACGGCGCCGCGCGGGGCACCTTCTCGAGATGTCAACAGTCTTTCAACCTGTACTCACCCTCCTCCTCCTCCTCCTCCTCCTCCTCTTCTTCTTCTTCTTCTTCTTCTTCTTCTTTTTCTTCTTCCTCTTCCTCTTCCTCTTCCTCTTCCTCCTCCTCCTCCTCCTCCTCCTCTTCTTCATCCTCCTCCTCCTCCTCGTCCCGCGCGTACGTGCAAAAGTGCCTTAATCTTTTCCGCAGGTTGCTCAAGTGGTTAACGAATTGACTAAATCACTATAGAGCAGACAGCCTCGTTCTGAGCCAACAGGCTTTCTGCTGCCCGCTCATCCATGTTTCCTCGTCCTCCTCTTCCTCCTCCTCCTCCTCCTCCTCTTCAAATATTCAACCCTTCATTCGGTCATTTCCAGAAGTTCATCTCGTCATAATGTTCTCCGTAATCACTTTGAAATTAGATTGCCCTGTTGACGCCGACAACACACACACACACACACACACACACACGCACACGCACACGCACACAAAGCTATTATATATTGTTTTCTCATCTCACTCTATCCGTCTATCTATCCCTCTGTATCTGCCTTTATATCTATCCATCTGTCTCTCCGTCCACGTCCCTGGCTGTCCCTATTCACCTGTTTACCTCCTTACCTGTCTCCACCTGGTCGTCTGTTTTCACCTTCTCGCCCCAGCTAATTGTGTTTACCTGTCAATCTATCCAGTTGTATGTGCCTGTATAAATCTATCCCCCTGTGTCTCTGTCCACGCCCCGTCTGTCCCTCTCCACCTCTCCACCTGTTTACCTCCTTACCTGTCTCCACCTGGTCGTCTGTTTTCACCTTCTCGCCCGGACTAATAGTGTTAATTATGTTTTCTTCCCTAGTTATCCTTTCCCCTCCTTCGCTCTCCGTTTTTTCTAGGTATCTGGCTTCTCGGAAAGTCGGTCGCCCCTTTGCCGCCCTTTGCCGCCCTTTGCCGACGCTTTATCGGGCTAAAAGTGTACTCAGGTGTGACTTTTATATTCTGTTTTCTCGTGGAAGGAAGGAAGGGAGGGAGGGAGAGAGAGAGGAAGGGAGGGAGCTGCCGCCGTCACCTTGAAGAAAAGGGCTTTTCCTTTTTCTTTTCTTTTTTTTCATTAATATCGTCCTCGGCTTCTTATGGTTAGCTTTATTTTTCGTTATCATTATTTGAGGTTATTTTTTGTTTTGTAATTGGCAGTTCAAATATTTTTTTTCTCGATTATTTTCTTCGTGTGATTATTTTTTTTTCCTCCCCATCCTCCTCCTCCTTATCGGCCATTTTTTTCTTTCCTCCACCTTCTCCTCCTCCTCTTCTTCCTCCTCTCCTTGCTCTCCTTCTTTCGCTTCTAATGTCTTTTATTTTTCATTTTTCCTCTTTCCGTTATTCTTTCTTTTATTTCTCATTTTCTCTTCGTTTTCTTTTCCATTTTATACTTTCCTATTCTTCTCCCCTCCTCCTCCTCTTCCTCTTCTCTCTTTTAACTTAATTTTCTTCCTCTTTTGCTTAATTTTAACTTTATTTTCCCCTTTCCCTTATTCTTTCTTTTATTAACCTCGTTCTCCTTCTCTTTCTCCCTCTTTCCTTCTCTTTTTCCTCCTCCTCCTATCCCCTCCTCATAATCCTCTACCTTCTCCTCCTGTACCTATTGTTAACATCCTCAGCAAACCTTATCTTTCCTTCGCCTCTCTCCCCCGTGACCTGTGTCGAAGCTCTCTCTACATACGAGCGAGGCATTCAATCGGATCCTGCAAGCCTCAAGATTCCCCAGATAAAGGCGAATGGCGAAGAGTACTGAGACCTTGTTCTCTGTAAAGCTGGTTAGGCGGGTCCTCGGGGGGAATGATGGAGTGGCAATCGCCGGGGATGAGGTGGCAATCGTGTTTCCAGGCCCAAAATATGTCCGTCCCTGCGGCTCCCCGGCTTTCCCGTCCTTATTGGATATCACGGGCCCAGTTATAAGGGAAGGAAGAGTTGATTTGGGGTCTTCTTCGGATTGGATTTGAGGTGGAGGTTGAGGTACTGCTACTACTGTTACTACTTTTACTACTACGACTACTATTGATGGGATGAAAGATGTGGTTGATGTGTTGTTGGGGTTTTACTTTACATATATGGTGTTGGAAACGAATCTTACGCCTAATGAAAGGGAATAAGGTATAGGTTTGGATCTTCTTCGTAGGATAATTGGATAAAGATGGATGTATTGTTACCTCTACTACTACTACTACTACTACTACTACTGTATTTGATCTTCCTTTCGGCCACCTCTTTTGCTTTACTTTAGGAGCAGCGAGTAGCGGGCTTTTTTTTTTTACTATTGTTTTCTTTTTTTGTTGCCCTTGAGCTGCCTCCTTTGTTGTAAAAAAAAACAAAAAAAACTATACTACTACTACTACTACTACTACTACTACTACTACTACTACTACTACCACTACTGGTGTATATATTATCAGTGATGTACCTTCGCACCTTGAGCCATCTTGCGTAACAATATTGTGTCCTTAGCAATAGATGTTCCTCCTCTGGTCATATTATTGTGCCCTTGAGGAGGCTGTTAGCTGCTGGTCCTTTGTCCTGTGTATTCCTGGTCTGTCTATTGGTGAGGAAATGGTACTAGTGATACGGAGGGGTATGGCTGTGGTAGTAGTAGTAGTAGTAATGATAAAGATGATGATAACGATGGTAATAATAATAGTTGTAATAATGCTTCCCATAAGAGTAGCATAATAAATGAACGTGACCGGGATTATGACAAAATCGACCACCACCATCACCACCACCACCACCATCACCTCCACCACTGGCTTCAATATGGGATGCCTTGTCTATATATAGGAAATTCCTTTGATAATTAGTATGTGTGTGTGTGTGTTTAACCTGGCGTGTGTGCGCGTGATTGCTGTGTACTTTGATTGAAGAGAGAGAGAGAGAGAGAGAGAGAGAGAGAGAGAGAGAGAGAGAGAGAGTTCCCTAGAGAAAGGCTGGAAAGGATGCGTTCAAATAAGCAATCCCGCACCGTCCAGAGATCCTACTAGTTCGTCGTAATCCTTTGCCCACAATCCGAACCTTTTGTAGTCAGGGGCGGCCGTGCACCCTTCCCGTCCCTCCCTCTCGCGCCCTCGCCCTTTCTCCCTTTGCCTAACGTTAAATGTATAGCCTTGTCACGCCCCATCTCCAGCTGAAGGGCCTATGCGACGGAGATGAGCACTAAGGCCACGCGCTGCTCTACCGTATGCTTTACTAACTTTACTAACTTTACTCTGTCACGTCCCAGTATTCCACATCGCTAAATACGCCTCGTTGATCCGCTACTTCTTCGCTAATGTCTAACTAAACAACATTGGACATAAGGCATAGAGCTCATAGTACGTCTTTCCCGTCCCTTCATCTTCGTCCAACGCTAAATCTATATAGTCCTTTTACTACCCTAAACACTACTAGCTGCGTCGTTACTCTTCACAAACTAAACTAACTCAACATGGGACTGGAGGCACAGAGCTCATACTACGTCTTTCCCGTCCCTTCATCTTCGTCCAACGCTAAATCTATATAGTCCTGTTACTACCCTAAACACTACTAGCTGCGTCGTTACTCTTCACAAACTAAACTAACTCAACATGGGACGGTCGGCACAGAGCTTTTAGTACCGTCAGCGGGAAGAACAGTTTGGAGAGAGCACTTTAAAGGCCGCGGGGTGCTGTGTGTCCCTCTGTGGGGTGTGTCGCGGCACTTCTCCGGCCTCACGTCAGAAAATTAAGGTCGAGTATACGCAAAGGTAGAGCTCGCCTCCTGCCTCAGTTAAGGTCGAGTCTGAACCAGCGTCAGGAAAGGAAGTAAAGGATTTGGTCCACGAATAGATTGGAGGATGAGTGGAACAGGCTTGGCAGTCATGTCCTTGAGTACCAATACGATAGATACATTCAGGAAGAGGTTACATTCATTCATGAATATTGAGGTTAGGTGGGGTTAGGTTTAGAGGACCTGGTATAGGCCTACCGTCCACTGGCCTTTTGTAGACTCCGTACGTTCTTATGTTCTTGTGTTAAGGCAAAGGCAGGGCTCGTCACCCGCCCCAGTATAAGTTAGAATTTATTGGATTTAAAAGTAACGCATGTATGGAGAATTGATTGGATTTAAAAGTAACGCATGTATGGAGAATTGATTGGATTTAAAAGTAACGCATGTATGGCGACGCAGTGCTTATGCTACACTTGAAAGCAAAGACACTTGAAAGACGTGGAAGAAACCATGAGTGAGTAAATATCTAAATCCAGAAGTGCAAGGCAGCCAAGATCATGCAGTGCTATGTTTTAAAATGAATCTCTTATAGGGCGAACCATAGGAAGAGTGTTGCATCAGTAAATCATATCTGAAGAGGAAAGAGAAAGAATGGAAAGTGAAAAATAAAGAAATACAAAAGGTACAAATCCATGCAAATTCAATCGGGTCGTGGACTGAGGGATCGAAGGGAAACGGGCCGCTATCTGATCTAACGTTATTTAGTGGAAAAAGTGAGATGCCTTGTGTCAGTACGTCGCTAACTTGCTGATGTTGTTTATGAAAAATGTCGATTCAATTTTACATCAAACATGAAAGGGAAAGGTAGGAATGTGAAGGTGCAACGCTGGGAAGGTATGCCGGGGATGTTTGTGACGCTCTCCACCCAATGTGTGTGTAGGGCTACGCTTATATATGCAGCTTATTGCAGGAAAGAAACGGGCAAAATCTGGCGGCACGAAAACGGACCGAGTGAGTGTGTAGTGGAGGCGAAGACTACTGAAACCTTACACGGAGACTAGAGGCTTTTAGGGACGGGAAGAGAATTTGGTGAGCAACACATAACCTAACCTAACCTAACCTAACCTTCAGGAGCTGCCCTTTGTAAACCATCTGGGCTTTTGTAATCTCCTTAGGCCCTTATAATAATAATAATAAACCTTACACGGAGACTAGAGGCTTTTAGGGACGGGAAGAGAATTTGGTGAGCAACACATAACCTAACCTAACCTAACCTAACCTAACCTCCAGGAGCTGCCCTTTGTAAACCATCTGGCCTTTTGTAATCTCCTTAGGCCCTAATAATAATAATAATAATAATAATAATAATAATAATAATAATAATAATAATAATAATAATAATAATAAAATTCCTACCACTACTATAACCATTGCTACTACCATCTCTGCTACCACCAACACTACTTTGCTGTTCCACCACCACTGTTATCGCCGCCCCCACACACCTATTAAAATAATCTCGTAGAACACTGTACCATGTTTGTCGCGTTGCCAGAGCTCTTTATTCGTCGCTTTAATCTATATTCAGTCTAGTGCATGTTGCTAGTTATGAAACCAGTATAATATCCATAATTAGAATCGCATAATTTTGTTTCGGTAACCGCCCAGCCTCGAGCCCCCAGACGGCACAGAGGGCAGATAATTTAGTGGTTCAGACTGTTATGGAGCAGCGCCGCGTACCTACCCCCTTTGTTAGAGCCGGAAGCTGCCTAATCTCTCCCTTCTCTGTGTCGAAATAAGCATACGTGGCGACCATTGTGAACCTTCCTTTCACGACCTGACCAGAATGACACGCTGAACTCGGTAGGGTTAACACACACACACACACACACACACACACACACACACACACACACGCACACTCACACACGCACTCTTACTCCCACACACACGTACCCTTGAGCCGCGAGGTGTAGCAACTCTCCCACACGATCCCTGCTGATCACCAAGCAACGATATCTCATGCACGACTTTTACCTGCTTATCGATGGATCTACGCAGTGTTCTCTTTCTTATCTTGTTTGCAGCGGAGTGACGAGGTTGGGTTAAAGTTTAGTTTGTCTGGTGTTTGTTTTGGTGGTTTCCTCTTTAAGAAATGGAAATGGAAAGGCAGTTGATCAGACCCAGTTATATTTCGTCTCAAAGTTCTCAAGATCATCAAATCCAAAAATCTTTACTAATGCGCATCTGTGAAAAAGAAATGGAAATGGAAAAACAGTTGATCAGACCCAGTTAAATCTCGTCTCAGAGTTCTCAAGATCATTAAATCCAAAAATCTTTACGAATGCGCATCTATGGAAAAGAAATGGAAATGGAAAGACAGTTGATCAGACCCAGTTAAATTTCGTCTCAAAGTTCTCAAGATCATTAAATCCAAAAATCTTTACGAATGCGCATCTATAAAAAGAAATGGAAATAGGAAAGCAGTTGTTCAGACCCAGTTATATTTCGTCGCAAAGTTCTCAAGATCATTAAATCCAAAAATCTTTACTAATGCGCATCTATGAAAAAGAAATAGAAATAGGAAGGCAGTTGATCAGACCCAGTTAAATCTCGTCTCAAAGTTCTCAAGATCATCCAATCCAAAAATCTTTACTAATGCGCATCTATGAAAAAGAAATGGAAATGGAAAGGTAGTTGTTCAGACCCAGTTATATTTCGTCTCAAAGTTCTCAAGATCATCAAATCCAAAAATCTTTACTAATGCGCATCTATGAAAAAGAAATGGAAATGGAAAGGCAGTTGATCAGACCCAGTTCTATTTCGTCTCAGAGTTCTCAAGATCATCAAATCCAAAAATCTTTACTAATGCGCATCTGTGAAAAAGAAATGGAAATGGAAAGACAGTTGTTCAGACCCAGTTATATTTCGTCGCAAAGTTCTCAAGATCATCCAATCCAAAAATTTTTACTAATGCGCATCTATGAAAAAGAAATAGAAATGGAAAGGCAGTTGATCAGACCCAGTTATATTTCGTCTCAGTGTTCTCAAGATCATCAAATCCAAAAATCTTTACTAATGCGCATCTATGAAAAAGAAATGGAAATAGGAAAGCAGTTGATCAGACCCAGTTATATTTCGTCTCAGAGTTCTCAAGATCATCAAATCCGAAAATCTTTACTAATGCGCATCTGTGAAAAAGAAATGGAAATAGGAAAGGCAGTTGATCAGACCCAGTTAAATTTCGTCTCAAAGTTCTCAAGATCATCCAATCCAAAAATCTTTACTAATGCGCATCTATGAAAAAGAAATGGAAATAGAAAAGCAGTTGATCAGACCCGTTAATTTTCGTCTCAAAGTTATCAAGATCATCCAATCCAAAAAATTTTAATAATGTGCATCTGTGAGTCTTGTTTGAGCACCTTTCCACACCTTTATTTTTTCGAAGGCGACTTTTCTCCAGCGTAAAACTAATTTCTCAACACTCCAAACTGAGTCTTTCAATGTTTATGTAAGTGAAATAGCAATAAAACACTATATATATAACAAAACGCGTCAGTCATTTAATATTTGACACTCCAAACTCTTCGTCTCCTATCAGCTTCATTGTAAAAAAAAAGCGTGTTAATGGGTTTCAGCTTCATTGTAAAAGGAAGCGTGTTAATGAGTTTCAGCTTCATTGTAAAAGGAAGCGTGTTAATGAGTTTCAGCTTCATTGTAAAAGAAAGCGTGTTAATGAGTTTCAGCTTCATTGTAAAAGAAAGCGTGTTAATGAGTTTCAGCTTCATTGTAAAAGAAAGCGTGTTAATGAGTTTCAGCTTCATTGTAAAAGAAAGCGTGTTAATGAGTTTCAGCTTCATTGTAAAAGGAAGCGTGTTAATGAGTTTCAGCTTCATTGTAAAAGAAAGCGTGTTAATGAGTTTCAGCTTCATTGTAAAAGGAAGCGTGTTAATGAGTTTCAGCTTCATTATAAAAGAAAGCGTGTTACTGAGTTTCAGCTTCATTATAAAAGAAAGCGCGTAAATGAGTCACAAATTATCGCATGGGAGGCTCTCGAGTTTGTCCTGCAGAGTCACTCCTCGTTAATGCGTGGAAATAATTAATATGCAGTGTGTGGATCAGCGAGTAAATTAAATCCGGCTTTCCGAGGATTACATGTATGGGGATTATTTGGGTCGGCTATATAGCTGAACTGGTGTTACTACTACTACTACTCTACTACTACTACTACTACTACTACTGCTATTACTACTACTACTACTACTACTATTCCTACTACTGCTGCTAATACTTATACAACTAATACTACTATCACTAGGTACTACCATTTTTAGAACAGCATATTTCTATAACTATTTTTTTTCTAGGACACAATATACTTTCTAGAACACCATATTTTCAGAATCATGTCATTTTTAGAACCGTATTATATATATCGAGCATTCCATGATTTCTCTTTTTAGACCATAATATTTTAGAAGCCATATTATTTTCACTTTTTAGACCATAATATTCTAGAACACTATATTATGTTTACTTTTTAGACCATATTATAATTACTTTTTAGACCATAATATAATATTCTAGATAGATCGAGAGCATGCACAAATCGTATCCCTCAATCCCCTTCCAATCCCTCATCGTCTACTGTAGCCGCGTTG
This sequence comes from Eriocheir sinensis, assembly GCF_024679095.1. NCBI lineage: Eukaryota > Metazoa > Arthropoda > Malacostraca > Decapoda > Varunidae > Eriocheir > Eriocheir sinensis. The sequence continues at coordinate 1,318,128 of NC_066566.1, read as the reverse complement.
CCCAAACAAAATACCCGACCCACCCAGCTTATCCAGACACACACGGCCGTTACCTCCTGCCCCTCATCACGTCAGGAGGCTCAGCTCTCGTGTTGGGGGCAGATTCATTAAGGGGGGACAACTGTTTCATTTAGTATTTGTTGTAGCGCGGCGCAACCATCGGGCCCGGCTGCTTGTTATCGTATGGAAATTGGCTTGTTTTCAAGGACTTGGCTAAAAGGGGTGAAGTGTTAATTATTTTTTGTGTTTGTTTATGTGTGTGTTTGGTTTTAGTGTACATGAGCTTATTTCTGGATTACATGCCTTCCTTTCTCTCTCTCTCTCTCTCTCTCTCTCTCTCTCTCTCTCTCTCTCTCTCTCTCTCTCTCTCTCTCTCTCTCTCTCTCTCTCTCTCTCTCTCTCTCTCTCTCTCTCTCTCTCTCTCTCTCTCTCTCTGTTATTCCTCTTCTTTTATCTTCTCCCTTTCCTCCCCTCTTTATCTCCCTTTCTTCCTGTCCTCATTTCACTTCCGTCCTTCCTCTCTCCCTTTATCTTCTCCCTTTGCTCCCTTCCTGTCCCTTTCCTTCCTGTCTTCCTCTTACTCTCCCTTCCTCCTGTTTTCTTTCTCTCTCCTCCTTTTCTCTTATTCCTTCGCACCCTTTCTGTTTCTCTCCCTTTCTCCTCTTTCGCTCCCTATATCCCCTCTTTACTTTCTATAACCCTTTCATCCTTCTTTTCTTCCTATCGTTCTTCCTTACACTCCTCCCTCTATCTCTCTCTCCTCTCTCTAAATCTCTCTCTCTCTTTCTCTCTCTCTTTCTCTCTCTCTCCCACGCAGTCAGTCCTTCTACCATCCTCTTCAACATCCTATCTCCCTTGCATACTCCCTCCCTCGCCCCCTCTAAATCTCTCCCCGCCTCAGCCAACCCTCCGCCGCCCGCTTCTGGATCTCCGCCTCTCCGCCAGACTAAGTAAACAGGCCAACGTGACTCTTACCGCCGCAGAGGATCGGTCCCTCCCTCCCTACCGAACTGTCAGGGAGTCCCGGTTTTGCTCGACTGTTGGCAGCGCTCAGCCGGCGTGCTCGCTGAGAGGCAGCTGGCGGGGAGGACAAGAGAGAGAGACAACAGAGGCTTCTTCGTGTCGATGTATCTGTTGTTATCATTACTTTTATTTTTTTTTAACATAGCACGATGGGTAGAGCTGGGAGAGTACAAATACTGTTACTTAAGTTTGTAACGTTGGCACACCTCTGACACGGAGATTTAAGAATAAAGGCATTAAAATATGTGATTTAAAATATATAATGTCTGCTAAACTGAGAGAATTCAGCAACAATAAATCATCAAAGAAAATATTAACTTTCACTTATATTCGAATCACTCTGTGTAAGAGATCAATGCTCTTTCAGGGTTAATCATATATGATTACGTTATACTGTATGCAATGAACGGCAAAGGACCCAACACACTTCTCTGAGGCACACCAGAAGGGACACCAACCATACAGACACGACGAGGCCGACCACTCAATAACTGGCTCCAGACAAATAACGAGAACGTCCACTCCTATACTGCGAAGCTTCAGGAGGAGGCTACCATGAGTGACATTCGTGAGGGGTCTCTTGGACGACCTCAGCTCCCGCAGGCAAATTTAATTCATTGTGGCTGCCGTGATGTACGAGTCTTGCTTGGCCGTGAACGAAGTCGCTAAAGTTAAGGTTGACTGAAGATCTGGGCAGCTTGTGGCGTGCATCGGTGGGACTCGAACTGCACGTCTGTACGTTGACCACTCGGCCACCGCCTCCCCCTAGATATTGCTTTGCGCTATTGTCGAGGCGGAACCGTTGTGCCCTGTCCTAGAGACCAGACCAAAAGAATGCTACCGGTGAGACGTCCTAGGAAGTGTGGACGGCAGGTTCGTGAATGCTCTGTCAGGGTGAAAAGGGACACACATTTTCCTGCTTCCTGTCATGTGGAAGGTGGATACTTTTTCCTGTCTTGTCATGGAGAAGAGGAACCTTTTTTCTGTCACTCCCGCCGCGTCCTTCAGATGCAAGGACTTGAGGCGACTGTCCTTGTCTTCGATGATAAGAACCGTCGAGGTCACGTTTGTTTGAGTGTGTTCCATCGACATCCCTCCATTTCTGTTGTGGTTGTGGTTGTGTTGCGCGGCCTAAGACCTTCAGAGCGGTTGTGCAGCTTGAAGGAGCGGCAGGACGAGTCGTGGGGCCGCGGGGAGCTAAGGGAAGGATAGGGAAGCTGAAACCACGGCGAGGCAAATTGATTGACTCTGTATGTGCCCCCTGAGACGGGATTACGGCGGGGCTGAGGAGCGGCGCGGCGGCCGGGCGATTGTCTCCTGCTACGCTGACGTTCCTTCGCTTTTCTTATGTAACGGGGGAAGGTATTTTGTTCTTACTCTGTTTTTTTTTCTTTAGTACTGTCTTATGTCATCGGTTTTTTGTTAACTGTTATTTTGTTTTCCTTTTTGGTTCTGCTTCCTTGTCTTAGTAACTGGTTAATGTCTTTTTTCTTGTTCTTTTCCTGTTTTCTTCTTGTTTTCTTCCTGTATCGATTGCTCTGTTTTCTTTTTCTTTTTTGTTTTGCTGTCGATTCTTTGTTTTCTTATGTAACTCGGGAAGGTATCTTGTTTTTACTCTTTTTTTTCTTTAATAATCTCCTTTGTCATCGGGTTTTTTTTTGTTTTGTTTTTTTGTTAACTGTTATTTTGTTTTCCTTTTTGGTTCTGCTTCCTTGTCTTATGTATGAAACTGGTGAATGTCTTTTGTTCTTGTGTTTTTTTTTCTCGTTTTCCTCTGTTAACTTTTATTTTCTTCTCTTCCCATTTTTTGGTCTGCTATTGTTTCTCCGTTTTCTTCTTCTCTTATTTTTGCTGTTGTTCTCTGCTTCCCTTTTTGGTCTGCTTCTGTTTCTTCGTTTTTTTATGTAACGGATGAATGTCTCTTGTTCTTGTCGTTTTTTTTCTTCTTTTTTTAGTAAGGAAGGGTTGTCTTGTCCCCCTGTCCTTTTGTTTTATTTTTTCTTTGCCGGCGGGCGATGTTTTTCCCTTTTCTTTCATTTTTTTCCTCTGTCAACTCGTCTGTTTTTTTTTTGTTTGTTTTTCCTTTTTTTCAGCGGCATGAGACTCTTCGTTGTCAGGCGGTCGTATTTATTTTTCAGTGAGGGGCGATTCTCTTTTTTTTTTTCGCTTTCCTTGAGGGGCGTGCGATTTTTTCTTTTTTTTCTTCATTTTTTTCCTGTCAACTCATCTTTTTTTTCAGCGGCATGAGACTCTTCGTTGTCAGGCGGTCGTATTTATTTTTCAGTGAGGGGCGATTCTCTTTTTTTGTCGCTTTCCTTGAGGGGCGTGCGATTTTTTTCTTTTTTTCTTTCATTTTCTTTCCTCTGTCAACTCGTCTGTTTTTTTTTCCTTTTTTTCAGCGGCATGAGACTCTTCGTTGTCAGGCGGTCGTATTTATTTTACAGTGGGGGGGCGATTCTTTTTTTTGTTGTTGTTGTTGCTTTCCTTCAGGGGCGTCTGTGAGTGTCATGTCCTTCGCTGTTTTTTTCATGTTGTTGTTTCCTGTCGCTACATCATTCTATCCTTTTTTTATTCCGAGATGGCGAATATTTCTTGTTCTTGAGGATCTTCTTGTGTGACCTCCTTTTTTTTTCTCTTATTCTTTCTCCACCCTTCGTTATGGCTATTCCCTTCCTCCTTCCACCTCTTCCACCTATTCAGCAATTCTTTCTTTCCCTCTCCTTCTCACTCTTTCTTCCTTCCTCCTATGCAATACTTTCTTTGTCTTTTCCTTTCATTTCTTTCCCTATTCAACACTTTCTATCTCTTTCTCTATTCAATATTTTCTTTCCTTCCCCTCTCTCTCTTTCTTCCTTTCTCCTACTCAACATTTTCCTTCTTTCCCTCTCATTTCTTTCTCTATTCAACATTTTCTTTAATTTTCCTTTCATCTCTTTCTTCCTCCCTCCTTTGCAACACTTTCCTTCCCTTTCTCTAACGCTTTCTTCCTCTCTCCCACTCAACATTTCCTTTCTTTCCCGATCATCTCTTTCTCTATTCAACGTTTTCTTTCCCTTTCCCTCTCACTCTTTCTTCCTCTCTCCTCTCCTTTGCAACACTTCTTTCTCTTCCTTTTCCATCTCATCTCTTTCTCCCTCATCGTGTGTTTGCCTTGTAAGGGAGCGCCGGGCCTCCTCCAGACACACCTCCTGCGGTCTTCATTTCACGCGCGCCTACCGAACCTAACTCATCGCGGAGACCGTCTTAACATGCGGGTATTAGGAGTAGACGTATCTGAGCCTCCACGTCCCGCAGACACTCAAGGGAAGAAAGATTGATAACCGAGCCTCCTTCCTTCCTACTCCAGCTGACGACCCACAGACAGCCGAGGGAAGAGAGAAGGATACATAAGCTTCCTTCCCGTCACTTCCCTCCTGACATTCTTCAGACAGTTGGGGAAAGAAAGACAGATAACCGAGATTCTTTCCTTTCTTCTCTCGTTCCACTTCCCATTGACATTCCCCGATGGAAAACAGAAGGATAACTGTACTGCCTTCCTTCCTTCCTTCCTTCCTTCCTTCATCCCTTCCATCCACTTCCCGCTAACATTCTATAGACAGTCACGGGAAAACAAAAAGATTCAACCAAGCATCACATCATCCACCTCCTCCCTTCCTCCTCCACCCCCTAACCACAACCCTAAACACTCCACCACCGTTGAGGGAATTGCGAGTGTCCCACCACCAACCACCACCACCACGACCACCATCACCACCACCACCACGACCTTCACCTCTCCCCCTCGCCACGACCACGACCTCGGAAGCCCATTATGTCGCAGAGGGAGCCATCGTGACCCCGGGGAGCCGTCTGCCATTAATGTATTTGGGTTTGTGGCTCGGCTTTTCCTCTTCCTCTTCCTCCTCCTCCTCCTCCTCCTTCTCCTTCTCGCCTTTGTCTGTGTGGAGAGATGTGGAGGCTCCGTATATCACCATCAGAGGAGCCATTTTCTATTTACTGTGTCTTATTTTTTTTTTCCCCGTCCTCCTCCTCCTCCTCCTCCTTCTCCTCGTCCTCCTCCTCCTCCTCCTCCTCTCTTTTTCCCTGGCCTCTTCATCTCTCTTTCTCTCGTTCACTCTTCTTCTCTCTTTCCCTCCCTTCATTTCCATTTGCAAAGTCACTCTCAATACCGTTTTTCTCCTTCTCTTTCTCCTCCTCCTCCTCCTCCTCTTCCTCTCTTTTACCATCTTCTTCCTCTATCTTCCTCCTTTTCTTTTCCATCTTCTCCCTTCTTTAACAGTTCCCCATTATTTCTTTTGTCCTATCTTCTTTTCCCTTCGTTTCCATCTGCTTCCTTTCCCTCCTCTTCCTCCTGCTCCTCCTCCTCTTCTTCCTTTTCTTTCCCTTCTTCATCATCTCCCTATCATCTGTCTCCCTTTCCTTCAACTTGCATCTCCCTCTTCTTCCTTTTCCTCCCTTTCTTTCCCTTCTTCATCATCTCCCTATCATCTGTCTCCCTTTCCTTCAACTTGCATCTCCCTCTTCTTCCTTTTCCTCCCTTTCTTTCCCTTCTTCATCATATCCCTATCATATGTCTTCCTTACGCCCTATCTCCCTTTTCCTGGGCTTCCATCTCCCTCCTCCTTCTCCTCTTCCTCCCTTTCTTCCCTTCATCATCTCCCCAAACTCGACCTATCTCCCTTTTCTCCAACTTGCATCTCTCTCCTTCCTCCTCTTCTCCCCTTCCTCCTCCTCCTCCTCCTCCCTTTCACCCAAATCCCTGGCGACGGAAGGTAAACAGCGGCGCCCCCAGAATCCTCCCCTTCATCTCTGTTAGATTAGGGATTAGCTTTTGCCATTTTGCCCTTCGCTTAGGGAGGGGAGGGGGAGTAGGAGGGGAGGGGGGGGGGGCTAGCGTTGTATACCGTAGGGCTGCTGTCGGGCGTAGAAGGTCATGAAAAGCTCTTAACCCGCACCTCAATCTCCCCTCTCACTCCACTCCCCTTCCCTCCCCTCTCTCTCCATACACTTCCTCCCCTCCCCACCCCTCAACCTCGCCCACTCGTTTTCTCCCTCCCCTAACTCCCCTTTCACTCCTTCCCCTCTCCCCCTTTCCTCCCTCTCTCCAAACGCTTCCTCCCCTCCCACAACCACGCCCACTCAGCTTCTCTCTCCCCCCCTCTCATTCCTCCTATCCCTTCCTCCCTCTCCCCATCCTTTCCTCCCCTCCCACAACTTCGCCCACTCAATTTCTCTCTCCCCTTCCCTCTCCCATTAACTCCTCTCTCACTCCCCTTCCTCCCCTCTCCCCTTTCCCCTCTCCCCACACTTCCTCCCTCCCCACCGTCCCTTCCCTCCCCTCCCATAACCACGCCCACTCAATTTTTCCCTTCTCCCCTTCCCTCCCTCCCTCTCTCTCATCTCCCTCTTCCCCCTTCTATATTTTCTCTTTTCTTTTTCTATTTTTCTTTTTGTCTATTGTATTCTTGCTCTTTTTTGTTTTGTTTGTTTGTGTCTATTGTTTGTTTTTATGCATATTTCTTTATTTCATCACAAGCAGTTTTATTTTTTGTTTTTTTATTTCATCAGTCTGTTTTCTCTCTCTCTCTCTCTCTCTCTCTCTCTCTCTCTCTCTCTCTCTCTCTCTCTCTCTCTCTCTCTCTCTCTCTCTCTCTCTCAATTTATCCAATCCATTCTTCACTTCCAACCTCTCTTTCTTCTCTTTCCTCCTCCTCCTCCTTCTGATTCCTCCACCACTTTTTCCTCCTCTCTCCTTCCCTTTCCCTCCTCCTCCTCCTTCTCATTCCTCCACTTTCTCCACCTTATTTATTTCTTCCTCATCTTCCCTTTGTTTCCTTTCCCCTTCTCCTCGCTTCCCTCTTTTCATATCTTCTCTTTTATCCTCATTTTCCTCTTTTTCTTCATATCTTTACGTTTTGCTTCTTCCTGTTCTGTCTTTTCTTTACACGTCTTTTTTTTCCTTTTCTCTGTCTCCGTTCTTTCCCCTTCCCGTCATTTGTTACTTCTTCCTCCTTCTCCTCTTTTTCTTTCCCTTTCTCTCCGTTCTCCTCCTCCCTGTTTGGTCTTCCCTTCTTCCCTTGTCCTTATTTTCCTTCTCTCTATCTCCTTCCTTTTCCCTTTCTCATCGTCTGTTTCTTCTTTTTCCTCTTCTCCTCTTTCTTTTCCTCTCTCTTCCGTTTTTTCTCTCCCTGTTTTGTCCTCCCTTCTTCCCTTGTCTTTATTTTCCTTCTCTCCTTCCTTCTCTTTTTTTCCTTTCTTTCGCTTTTCCGTTTTTTCTCTCCGTTATCCTTTTCCTTATTTTTTTTCTATTTCCTTCTTATCACACATTATCCCTCTTCTCCTCTCTTCCATATAGCTATAGTTCATTCTCTCATTTCTCAGTTTCCTTCTCCCTTCCCTTCCCTTCGCCTCTCACACTCCTTCGTTCCTCCTTCCTCCCTTCCATCCCTCTTCCTCTCCCGTCAACTACACTCCCTTGCCATTTCCGCAGCTTCCTTCCTCTCAGCATCCCTTTCCCTCTCTCCCTCCTTCCTTCCTTTTTTCATCCACTTCGTCCTTATCTCGTTCTTTCCCACGTCTCCCCTTATTCCCTCTTCTTCCCTTCCTTCATCTCTTTCTTCTCTAATGTCTTCGGTTTTCTTCTTTCATTCGTCATTTGCTTATCATCCTTCCTTTCTTTCTTTTTTTCTGATGCCTCCCTTCATCCATTTCCTTCTTCTGCTCTTCCTTCTTTCTTTTTCTTCATTTTCTCTTCCTCACTCATTCATTTTCCTTATATTTTTTCTCCCTCCTCGTCCCTTCTCCTCGACCTTCTTTCTCCTCCTCTTTCTCCCCTCCTGCTCGGGTTAGTCTCCCCATGTCATCCATTTTTCCCCGGCGTTTTTTCTCCCCACCTACACGCGCGCCACGCCCCGTCTCTCGCCTCGCTCTCCACTATTATTCTCTTTCTAAGGACTTATCTCCCATCCCAGCACCTTTTTCTCCCCTCCTATTTCTTTTCTTCAACCCACGACGCGTTTCCCCGTCTCTCTCTGTGTGTATGTAGCCAATATTATGAGACTTTCGCTTCCCACACCTGCTATTTCTAAAGGTCAAAGAGGGGGTCACTCGGGTTCTAATGAGTGTTTCTTCAGGTTCACGGTACAGAGGAAGGGTCAAACTACCACCAGGATCATAAAACTACTCCTGGAAATGTCCACAACTCCTACGAAAGCCTTGTCAAATATGTGTTCTTGGGAGGCGAAATGTTTAATAATACAACCCAATGTGTTTTTCTTCCTTTCTTCCTTTTTGTCTCATTCCCTCTGTGTTCCTGTCCAAGTTGTCCTCCTCCTCCTCTTCCTCCTCCTCCTGTCTCCTTTCCGTCATGCCGTCTGCCAGCTTCCCTCTCTCTCTGTCTCTCTTTTGTGTTTCTCGTGTTGACATCCTTTCACTCTTTCCTGTAAGCTCTGCAAGTTTTCATATTTCCTTTCTTTCATTCCTCTCCATCTCACACTTTCTCCTAGTCTCTCTCTTTTTCCTTTTCTCTTCCTCGCTCAATACCTTTTTTTACTCTTTATTTTTTCTCCCTTTCTTCTTTCCTTCTTACTCTTTCCCCTTTTCTCTCTCTCACTTTCTTTGCCTCAAATGTTCTTTCTTCTAAGTCTTTCCATTTTCTCTTCCTCATTTTATTCCTTTCCCTCAAATTCTTCCTTTTTACTCCTTTTCCCATCTTCCTTCCCCCTGTCTCTCATCCGTCACTTCTTACCACTCTCTCCACTCATCCACCTTTCCTTCTCTTCATCCCCTCCACCCCATCCTCCTTGTTATCCTCTTTTCTTATATATTCCCTCTTATCCGTCTTTCATCCTTCCCTTCATTCGCTTCTTATGCTTTCTTTTGCTCATTCTCTCCCTTCCCCCATTTCGTCTCATCTCTTTTTCTCCTCCCTGCTTCATGCTTTTTGTTCTCTCCTGTTCTCTCTTTTTTCCATCTTTCATCCTCCCCTTTCGCTCTTTCCCATAATCTGTAGTTTCATTCATCTCTCGTTTATTCCCTTTTCTTCTCCTCTTTCGTTCCCTGTCTCACTCTCACTCTCTCTCTCTTCCATCTTCCATCTTTTCCCTCATTCTTCTCTCATGCTAACACACACTCATATGCTCTCCATTCCTCCACTTTTCCTCTCTTTCCTCCCCACTCCATTCTCTTCTTCATTTTCCTTCCACCTCTCTACCCTCTTCTTCATCATCTCTCTTATCATCTGTTTATCATCCTCCACCTTCAATTCCATAAGCTCTCCATCCACCCTTCCACTTTGCCTCTCCCCATCCTTTCCACTTCACACTCTTCCTTTTTTTTCCTAATCACTTTTACTCTTATTTTCTCTTCCTTTCCCTCATGTTCATTCTTTCTTAACTCTTTCCCTTTCTCCTAACTTAATCTTTTACCGCATTTTCCTTCTAACTCTTTCATTTTCTCTTCCTCACTTTCTTCCTTTCCCTCAGATATTCCTTCTTCCTTGCCCCTCTCCTCTTTCCCACAAGCTCCACTCTTCCACACTGTCCTCCTCCATCGTCACCCCACCAGCTCCCATCACCACCGCCGCCCACTCTATCTATCCCTCCTGCGCTCGTCCCCGCCCACGGCCCGCAGTAGCAGCAGCAGGTCACGGTCACTGGGGCCAGGCAGGGGGAAGAGGAGAGGGAGGAGAGAAGGGAGGAAGGAGGAAGAGTAGGGAGAGTATAGAGAGTTGTTTAGGGAGGGAAGGGGGGAGGAAGAGGAGGGAGGAAGAGCAGGAGGAGGGAAGGAGTAGAGGAGGGAAGAGAGAGGGTGGGGAGGGAAGGATAGAAGGAGAGGGGGGGGGGAGGGAGGAGAAGGGAAGGGAAGGATACAGAGAGGGAAGGATAGAGAGTGAGGAGGAGATAAGGGTGGGAGGTGAAGCAACTTAGGTATTGTGTGTATTTACAGGCCAGGAAAGGAGGGAAGGGAGGGGATGAAGGAGGGAGAACAATAATGTGGGGGAGAGAGAGGAAGGAGACATACAAAGGGTAGGTATAGTGAGATAGATAGATAGATAGATAGATAGATGAATAGAAGAGTGAAGAGAGAGAGAAGAGAGAGAGAGCAAAAAACAAAAGAGAAAAGAGAGAGAGAGAGAGAGAGAGAGAGAGAGAAAGCCGCGTGGTCTCGGTGTTCATCTCCGTCACATTCCCCGTTTTTATTTCCTTACTTATTATTTTCTTGCTTTCTTGTCCTCCTCTTCTTCTTATTTATCACCTTTTCGTCTCTTTCCAGGTGCGTACGCAAGGTGGAGGCGTGGCGGCGTCTGGCGTGCGTGCGTGCGTGTGTGCGTGCGCTGTGACGGGCTGTGAGTACTATACGTGTTGACTTCCTGACTCGTTCTGGTAAACTGTTTGTCTGTGTTCGGTTTATGTCTGGTATTTCTCTCTCTCTCTCTCTCTCTCTCTCTCTCTCTCTCTCTCTCTCTCTCTTATTGTGCATGTCTTTTAATTCCTTCAGTGTGTATGTTATTCGTTATTTGGGTTTTCATGTAATTATAGTTAACAAGTATAAATTCTGATGTACACAGCAGCTAGTGACTCTGGCAACTCTTTAATTATGAACTAAGTCTTAACACTCTTATTAATGTGAGGGAAGAGTCACTACATACAATTAGCCACTCGCCTCATCAGTACCGCCTAACGCAATGCTCAGCGCTTCGAGTTTCACTGATGAAGACTCGGGGTCATATTCTTAAACATTTAGACAAGGCTTTCGCAGGTGTTTGGGGTATTTCCAGGGGTAGTTTTATGGCCCTTCTGGTAGTGTGACCCTTCTTCAATACCATGAGCGTAAGAAAACACGAATTTGAACCCGACTGATCTCCTTTTGGCCTTTGGAAGTAGGTGATGTGAGGGCGGAAGCGTCTGAGAAAACCGATCTTAGTAATGCCTCGAGGGGTGTGTTAGAGAGAGTAATTCTGTCACGAGATTGAGGTCTGTTCTCGATTATGCTTGTGTGTGTGTGTGTGTGTGTGTGTGTGTCGGCTTTTTTTTTTGGATGTGTGTGTGTGTGTGTGTTTACAGCAAAGGCGACAGAGCAAGGGCGTAAAAAAAAAATAATAATAATAATGAAAAAAAAGCCCGCTACTTACTGCTTACTGTGTGTGTGTGTGTGTGTGTGTGTGTGTGTGTGTGTCATGTAGGTTTGCAGTGCTTAAGTGAAGTACATGTAAATCTAGTACCGAGTTTGTTCGTATTCAATTGTATATCTTTATCACGCCAACGAAATTCCCCGCTGATAAATAATCCATAACAACATTCGGTTTTCATGATATCTGGGGATCCAAAACTTACCTGACTTACTCATTATTGAAGGTGGTAATGCATCAAACCCTCAGTTGCTATTTGACAACAATGCGGCATATGACCACAGATGTTGCGCCGACTAAACGAAACTTTCCAACTTTTTTTTCTTACAACAATGCCCTAATTCCTCTGGTTTATGGCTATGAGCACAGAGTTATTAATAGACACGGATAGGAAATAATCGATAACTCTTTTTGCATTTATACATATGATAAATAAAATCCCACAAACCATAATAACCGGTGTAGTTTTTTGGGTTAGACAGTAATTCGTGTATCAGAAGGAATCAATTGTGTTCTTGCAATTTTAGAATTCTCCTGTAATAAAAAAAGGGAAATTGTTTACTAGCATTTCCGTGAGCAATAGTGACAGACAGACGTGGGCTTGGAATAACAGTCAGTCTTACGCCGTCACCTCACGACAGGCTGGGGGGGGGAAGGGAGAGAGAGAGAGAGAGAGAGAGAGAGAGAGAGAGAGAAGAGAAGAGAAGAGAAGAGAAGAGAAGGGAAGGGAAGGGAAGGGAAGGGAAGGGAAGGGAAGAGAGAGGGGGGGGAAGGGGGAAGCAAAGACATATATTTTCCCAATTTGTAAAACCTTGTGAGTAAAAACAAGACATCGAGATACAGCGACGCGAAATTCACGACTTTTATAGGTTCTTGTTGTTGTTGAGATGCGGGTCTAGATAGTTAGTTTAATTTTAGATCTTGAAAGGCAGGGCTCTATCTACCTACATCTATCTATCTGTCCATTTATCTATCGTTCTTTCTGTCTGTTAGTAGCATCTATATATATGTATGTAAGGTGTATATGTATGTGTATGTATGTACGATATCTTGATGGACAGACACAGATAGATAGATAGATATAATGTACGTAAATTAATAGTGAGTTTAAAGGTAGTCGTCGAAATGCAGCGATATACAAATAGCCAGTTTAACGTACCGGTGACCTTGAAACTAGTGATATAACATTACGAAATCCAGGGAATGTGAGTGATTTAGGGTGGCAGTGAAGGGATAACAGGGATGAGGCCAGTGATCGCCTTGCACTCCATATACCAGTGGAGGGAAAACCTGCGTCCTTATATAAAAGGCCTGGTACAAAAGGTGACATTAGAGACTGGTTTGATGTTTTCTCCCGTCTAACTTGATGCTGTATATAAAGGGTGACAGTGAGTTGAGGAGGCGAAGGGTCACATTCTTGAATATTTCTGCGCCCAACCTCACAAGGCTTTCGTAGGAGTTTTAGGCATTTCCAGGGGTAGTTTTATGACTCTTCTGGTTGTTTGACCCTTCTTCTGTCCCATAGACCTTAAAAACCCTTCCTTCGCCGCGCCCTTTTTGTGTGTGTGTGTGTTTTTTTACAGCAGAGGAGACAGTGGAAAGGCGTAAAAAAGAGAAAACAATAATGAAAAATAAAAAAGCCCGCCTCTATAAACACTTGCCTGCGCCATGACGGGCTGGGGTCGAATACCATCCAGGCCCCTCAATCAAGCCTACCGGCGCAATAGGCGGAGACGTAAAAAAAAAAAAAAAAAAAAAAAAGAAAAAAAAGAAAAAAGAAAAAGAAAAGACGGACAGAGGCGTGGTACCTTTCCTTTACAAGCGTTTATAGTCCGTGCTCTGCCACTCGTGATCCCCTCGTCGAGTTATCGCTGATACTGTCACTCGGAGGATCACGGTCCACTCGAGGCGCTGAAGACAACCCTTATCTTATCGCCAATCTCGGTAGCAGTCCATTGGCATTATGTTCCTAGACGGCGGGTTTCCCTGATGGCCCAAACATTGCCTATTGATACCAAAATAATGTGTTGTGTGTGTGGGGTGGGGGTGGGGGGGGGTGGGGTCCGTGCGTGTGCGTGTGTGTGTGTGTGTGTGTGCGTGAGCGTCACCAAATAACCCCTTAAGCATAAGTGGTAACACAATCCAGGGGGCAGCTTTTCCCCGTGGAGTGAGTAGCAACAGGTGTCAAAGGAAGTGTGAGGGAGGGAGCGCGCGGCTGCCGTGTGCGTGGCGAAGCGTTCCTCTGCACGGGGAGGGAAGTTGAAGGTAAGAGGTTCCTGACTCCGGGCTCTGGGAAAACGCAGGCATGATAGTGTGCTGGGGTAGGAAACAAGAGACGTGTGTTTAGGGCCGGGCAACGCTCCATACTGTCAGTCTTGTCTCCTCTGTATCGTGGTCAAAGAAAATTAGTATGAGGTTTTGTGTGGAAGGCTTGAAAAGTGTATTGATATTTGCTATAGTTGTTATAGTTCACGTCTGTGTTGTTTATAATGTAGTATGAAAGGAGGATAAATTATAGGCGACGGAAGTTTAAGCAGTAGTGTGAGCGTGAGCGATGTCATAACGTGTAAACAAAAGAAACGAGGAAATAAAAAATACAGAACTTAAGAGAAAAAAAAGGAAACTGTGCAGGAAGACTCCCTTTATGAGATGAAACCATTATGGACCTGAAACATCGAGAGAAAGTTACGGGAAAGAGAAAGAAAATGGAAGTTAATCTTGTTAGATGAAAAGCGAAACGAGAAGCGAAACACTTGTGCGACATCGAACTTGATCAATGGACAGGATTCAAGAGGGGGAGGACCTGTTCAGTACCCGTTCAGCATCATTTAACAGACGTGTATTGCCAAGGCCAGGGATACGGGCGTGTTGAAATATTCTTGGATCAATATTCACTTTGCAAAATTAAAGCGCCGTCTCAGTCTCTAATTGGTTTGAAAATAAAATAAAAAGTTAACCAGAATCTCGGGGTACCTGATTCCTTTGAGGGGGGGTGTATGGGGGGAAGACGAGGAGCCAGTCAGCAGAGTTTGGAGACCTCGAAGAATGAAGGAGTTGAGGGCGAGAGAGCGGAGGTCAGACAGAAAGCGGGAAGACTTCAGGCGGAGTTACACGGAATGGGAGGAAGACTTGATATGGAGTTATACAGAATGGGAGGGAAAGGAAAGTGGAGTTAGACGGAAAGGGAGGAAGAGGAAAATGCAACAAACAGGAACAACCGGAAATGACTCGAGCGTGGCCTTAATATTTATCTAAGACGATGAGAAAAAAAATATGTATAAAAAGAAAGGAGACCACCATGGAATTATTATTTTTTTATTGGCGTGAAAAAACATCAATTATTTTTTTATGGGGGAAGTGTCACCAGAGATATCTTTTACTTATGCAGTAGTGGAAAACATGAAGAATTATTTACAGAGGGAGTGAGATTTTTAGACATTTTTTTTATTATTTATTATTCAAGGAAGTGTCATATTCAGGTCAGGTCACACGGGGAAATGACTGGAGGAGGAGGAGTGTTGAAAATTATATTGCACACGAAGAAGGAAACAAAACACCAAAGGAAAGGAAATAGAACATAAAGGGATATTAGAATGCTTAAAGGAATGTGGAAAATAGAACATAAAAGGATACTAGGATACTTAAAGGAGAGGAAACTAGAAAGCATAACAAAAATAAATGTTAGGATCCGTCAAGAAAAAGGAAAACGGGGAAAAAAGAAAATGATATACAAATGAATGGGTAAATGAGATAAAAAAAAAGAACATAAATGAAAACTAGGATACGATGTGTAAAGGAAAGGAAAACAAATAAAAAAAAAATACATACCAGGATTCATAACGCAGAGGAAAATAGAAAACAGAATATAAAAAGAGATATACCAGGATGCGCGGACCTCGGGGCATCGTTAGTGTTATTATTATTAGTACTATTCATTATCTTTTTTAATTGTTGTGTTTAAACCGGTAGCAGCGATGGGCCAAATTTGTGGCTTTACCGTGTACCAGCGATGGGCCAAATTTGTGGCTTTACAGTGTACCAGCGATGGGCCAAATTTGTGGCTTTACAGTGTACCAGCGATGGGCCAAATTTGTGGCTTTACAGTGTACCAGCGACGGGCCAAATTTGTGGCTTTACCGTGTACCAGCGATGGGCCAAATTTGTGGCTTTACCGTGTACCAGCGACGGGCCAAATTTGTGGCTTTACCGTGTACCAGCGACGGGCCAAATTTGTGGCTTTACCGTGTACCAGCGATGGGCCAAATTTGTGGCTTTACAATGTACCAGCGACGGGCCAAATTTCTGCCATGATATAAACCCCCCAAAATTGATGATGCATAAACAGATCACACATGCGTTGATATATATTATGAAATGGTTTGCGTGAGTGATGATTCTTTCTCATTATTTTACTTTAAGGGGCCTTTAACCTAACCTAACCTAACCTAACCTAACCTAAGAAACGTGACCCCCGCAGCTACCGGGTTAATTTTACTACAGTTTTTCAGGTTTTATTTCATCCCCAAGTATTTAGCTCGTGCATGTTCTGTTGAGAGAGAGAGAGGGGGGGGGGGAAGGGGGGGGGCGTGTTAGCAAGACAGAAATGGCTGGCGGGTAATCCTTCCATCTGTTTGTTTACTTTTATTTACCTGCGCAAAAAAAAATAACACCTGTTGGGCCGAAGGAGGACGAGGAGGAGGAAGGAGGAGGGAGGAAAGAAACGCTTGAGATGCCACGCGCGTTTTTTTTCACTAAACAAAAACAAAAAAGAAAAGAAAGAAGTAAGTCAAGGTTACGTTATTTATGAGAGTGCGTCGAACTCTTAGACTTGCATATATTGCGTCAATGGCCTCACTTGAAACACACACACACACACACACACACACACACACACACACACACACACACACACACACACACACACACACACACACACACATACACACACACACACGCATGATTTGTAAGTCTAGTATACCATAATTTTAGGCACAGGAATGGTATATATAAACAGAAAATGGACACACACACACACACACACACACACACACACACACACACACACACACACACACACACACACACACATAAATAATAAATAAATAAAATAACCATTGAGTCGATAAATAAGTAAAATAGGAAATAACTAATACTATTCTTGCACGATCGTCAAAAACACTCAAAAAAAGACCTTATCCACTAACAAGATAACCAACCTCTTTATACGCCCTCCTAAGAGTAGCACAATTAGGCCTACGACTCTTGATAATGTTAGAATTTGATTAGGCTGACGTCATTAATTTTGGGGACATAATTAGAAACCGTATAGGAGGAGGAGGAAGAGGAAGATGGGAAGAAGAGATATGGGCCTCCTCTTCATTCTTTCACCCTCCCTTCCCCTCCCTTCCTCTCTCCCTCCCTCCCTCCTCGTTTCCCGGCTCCTGCAAACAAACTCTAGAGAGGAAACAAGAAGAGGAAGAAGAAGGGAAATTGGAAAGGGAAAGTCAATCTGTCACTGTGTGTGTGTGTGTGTGTGTGTGTGTGTGTGTGTGTGTGTGTGAGGAAGTTAGTTGGATAGGGCGAGAGAGAGTAATTTTACGCTTCATTAGAGAAGAAGGGAGCGTCCAAAAAGAGTAAAAAATGAAGCTTACTGGACAAAAATAACGAGGATTAGTCAATAAGACAATCACAATTAGGATGAGGGTAAATCAAGCGAGTGGAGAGATGAGAGGAGGAGGAGGAGGAGGAGGAGGAGGAGGAGGAGGAAGAAGAAGAGGAAGAGGGGAAAGATGAAGAAGAAGAAAAAGACGAAGAAGAAAACAAGGACGAAGAAGAAGAAAAAAATTAAGAAAAAAGAAAGAAAAAAAAGAAAAAGAAAGAAGGAAAAGAAAATGAAGAAGAAAGACTTGTAAAGATAAAGATGAAGAACAAAAGATAATTAAGAAAGTTAGAGATAAAAAAATATAGGAAGAAGAAGAAAGAAAACAGAAAAAAAGAAAAGACCAAAAAAAAGAATGAAAAGAAAATAACCCAAATTAGCATCCACAATAAGGATTAAGTAAAAACAATCAACAAGCTAATTCAACCCCCGAAAAAGAGAGAGAAAAAAACCTATCGAACCCGACGACTTACGAAAACAAGAACGAAACCAATAACACCGAGGGAAAAAAATGTGTTAGGCAATAAACAGATGACGAAAACAACGCCTTTGAACTCCACTGCTTCGCCTGAGCCCGAACAATACAGCAAAAGGAGCAGATAATTGACTAAGAGCGGCGCTAATAGGTGAAAGGGGGCCCCGCTGATTACCTGGCCTGTGCTCCCTCTTAGGACTCTACCTGGACGCCCTTCCTGTGCACGGAAAGGAAGGAGCAGATGAAGTGGATGTGACAGGTAACGGAGAGGAAGGAAGGGAGAGAAGTTAGCATAGGTCGAGGATGGTCAGGTGAGGTGTTAAGTTGATTTAAGTACGCTGCGGTGAGGTGAGGTGAGGTGAAGTTAGGTCAGCTTAGGTTAGGTTAGGTTAGGTGAGGTGAGGTGAGGTTGGGTGTTGTTTGGTTGGGTTAAGTTAGGTAAGGTGAGGCACTCTTCCCTTCCCTTCCCTTCCCTTCCCTTCCCTTCCCTTTCCTTCCCTTCCCTTCCCTTCCCTTCCCTTCCCTTCCCTTTCCTTTCATTTCCTTTATTTCCTTTCCCTTCCCTTCCCTTCTCTTTCCTTTCCTTTCCTTTCCTTTCCGGTCCTTCCCCCTTCCCTTCCCTTCCCTTCCCTTCCCTTCCCTTAACTTCCCCCTTCCCTTCCCTTAACTTCCCCCTTCCCTTGCCTTCCTTCCTCCTTCCCTTCCCTTCCCTTCCCTTCCCTTCCTTTCCCTTCCCTTCTCCCTTCCCTTCCCTTGCGTTGCCTTCCCTTCCCCTCACTTAGCATTATGGAACCACTTAGCACGCCCAGAGAGTAGCTCCATTATGGTAAACACACACACACACACACACACACACACACACACACACACACACACACGTACAAGAAAAGCAGCGAGTAGAAAGATGAAAAGAAGAAAAAAAGAAGGAAAACGAGGAAAATAATGAAGAATAGAATAAAAACTAAAGCAAAAAGTTTTAACCAAGAAAAAAAGATGAGAGAGAGAGAGAGAGACAAAACCGGTGTGTGTGTGTGTGTGCGTGTTTGCCAGGTAAGAGCAGACAGGTGAGTCGGGAGCAGGAAGGCATGAAGGCGTAAGGTCAGGCAGGGAAGAGAAGCCGGATAACTGTTAGGAGATGAACCCAAAAAACTCGTCAGGAAGGTTGGACGCAAAAACATGACTGGATTATAGTGATGCTAAAGTGTGTGTGTGTGTTTGTGTGTGTGTGTGTGTGTGTGGGCTCTCTCTCTCTCTCTCTCTCTCTCTCTCTCTCTCTCTCTCTCTCTCTCTCTCTCTCTCTCTCTCTCTCTCTCTCTCTCTCTCTCTCTCTCTCTCTCTCTCTCTCTCTCTCTCTCTCCCAAATTAAGAAACTTTTCCCTAGACATGGCAAGTTTTATCCCTCCCATATCCCTTCCTTCCTTCCTTCCTTCCTTCCTCTCCCCCTCCTCCTCTCTCTCCTTCTCTCCCTTCTTTGCTCTTCTCCACTTTCCGTACTCTCTTTACTCGGCTAACTTAAGTGTACGTGAGAGAGAGAGAGAGAGAGAGAGAGAGAGAGGGAGAGGGAGAGGGAGAGGGAGAGGGAGTTAACCTGCAAAGCTATCCATCTCGAGGCAGTATTTTGAGTGGAGGTGTCGTGTTGTGACGCCCGTTCCGTGTGTGAGAGTTCGTCATTGATTTATACTTTTCTCTCTCCCTAACTTTTCCCACCAAGTTGAAGGCAGTGATGGAAGTAGGCATTGCTCCATTAGTTGATAATACTCTCTGACCTCTGTATAGATAGATAGATGGAAAGACAGATAGATAGATACCTCTCTTTCGGCCACCTCTTTTGATTCTTCTTATAGGAGCAGCGAGTAGCGGGCTTTTTTTTATTATTGTTTCCTTTTTTTGTGCCCTTGAGCTGTCTCCCTTGTTGTAAAAAAAATAGATAGACAGACAGACATAAATAGATATACATGTTGATTTGTAAATGATTCGTTACATAGATAAGTTGATATACAGATGAAATGAGTTATTGATTGCATATGGATAAAAAGATGAACAGGTAGACAGATAAATAGACTGAAATTGATTGATTGATTGAGATACCGATAGATACATAGACAGATAGATAAGTAGATGAACCACGTATACTAATTTAACTACACACTTACAAATAACAATAACAATAATTTGAAGTATACATATGGAGTTATGAATTATACAGACAGCGAGCGCGTTAAAACTCAATAGAAGGAAAAAAAACACATACTCAGACGGAAGGGATTTAATACTTTTTTTTTTACAACAAAGGAGACAGCTCAAGGGCACAAAAAAAGGAAACAATAATAAAAAAAAGCCCGCTACTCGCTTGTCCTTGTTATTAAGAAAGAACTTGTTTATCCTATATCAAGTTGGGTCATCTATCCCCATTTTCCTTCCCCTCCCATCCCTGTCTCTCTAGTCCTTCCATCCTTACCTCCTTGTTTCCTTTCTTCCCTCTCTTTCTCTTTTGTCATCTCAGGCTTATCTATCTTTATCTATTCTTCTCTTTTGTATTAAAGTATCCTCAGGTATCCTCATCATTTTTCTCCTTCTTCTTCTTTTCTTCCTCCCTTTCTTCCTCTCTCTTCTCCTCCGCCGCAGCATCCTCGCTATCCTTCTTCTCCTCGTCCTCCTCCTTCTTCTCCTCTTCCTCCTCTCCTTTCTCCCTCTTCTCCTGTTCCGCTTCGCCATCTCTCTTCTTCATTTTCTTCTCCTTCTCCTCCTTTTCATCCTCTCATTTCTCTCCTCCTCCGCCGCTTCGTCATCTTTTTTCTCCTCCTCCTCCTCCTCCTCCTTCTCCTTCCCCTCATTCTCCTATTCCTCCCCATTCTTATCCATCCTTACCTTATTCTCTTCCTCCCTTCATCTCTTCTTTCTCTCCATCTTCTCCTTATCCTCTCTTCCGTCTCTCTAATCTCTCCCCTTCGATCTCTCCTTCCCTTCCTCTTCCTTTCTCTAATCCTTCCTTTCATCTCTTTCTTTCATCTCCTCCCTTCTTCATCAGTGACCATCTTTTTTTTTTTTTTTGCTTTTTGATATTTTCCTTCTTCTCCTTTTCCTCTTTTCGTTGTCCCTATCTTCTCCATTCCTCGTTTATTTTTTACTCTCTAATTTCTCCCATTCTCTCTATCTTCTTTGTATCTCATTCCTCCGATCATCTTCTCCCTCTATTCCCTCTTTCTTAACCTATCTACCTCCTTCCTCCCCTCCTCTTCCTTCCCTTCTCTTCCTCCCCTCCCCTTTCTCCCTTCCTCTTCCTCCCCTTCTCTTCTTTCCCTCATTCCTCCGATCATCTCCTCCCTCTATTCCATCTTTCTTAACCTATCTACCCTCCTTCCTCCTCTCCTCTTCCTCCCCTCCCCTTCCTCCCTTCCTCTTCTTCCCCTCCTCTTTCTCCCCTCCTCTTTCTCCCCTCACCTTCCTCCCCTCCTCTTCCTTCCCTTCTCTTCCTCCCCTTCTCTTCCTCCCCTCCCCTTCTCTTCCTTCCCTTCTCTTCCTCCCTTCCTCTTCCTCCCCTTCTCTTCTTTCCCTCCCCTTCCTCCCCTCCTCTTCTTCCCCTACTCTCCCTCCTCTCCTCTTCCTCCCTCCTCCTCCTACCACCCCCCCCTTCTCCTCAACCTCGACAAGGGCGAAGGGAAGAGAAGAGACTAGGTTTCAAGAGCAAGTGGGAGAGAGTTATGGGCTAGAGAGAGAGAGAGAGAGAGAGAGAGAGAGAGAGAGAGAGAGAGAGAGAGAGAGAGAGAGAGAGAGATCGTGTTTGGAATGTGGAGGAAGTGGAAGAGAGGAAATGAGGAGAAGGTTTGATGGAGATGGGAAGTGGAGGAGGAAAAATAAGAATCGGTCGGGAAGGAAGACGAGGAGGAGGAGGAGGAGGAGAAGAAGCACGTGACTTTGGACAAAAACGGCGATGAATGTGAATCACTCCTCCTCCTCCTCCTCCTCCTCCTCCTCCTCCTCCTCCTCCCCGTTTTTCTCCCCTCGTAAAATATCTCAAAGGAAATACACAAATGACTTCAATAATAACTAACCCGGAGAGAGAGAGAGAGAGAGAGAGAGAGAGAGAGAGAGAGATACACCCAAGTAGTAAATGTATGATGCTTATAAGGGTGTCAATTTACGTCTTTCCACAGCCGCCTTCCTCTCCTCTCCTCTCCTCTTCTCTCCTCTCCTCTTCTCTTCTCTTCTCTTCTCTTCTCTTCTCTTCTCTTCTCTTCTCTTCTCTTCTCTTCTCTTCTGTCTTACCTGCCCGTCCCACCTTGGCACACCTGTAGAAGAGCACTTGGCCTTGTAGTAGTAGTAGTAGTGGTGGTGGTGGTGGTGGTGGTAGTAGTAGTAGTAGTAGTAGTAGTAGTAGTAGTAGTAGCTGAGGACGTGATATAACCTGGAATTAACTTTATTTATTTTTAGTGTGTTCGGTGAATCGATTTGAGAGTAAAGTTTTGTATCCTCCTCCTCCTCCTCCTCCTCCTCCTCCTCCTCCTACTCTTCCGACTGCTTATCTTTCGTCTCCATTTCTTTCTCCTCCTTCCTTCCTTCTTTTCCTCTCCCTCCTTCTTGTTCGTCTCCTCTTCCAGCGCTACATCATTTTTCTCCATTTCTTTCTCCTCCTTCCTTTTCGTTCCCTCCTTCTCCCTCTTCTCCTCCTCCTCCACCTCGCCATCTTTCTTCATATTCTTCTCCTTCTCCTCTTTTTCCTCCCTTCCTTCTCTCTCCTCTCCTCCTCCGCCCTCTCGCCATTCTCTATATTCTTTTTCTTCTCCTTTTCCTTCCCCTCTATCTCATTTTCTTCTCCATCCTTATCCATCTCCCCCACCGCTTCCTCATTCTTCGTTCCATCTCCTCCTCCTCCTCCTCCTCTTCCAATGCCTCCCCCTTCTTCTTACCCCCTTTCCTCCTCATCCCTGATCTCGGCTGTGTATTTTATCATCACTTTTAAGCCGCGAGATTATCCTGTACAGAGTATGAGAGAGTAAGCCCCTCCATAATGTTTTCCGTGCGTCTCCAAAGCGGTGTTGAAAGAGGTCTTAAGAAAATACACTTCACATGCAACGAACCGCTTTTTCCGACGCCACTAAGAACTCCAGAAACCTTCGGATCTACTCAGGAGAATTTTAAAAGTGACGGAAAAAGGAATAAAATTGTTCGCAGGTGTCAGGTGTGAATATTGATGAGTTGGGAGTTCGTGGTATTTGTGGCTTCCGAGTACTGGCTGGCTGAAGAATCTAAAGAGTGTTGTTGTTGAGGCTTACTGCGCAGATGGCGGCCAGCACTCGAGGTTAGGGTTATAAAAGGGAACACAGGCTTAAAGAGAAGTTAGTTTTGTCAAAGGGTTTGGCTTATCTAATGTAACTCAGATTTTATATAAGGGTCTCAGGTTAATTAAAAGAAACTCAAGCATATTAAAAGAGAACTCAGGCTTAAAGAGAACTTAGGTTTGTGATTTATTAAAGGAAACAGATTTAATACAAGGGTCTCAGGTTAATTAAAAGAAACTCAAGCATATTAAAAGAGAACTCAGGCTTAAAGAGAACTTAGGTTTGTGATTTATTAAAGGAAACAGATTTAATACAAGGGTCTCAGGTTAATTAAAAGAAACTCAAGCATATTAAAAGAGAACTCAGGCTTAAAGAGAACTTAGGTTTGTGATTTATTAAAGGAAACACAGATTTAATACAAGGGTCTCAGGTTAATTAAAAGAAACTCAGGTATATTAAAAGAGAACTCAGGCTTAAAGAGAACTTAGGTTTGTGATTTATTAAAGGAAACTCAGATTTATTAAGGAGATCGTAAGTTAATTAAAACGAACCCAGGTTTATAAAAAGGGACTCAGACTTAAAGACAACTTAGGTTTATGATTTATTAAAGGAAACTCAAATTTATTAAAGAAATCTCAAGTTTATTAAAAGGGACTAGGCTTAAAGACAACTTAGGTTTATGATTTATCAAAGGAAACTCAAATTTATTAAAGAAATCTCAAGTTTATTAAAAGGAACCAGGTTTCTTAAAAGGGACTCAGGCTTAACAAGAGTAAGGTTTGTCAGAGGGTCTGGTTTATGAAAGAAAACTCAGATGTATTAAAAATATCTTAGGTTTATTAAAAGGAACTCGGGCTTAAGGGAACTCAGTGTTATAGAAAGGATCTCTGGTTTATTAAAAGGAACTCGGGCTTAAGGGAACTCAGTGTTATAGAAAGGATCTCAGGTTTATAAAAAGGAACTCGGGCTTAAGGGAACTCAGTGTTATAGAAAGGATCTCTGGTTTATTAAAAGGAACTCGGGCTTAAGGGAACTCAGTGTTATAGAAAGGATCTCTGGTTTATAAAATAGGATATGGATGCCAAGGCCGAAATTTATGAAACCTAACTCATAGACCGAGACTTCAATCCCGCCCGGCCCCGGCAGATGGAGTTAACGCTGTAATATAGTCGTTGAAATTGGCGTGCCATTTATACGTCAGTTTGTCCTCGTATCCTGAGCCCCGGCTGATTAATACGGTGATTGGTCTGTCAGAAAGTAGGGCAAAGTTTAACAGGTCATCATTCAAAAGTTGGTAAATACCTTTTTTTCATTTGTTTGATCGTAGCGTAGAGAAGAATAACAATGGGAGCAATTTGTACCATGATTTTGATCGCTTCACCCATCCAGGAACACTTCGCTGACAGTGCTTTTAGTGGTGCGCAAAAATGAACTGATGACAGGCGCAGTTGAGCATCAGAATGGTATGAAAAAAGAGGTATTTATGATAGGATTAAGAGAGCAACGGGCCTCCTGCAGTAACATCGCAACACGTAACATCATAAAATATCTTCAGTCGATTCCAATACAATTTTTACACAATGTTAAGCAGTCAAAGGCAAACAGTGAATGGTATGAAAAAAAAGAGACATTTATGACGGGATGAAGAGAGCGCCGGGCCTCCTGCAGCCACGTAACATCATAAAACATCTTCAGTCGATTCCAATACATTTTTTGCACCATGTTAAGCAGTCAAAGGCAAACCGTGAATGGTATGAAAAAGAGGCATTTATGATGGAATGAAGAGAGCGCCGGGCCTCCTGCAGCCACGTAACATCATAAAACATCTCCAGTCGATTCCAATACATTTTTTTTCACCATGTTAAGCAGTCAAAGGCAAACAGTGAATGGTATGAAAAAGAAGCATTTATGATGGAATGAAGAGTAACATCATAAAACATCTCCAGTCGATTCCAATACATTTTTTTTCACCATGTTAAGCAGTCAAAGGCAAACAGTGAATGGTATGAAAAAGAAGCATTTATGATGGAATGAAGAGAGCGCCGGGCCTCCTGCAACACGTAACATCATAAAACATCTCCAGTCGATTCCAATACATTTTTTATACCATGTTAAGCAGTCAAAGGCAAACAATGAACGCTATGGAAAAGTCTACAAAATTACTACCACCCATAAAAGGAAAGTAATAGAAAATGTCTTGAAGATTTCCTATACCTCTCAAAACAAAGTCCCTGAGTCCTTTAAATAAAAAAAACATCGCCATTGAGACCATCTGATGTTATGATGGTTAGCGTGGTGGGATGTTAACCCGTCCGCTGCGATTGGCACGGATTTCGCCTTCACTGGTAGCCTAGTAACATATGCTCCCAGGTCTTTCTGTGCCTCTGTGGTGGGTAGTGGAGTGTTTCCCATGTGGTATTGGTATGCTGGATTTCCCCTCCCAAGATGCATGACCTCACATTTTTCTTCACTAAACTGTAGCAGCCACTTTTTGTTCCACTCCTGTAGCTTGGTGATGTCTTCTTGTAGGAAATCCGCATCTAAGAGTTTAATCTTAAGTATATACCACAGTGCATTCAGATCCTTCCAAAGAGTACTCGATCTCAAGACCCCACGAACGAATACTGTGAAGAAGTAATACTCGATGTGTAAATATATGCGTGCACGATCCCATTTGACCTTTTCACGCGAGGGAGGAAGCAAAATCTCGACTCGTGATGTTCGCCTCTCAAGCAAACAGTTTACCCTCAAGTGGCTCTTCCTCCTCGACGAAGCGACAGGGAAGGAAAACGGATCTTGGGACAGTGCGTTGGTGGGCGCCTCTACTGTTGTTGTTGTTGTTGTTGTTGTTTGTGTTAGACTTGTATTGTTGTTATTGTTACTTTTTGGTTACTATCGTGTTTTTATTTTGTTATTGTTACTATTATTGGAAGAGATGCTGTTATTCTCTCTCTCTCTCTCTCTCTCTCTCTCTCTCTCTCTCTCTCTCTCTCTCTCTCTCTCTCTCTCTCTCTCTCTCTCTCTCTCTCTCTCTCTCTCTCTCTCTCTCTCTCTCTCTCTCTCTCTCTCTCTCTCTCTCTCTCTCCTTCATCCCCTTCCCTTCCTCCCTCCCTCTCTCTACTCTCATCCCTGTTAATTCATCCCCTCCTCTCATTTCTTTCCCCTCATCGCTCTCCACTCATCCCCTTCCCTTCCTCCTTCTCCCCTTCATCTCCTTCCCTTCCTCCCTCCCTCTCTCTACTCTCATCCCTGTTAATTCATCCCCTCATCCCCTCCTCTCATCTCTTTCCCCTCATCTCCCTCCAATCATCCCCTTCCCTTCCTCCTTCTCCCCTTCATCTCCTTCCCTTCCTCCCTCCCTATCTCTACTCTCATCCCTGTTAATTCATCCCTTCATCCTCTCCTCTCATTTCTTTCCCCTCATCTCCCTCCAATCCTCCCCTTCCCTTCCTCCTTCTCCCCTTCATCTCCTTCCCTTCCTCCCTCCCTCTCTCTACTCTCATCCCTGTTAATTCATCCCCTCATCCTCTCCTCTCATCTCTTTCCCCTCATCTCCCTCCAATCATCCCCATCCCTTCCTCCTCCTCCCTCCCCTCATCCCTGTTCAGGCATCCGCTTTTCCCCTCCTCTCATCGGTGACTTTCAGTATCGAAGTAATAATAAAAATAATAAAAAAATAATGAATGGCAGTAGAATTAATATCGTGTTTTTATTTTTTTTTATTTCGAGTTCTTTTGGCCTTTTTTTTCTTTCTTCTCTGGGGGAGTTTATTAGTCTGTTTGTTGTCGTTGATTATTTTTGTTTTTTCCTTTTTTTCTTGGTATCCTTAAATTGCAATCTTCATATCTTGGTCCAAAATCTTCTCCTGTTTGGTTAGAAGTCGATTTTTGTTCATATTTTTATTTTCCATTTTTTTTCTACATTCTCAAATTCCAGTCTTCAAATGCTCGTCCAGAATTTTACGGCTGTTTTGTTGATCAGCGAAATGGTTCATCTTCCTTTCATTTTCCTTTCATTTACCTGTTTTCTCGTGTTGCATTAAAAATCTCCTCTTCCAGCATGTTTCTCCTCCTCCTATTTCCTCCTTTTTTCTTCATATTTCTCATCTTACACCGTCTTACAAGCCCCCACCTCCCACACACACACCCACATGTATCCCCCACACACTTACTCCCCCCAACACGTTACCTAAACAATCTTCATTCGGCTCTACTCAGTTTTCTTCCTCGTCTTGTCCCTCAGCTGGCTTCCCAGAAATCTCCCCGTATCGAGTTCACTTCGAGGAGAGACCAAAGAGGCGGGCGGTGCGGGTTCTTAGCGGTTGACTGACGTTTGTTGTTAGTTCAGAGACAGCAAAATTGACAGTGATTGAAAGTGTGTGTACCTGGGATGAAAGTCTGGTTTAGGAGAAGGGTAAAGTTTGGTTTCTCGAAGTTCTGTACAGTGTCAATAGGTTAGTTTGTCTTTTCCTTTTTTTTATCCCTCTCTCACCCTTTCAACCCGTGACTTCCGCGTTGCCTCTCAGTACCACACCTTCCCTCCGTGGCTCAGGTTCAGAGGGTCGCGCCGTACACTCTTCCATCCTCCCCTGAACACGCTTCCGTCGCCACCCTCGCCGCCGCTGTATTTATGGGAAGCCACAGGGAAGACGGGGAGCATAAACACTCACTCCGGACGGTGGAAGGAGCGTGAGCATTGGAGGTGTTCGCAGCAGTGGCCTTTCTACCGTTGACTGGCTGAGTGGAGTGCACGCGAGAGAGAGAGAGAGAGAGAGAGAGAGAGAGAGAGAGAGAGAGAGGGGGGGGGGGGGGTAAGCTGTTGTTGGGCTTCATAATCAATATCTGTGGTTGGAAGACGTGAAAATATGGTCCCTTTTTTTTTCTCTCTACTTGAGGGTGACGTTAAGGACACACACACACACACACACACACACACACACACACGTTTATTTTCAGGACTCGTCGTCATTATTCTTCTTCCCGCAAAAAAAAAAAATTATATATATATATAATTGATGGAAAAATTATTTGAAGCACGAACGCCTTTTTTTTCTTTTTTTTTTTTCTTTTTTTTTTTTATCCGCAAGATTTTTTTTTTTTAGGATATTAACTGTAGGATTTTTGCATTTTACAGTAACAGTGGTGATGAAAATAAAGCTAATAACAATAATGATAATAATAATAATAATAATAATAATAATAATAATAATAATAATAATAATAATAATAATAATAATAATAATAATAGTTTCAGTAATCCCTCAAACTAGTGGACTTAAACACCGAGCCTAAATATTTCCTTCTTATCGTAAAAAGTAATCTAATAGGGCGAGGAGGGGAAGGAGGAGAAAGAAGAGATGGGAGAGGAGGAGGAGGAGGAGGGAAGAAGGGGAGGGAGGGAGAGAGGGAGTCGGCCCTTAAGAAACATTAAAAAAAAACATTGGGCCGTATTACTAAACATTTTTTCGCTTAAGCTCACCTATTTGACAAGGCTTTCCTAGGACGGTTGGGCATTTCCAGGAGTAGTTTTTTTGACCTGATGGTAGTTTGTCCCTTCTTCAGTACCATGAACCTAAAGAAACACTCATAAGAACTCAATTGCCTCCCTCTTTGACTTTTAGAAATAGTTGATGTTGGAAGCGAAATGGTCTTATAATACCAACCATATATATAAGACAATTTCGCTTCTCACATTAACAATTTCTAAGGGTTAAAAAGACGGTCAGTCGAGTTCTAATGAGTGTTTCCTTAGGTTCATGGTACAGAAGAAGGGTCAAACTAACACCAGGGGTCATAAAACTACTCCTGGAAATGCCCACAACTCCTACGAAAGCCTTGTCAAATAGGTGTTCTTGGGCGGCGAAATGTCTTCTATTACGACCCAATGTATTCTTGATAGTAAGTTAACGAGCAGGAAGGATTTTTGGAACGTTTGACATCCTTCCCTTGTTAACGTTACAGAGTCCTTCATAGTGATTCCTGGTTTTTCTTTTCTTTTTCTTCTCCTCCTCCTCCCTCATTTCGTCAACTCGTCCCTAAACACTTTCTCTTCTCTCTTCGCCTTCTCTCCCTCCTCCTCCTCCTCCTTCTCTCTGACTCATTCAACTCCATCTCTCCTCCTCCTCCTCTCCTATTTCTCTCCTTCCCCTCTACTTTCTTTTTTCTTTTGACGCCTTTCTCAATTCCTCCACTAGCTCCTTCCCTCTTCCTCCTCCTCCTCCTCCTTCTTCCTTCTTTCTTCAGGGTTATTTTCTCATTTTCCTTTCCCGTCCTTTCGTTTATGCCTATTATTCAGACTTTTCCTATTATGAATCATCTTTATTTACCCTCGTCTTGAAGTCTCTTGAGGGAATTATAAGGAGTAAGCCTCTCCCTTCCTCCCCTCGTCTGGTATCTTCTACAGCTTTTCCCACAATCTCTTCGCTAACGTCTTTTTATATGTAAACTACCCAAGTACCCATCTTCTTGGCCTTCCTTCTTCAGCTTCTCCCATCTTTCATAATTATAAGACTCTCTGTTCCTGCTATGCCGTCTCCTTTTATCCCCTAATCCTTCATGTTCCGCTCCTTCAGTCCCTTTGCTGTCGTCTTATAAGCAATCTATCTATCTTGTCCTTCCTTCTTCAGCTTCTCTCATCTTTCAAAAATATAAGACTCTCTGTTCCTGTTATGCCATCTCCTTTTACCCCCCTATCCTTCACGACCTGTTCCTCCAATCTCTTCGCTGTCTAATCATCTTCTTTGCCCTCCTCTCTGACTTCTTTCCGCAGCCTCCGTCTCCAACACTCCCGCTTGGTCTGGTATCTACTTGTCTATTTCTGAAGGAACCGATACAAACAGTGAGTCAATCCCTGCCCTTACTCGGAAGACCCCGGGGCTGTCTATGTATGTTAGGAAAGAGCAAGCAAGCAAGTCAAGTCCTGTTAAAAGAAAATGTTTACTCGATAGTTTCCGCTTTTTGGTTTCTTTCCTACATCGTTGTGAGAGTCGTGTTATGCAACGGCCTCCTTCCTCTGAAATGACGTAAGGATTGATGATTTTTCCCTTACGCCCCTGCCACATCCCTAGCTCCCCCTCCTCTCCCCCGACCACATCCCAAGGTAGCCTCAAGCATTGCCACATTCCTAGCTGCCTCCCTCCTTCCCCGACCACATCCCAAGGTAGCCTCAAGCACTGTCACATTCCTAGCTGCCTCCCTCCTTCCCCGACCACATCCCTAGGTAGCCTCAAGCATTGCCACATATCTAGCTGCCTCCCCCCTCCCCCCCGACCACATCCCTAGGCATCCTCAAGCATTGCCACATCCC
Source organism: Eriocheir sinensis (assembly GCF_024679095.1). Lineage (NCBI taxonomy): Eukaryota > Metazoa > Arthropoda > Malacostraca > Decapoda > Varunidae > Eriocheir > Eriocheir sinensis. Next base: position 1,288,258 of record NC_066566.1, on the reverse strand, counting down.
TAGCTGTTCTCACACCCTTGCCACATCCTTTTCTGTCCTCACATCCTTGACACATCTCCAGCGGCCCTCACTCCCATGCCACATCCCTACCTGTTCTCACATCCTTGCCACATCCCTAACTGTTGTCACATCCTTGCCACATCCCTATCGGTCCTTACGCCTCTCCCTTCACTTAGCCGTCCCTCCCCTCTTCTCTACAACCACATCCCTCCCCCGCTGTCATCTCGCCCCTCGCCGCCACACCCCAGCCACCTCCCTCGTCGCCCCCTGTCACATTATTCCCCCCCCCCCCCTGTCATTTCGGTTCACGGTGACGCTGGTTTGTTTTCCCTTCCCAGCCACATCCCTCGCCACACCAACAGCCACACCACCCGTGACGCCCCCCGGAGGAAGTTATGAAGGCCCCTTGCTGTCCCGCGGCACGAACCACCTTTGCTACTCTTCCTAAATGACTGATCCTTCCCCTTCCCCTCTCCCTCCCTCCCTCCCTTCCTTCTGTTCCTTCCTTCCCCTCTCCCTCCCTTCCTTTCCTTCCCCTGTTCCTTCCTTCCCCTCTACCTCCCTCCCTCCCTTCCCCTGTTCCTTCCTTCCCCTCTACCTCCCTCCCTCCCTTCCGTTCCCCCTGTTGCTTCCTTCCCCTCTACCTCCCTCCCTCTCTCTCGTTGATTCGGTCCTCAACTCTTTCACTCTTCCTCCTCCTCCTTTTCTTCTTCTCCTTTATTTTATTTCTTTCTCTTTTGATGCCTTTCTCAACTCCTTCATTACCTCCTTCACTACTGCTTCTCCTCCTTTCTTCTTCTTCTCCTTCTCTTCCTCCACCTCCTCCTCCACTTCGTTGTCTTATTTTCTAAAGTTTTCAAGATTTAAGTCTCTTCTTGTATGTCTGTTTTGTCGTTTTGTCTGTCTGCCTATCCATCTATATCTATATCTATCTGACTATCTCGTCACACAAACACACACACACACACAACCCCTCTCACCTCACCCCCCCACCACACCACCCACGATCAGGCCGGCACCATTGATACTAACACGTCGCTGGGTCTCAGTAAAGGCAAACACATTGAAACGCATTTAAAGCCTCCGCGCCGCTCGACCACCCTCGCGCGTCGCTGCTCTCCCAGGTAAAGGCAGGTGTTCATTAGGACCCGAGCGGCGTCAGATGGCAGCGCGGGCCGTCATACGCAGTTAAAGGGAAGGTGAATACGAGGATGCTAATGTTGGGTTTCAATTAGCTCCTCTGACGCACCTGGCTACGCTGGAATGACCGTCTTGAGCTAAGTGACTTACCTGACAGTGGCCGAAAAGCGAAGAAAGTGACAATCAGATGCGAGGTGGCACTGTTGCAATGATATTATGTTCTTCCACCTTCTGTATATAAAGATCTTTGAGTTTGTGTTTGCTTTCATTTATCAAGAGAAAAATAGGTAATACAGGCGGAAGGTCTTTATTTTTTCTTCTTTTTCTTCTTTTATTTCTTCTTCTTCTGCTTATTTTTATTTCTTTTGCTTCTCTTAATTCTTCTTCTTCTTCTTCTTCTTCTTCTTCTGCTTATTTTTCTATTTCTTTTGCTTCTTTTAATTCTTCGTCTTCTTGTTCTTGTTCTTCTTTTTCTTCTTCTTCTTCTTCTTCTTCTTCTTCTTCTTCTTCTTCTTTTTCTTCTTCTTCTTCTTCTTCTTCTTCATCGTCGTCGTCTTCTTTTTCTTCTTCTTCATCTTCATCCTCATCATCATCTCCATTACATCCCTGACTCACACACCCATTACAAAATTTCCATAAAAGCACGAAGACTCTATCTCCAGGTATAGCTGAAACATGAAAGGCAAAACATCAAAACATTAAACATTTACTGGCGGCGTGGGCGTGAAAGTACGTATATATGTTTTTTTTTAAAGGGACATTTCAGCACGATTACACCCGACATTTATAGAAGCCGCGGAAAAAGAGACGAGGTATGTTATATATTTTGCCTAATCAATGTATATCACTTTTTCCGACGCGCAAAGTGATTGAATAAGCTTTCCTCGGGGGCGACACGAGGGGGGAAGGGGAAGAGAGAGAGAGAGAGAGAGAGAGAGAGGAAAGAGAGGAATGAGAGGGAAAGAGAGAGAGAGAGAGAGAGAGAGAGAGAGAGAGAGAGAGAGAGAGAGAGAGAGAGAGAGAGAGAGAGAGAGAGAGAGAGAGAGAGAGAGAGAGAGAGAAAGTGAAATAGGAAGAGGAGGAGAAAGAGAAGGAAAAGGAGGAGGAAGAGGAGAAAGACAAGATAAGGGAGAAGGAGGAAAAATAGGAGGAGGAGGAGGAGGAGGAGGAGGAAAAATAGGAGGAGGAGGAAGAGAAGGTAAAGGAGGAGGAGGAGATGGAGAAGAAGGGGGGGGGGGGAGGTGTTTCAAGAGCGTGTGAGCATTTCCTCTGTCCGAGCACTTGATCTTCGACCGGAGTATCCTGTTGACTGCATCTAACCCCTCCTCACGCCCCCCACCCACCCCCCTCTCTCTCTCTCTCTCTCTCTCTCTCTCTCTCTCTCTCTCTCTCTCTCTCTCTCTCTCTCTCTCTCTCTCTCTCTCTCTCTCTCTGTTTATTCTTCTATCTTTGTTTCATTTGCTATCTTCTTTCCTTCTTTCTCTCAATTCCCCTCTTTATTTTTTTTCTTTCTTATTTCTCTCTTTCTCTGTCTATCTGTCAAGATCAACTTATCAACTTAGTTTTTTTTCTATTATTCTTTTTCACTTGGTTTTTCTTTCTTTCTTTCTCTATTCCCCTCTTTCTTTTTTCTTTCTTCTTCTTCCTCTTCTTCTTCTTCTTCTTTAGCGTCTTCCTCCTCTTGCTCTGGATTTTCCTCTCCTTTTTCCTCCCTTCTTCATTAATTTCCTCCTCTTGCAGCTCCTCCTCCTCCTCCTCCTCCTCATTTCCTCAGGGTCATTACTGTTATCTTCACCCCGTCATCATCATCATCAACATTATAATTACCCTCATCATCATTACCCTTGGACCTAATAACCTTTCCATCTTCCATCGTTATCCGGCACCTGACACAATAAATCACGTATGTTTATGTGAACGAACAGTAATTTACGAACATGCGGGTACTGGTGTGTTTGTGTGTGTGTGTGTGTGTGTGTGTGTTTGTCTTATTCCGTGTGTAAGTTTTTTATTTCATTTTCCTGTGTTTGTTTGTGTGTGTGTTTGTATGTGTATTTCATTTCCCGTGTGTTTGTGTGTATATATATGTGTGTATTTAATTTTCCCGCGTGTGTGTGTGTGTGTGTGTGTAGGTAGCATGGTGGCTGCAGGTGTGGCGCGTTCACAGGTGTGGCGGGGCTGGCAGAACGATGATGAATGAGACATCTGTCCTTTGCCGGGGCGACAGCCGGTGAGACGCAGAGGCATGAGTGAGTGCCGGCTGTCTGTCCCCTGTCAGTGTGGCGGCGCGGTTGTCATTGCCTCTCTGTCCGTGTGTCTGTCTGTGTTCGGCTCGTCTATATTTACCGCTCGTCCCCTTCTCTCTTTCTCTCTCTCTTTGTACCTGATGCCTGAGTTGGGCGAGTTAGGTGAGAGTTTGAGTAGGTGGAAGAGGAGGAGGAGGAGGAGGTGGTGGAGGTTGAGGGGAAGGGGGAAGGAGGAGAAGGAAGAGGAGAGGGGGGATGAGGAGGAGAGGAGAGGGCGAGGAGGAGGGCGAGTGGGCGAGGAGGAGGGCGAGGGGGCGAGGAAGAGGACGAGGAGAAGGAGGACGAGGACGAGGAGAAGGAGGACGAGGAGGAGGGGGGAGAGAGAGAGAGAGAGAGAGAGAGAGAGAGAGAGAGAGAGAGAGAGAGAGAGATTAACAGACAGATATACGCGCACACACACACACACACACACACACACACACACACACACACACAAACAAACACAAACAGACAGGGAGACAGACGGACAGACAAGTAGACAGACAGAACTTACTACAGACAGACACAGGGACAGGCAGATTGAGGGCGAGGCTTACATTATCCTCGTTCAAACGCTTACTTTTTTTTTTAATTTCCCTCGTCCAATCATCGCTTTCCGTCCGTCTGTTACTTCGAATTTGGACCATTTTTTTCAGTTTTCTTTTTAGCATTTTTTCGTGATTCATGGATTTTTTTTGGGGGGGAGGCGGGGCTCATTTCACTCGCATCATATATCTACTTTTTTTTTCTGAGCGACTACGCTTTAAAAGTATTCCTAAAATGGCTTCTCTATTGATAAGTAATATCAGGGTACTGTAGGGGTTTCTCGCTCTCGCTCTCCCCCTTTCCCTCCCTCCATAAGTACCTGTGTCTTCAGATTTAAATTTCGTCCATTTGTCTGTCTGTCTTTTTTTTAATATTCGTCTTGGCCTGATCCCGCCCCTCGCTGCTCTCTTTTTACCTTTCTGGCGAGGGGGAAGAAGGGGGGGCAAGGGGAGGGGTGAGGTGATGGGGGGGCGCCGTGTTGTCGGTCCCAAGTCACCTTTAATCGGGGGAAAAAAATATCCTTCTCGTTTTTTTTATTGCCGCTGAAAAGTCACTAATGAGACCTGTCGGTAAGTCTGATGAATCTGAAATTGGTTTCGTACCCCCCTCCCGCTCTCTCGTTTTCTCTCTTCTCTCTCGCGTTCTCTCTCGCGTTCCTCTCTTCTCTCGCGTTTCTCTCTCTCGCGTTCCTCTCTCTCTCTCTCGCGTTTCTCTCTCTCTCCTCTCGCGTTCCCTCCAGGTAAAACTAATGGGAGTATCCTTTTCCTTTTTCACTCTGATTTTAATAAGCAAACTACTCGAGATCGTCCTTTCGCCCTCGTCATTTGCAGAGGAATATTTTGTATTTACTTTAATAATCAAAATATATATTCCTTTTCTTTGTTTTATGCCGTAAAGGAGAGCGACCAAGGGCTGAAGGAAGAAGAAAAAAATAATACCCTTTGGTGCCAGGTGCCTTTGCAGGATCATGGGGTATCATTGGATTGACTTCGTGTCTAACCAGCGACTCCTCCTTGAAACTGAATCGAGGCCTGCTTAGGGGCTATTACACTGGGCAAATTTTCCGTGGATCTTCAGTCAAACCACGATTTCCGCTGGCGTGGTTCTCAATTGTTTCTTGTTATTGCTGCTGATGATGATGGTGAGTAATACCGTCGTCCTTCAATGAAATCTACCGTAGCTTTGGAAGATGGTGGACACGTCAGAAAACCACGCAAATTTTCCGTGGATCTTTAGTCAAACCACGATTTCCGCTGGCGTGGTTCTCAATTGTTTCTTGTTATTGCTGCTGATGATGATGGTGAGTAATACCGTCGTCCTTCAATGAAATCTACCGTAGCTTTGGAAGATCGTGGACACGTCAGAAAACCACGGAAATATGAGAACCACGCCAGCGGAAATCGTGGTTTGACTGAAGATTCACGGAAAATTTGCCCAGTGTAATAGCGCCGTTACAGCTTAGTCCGTGAACGCCAACTCCGGCTTTATGGGCACGTGGGGCGCCTCCCGGACGTTGTTCTTGCTTATAGTGTTGTTTTTGCACGAGACAACCCTGAGTGGGGGAGACCAAGGGACGCCCACGTAGCTCATACCTGGGGCAAGTCAGCCGATACTGCCGGGAGGGACTTGGAATGGATAGGGCAACTGCATGATAGCTTACTCAGGAGGACCTTCGGGAGTATAGGCGACCAGTGAGTGAGGTGATATGCCCCCGGGTGTATGCATTAGTTAGTACTTCAATTTCTTATATTATAAACTAAAAAGAGGAAAAGACCAAAATGAGGGATCAAATTTAGCTTCAAAGGTAATATGAGGCAATTAATAACATAGTGTACCAAGCGCCACATATAGAAATCCGCTTGGTACATTATGTTATTAGGGGCCTCGATGTTATCACTTAAAAACTACGAGCATAGGGAGGCAACGTGAGATCAGTCGCTACACGAGGTCACACCTGTGGATCTGGTTCTCAGCGCCTCACTTCCATATGCATGAGCTTATGTAATCATCCGAAGTATTCACTCTTTTTCATATAAACTACATGAGCTCTGAAGTTTGGATCATTATTCAGTCATGTGTGGGCGATGTGATTTATGCTTATAACACCATTAATAACCAAAACTCTCCCCGGTGCTACGTGTCAAGGAAAAGAGGAAAAAGGTAGAGAAAGTGGGTTAAAGTACATTCAAAATACGGCTTCATGCTGTAAAATTTAATATATGTTTTCTGTAAATGCTTCCTCTCATGAGAAGTTAATATGAATTTTCTGTTGTTTGTTTAAAATTCGGCTCCGGAGTAATAAAGCGCCGATACTGGTCACCCCTTGCACTGGTGGGGTCAGCGGACGGCGGCGAGTGGAGTGTCGTGTTCAGGGAGGCAGGGAGAGGGAAGCATTGGGGAACAGGCAGGGTCGGTATTCTCAGACGCATCCCTCCTACATCAACTATTTCCAAAGGCCGAAAAGAAGATTAATCGAGTTTTCATGAGAGTTTTTTCAGGTTCACGGTACAGAAGGGTCGCACTACCACCAGGGTTATTAAACTACCCCTGGAAGTGCCCACAACGCCTACGAAAGCCTTGTCAAATATGTGTTCATGGGCGGCGATATGTTTTGTAATACGACCCTAAGAATACGGAAAGCCATGAAAATAATGTTAAAGCTGCCTTGCTCTCGCGGGGAAAGACGGCCGGGGAAGCTCACTGCTCTTCTCACCTTGTTTTACGGCACGCATCCAGCCCTCCCGTGGCCCCGCTGCATGAGCCACTCAGCGCATCTCCATGCTCTGAATAGCCTCGATAGCCCTGGGTACACGGAGCCTGTGACGGAGGAGAATCGGTCTTTTACGGAGAGTATATTAAATCACTCACGGCTAATGTTCCTTTGCCAGATAAATCAGTAATTATCAGGACCCTTTCAGGCCATCATTAGAGGAGTCAGACCCGGGGACACGATCGGCCCCTTTCTCAAACGGGGACATCAAGGGTTGACTCGAGTTATTGATTAAGTATAAAGAAGTAAGAGATGATGGCATATGCGTGTATCGGGCCAGTCTATCGGAAGGTAATGCATCTATAGCACGAGAAGGGAAGAGCCGCTGACTAGTCTTTATGGCCCCTGACTCCGTCCACAGCGGCACACGTCTTCATCGCTGCCTCTTGTCACGTCCTGCCGGGCCGAGCTGCGGGCCTGGAGAATTAGTGGAATCAATACAGACCTTGAAAATATTACATAAAACAAGGAAAACACACAGAGCCAAGATGATGACGGTGACTTAATAATCTCGTCTTGATTTTCTGATTAGTTTCGAGTTACTTCGCAACACTCGGATATTATATTTCTCAGTCTTAATAAGAAGGCTTAAAAAGAATGAAGGTTACGAGGATATGTACCTAGGCAGCGGGGTATTGCGGCAGACACTAAGAAGGTTACAAAGATTATTATGTGATTTGTGTATGTCGAAGAAGGCAGCGGTGTATTGTGTTAGAGATGGAGTCACTTAGGCCATTCAGATACCTCCATCAACCTTCGTACTTAAGTTGTGTCACATCCCTGTTCTGCATTTCCTCCCAGCAAGGTCGTTTGATCATGTATGAGGAATGTATGAAGTATATAAGAGCTATGTATGAGGCATGCATGAGAATAATGGATAACGTAACGTCGCTATCCGCCTATTCTGTCAGTTGGACGTTTGAGCATGCACGAAGTATGTATGAGGCATGTATGAATGAATGAGGAGTATTATGTAAGATGTAGCGTCCACAGGAGCAGCGAGTAGCGGGCTTTTTTCTTGTTTCTTTTTTTGTGTGCCCTTGTGCTGTCTCCTTTGCTGTAAAAAAAGAAAACTCCCCCTTTTATCCCCGCAAGTACATTCGATCATATATGAGGGAAAAATAAACGAGTGTGAGGGGATATGTAACGATCCGCATGGTCACCTCATCATGCCATCAACAGTACATCATCGCGGGCCCCGAGGCATAGGTCCACATTCATAACCCCTTGACTGCTAAGTTCCTACCAGAAGACCTCACCAAGCAACAGAAATGGAACAAAAAGTGGCTGCTACAATTCAGTGAAGAAAAATGTAAAGTCATGCATCTTGGGAGGGGATATCCAGCACACCAATACCACATGGGAAACACTCCACTACCCACTGCAGAGGAAGAGAAAGACCTGGGACTATATGTTACCAGGCTACCAGTGAAGGCCAAATCCGTGCCAATCGCAGTGGACGGGTTAAACGTATCGAACTCTCATTACGCAATTTCCCAAGGCCACAGAGAATAGTAACCTGGTCTTCTTGGGTGATTTTCCCTTTCCAGATGCTGAAGTCGGGTAGAACTATCACTAGGATCACAAAACACTCAATGAAAACCCCAGCAGAGGCTTTTCAAACGGGGGAACTAGGGTGTCGATGCGTTTAAGAATACGGGCTTGAAGGACAACGGTAGATCTGTATTACAATGTGGAATATCGACAAGGGGGCGGTGACGGGCAAGGAGCGACGGGCGGGAGGCAGGAGGCGGCGTGGGCTTCGGTGCGATACGTTTTCCCGGGTGCCGCGCGCAACAGGTGCCTGCCGGGCCGACCCTCTGATTGGCTGGCTTCTGAGTGGCAAATGTTCAGGATGTCTCGTGATTAAGGAAAGCGGGAAGGAAAGAATATATCCGTGTACAGCTGTGATAATAGGTGTGTGTAGAGTCCATTAAGGAGACTAATAGGTAATGATAGGTTGTTATGATAGATGATAATGAGGCTGACTTGTAATAATGATAGATGATTATGAGCGATAGATATTAATGATAGATGATAAGGATACTGATACATAATAATGGTATATGGTAATAAGACAGAGAGAGAGAGAGGTAATTTCCCCTTCAATTTACCCATATAATAATGAGTTTGTGATAAGGGTTCACCTCCAAGGGCGGGAGTGGTATCTCTCCCGCCGCCGCCACATCAAAGGGAAGGCGGCGCCACGTGGGGGGAGGCGGTGATGAGAAGACGCCCCCACCACCACCATTATCATCACCACCACCACCACCACCACCAACACCATTATCATCACTACCATCATCACCACCATCACCACCATCATCACCACCACCATTATCATTACCATCATCATCATCACCACCACCACCACCACCACCTCTCATTCTGTTATCACCACCACCACCGTCATCATCATCACCACCACCACCTCCTCCATTATCACCACCACCATCATCATCACCTCCTCCATCATCATCATCATCTTCACCACCACCACCAACACCACCACCACCTCCATTATCACCACCACCATCATCACCACCACCTCATTCTGTTATCACCACCACCATCATCCTCATCCTTTTCATCCATTCCACCACCACCTACATCAACATCAACGCCAACACCATCAACACTAACGTTACCACCACCACCATAACCACCACAATCACCACCACCACCACCACCTACAACAACATTAATTTCATCAACATCATCACCTATTCCCAATACCACCACCTCCAACATCAGTAACATCAACACCACCACCACCACCACCACCATCATCAACACTAACAACACCATATCCATTCCACCATTCACCCCTGCACCACCACCACCACCTCCACCACCCCATTCCACCCCATCACCCTTTGCATAATTATTTCCACTATCATCACCATCTCACCCCCCCCCATACACCCCCCTACCACTCCAGCACCACCTGTACCTAAATCACCTCCACCACCATATTCACCAAGCCTACGTACCATCACCACCGCCTATATCAACACCATCTCCACCATCACCACCACCACCATCATCATCCTGCCGTACTCTTGACGTCAACGGAACAGAAACCTTTTAAATCTGGTATTAACCCTGAGAGCGCCTATCTTAAGTGATTAACATTTCACCGCGACAGAATCCCTCGTATCAATCTATATGTTGCAGAGACCGTAAGAACCGCCAGAACGAGGGGGAAGATGAAGGTGTTTGTGTAGCGTTTCTTTCTAATTTTCCTTCCTGGGTTGCGTCTCGGGAAGATTAGGAAGAGGTCAAAGGGTGAACGACCGAGGGAAAGAACGGATTTTTTTTTTTTACAACAAAGGAGACAGCTCAAGGGCACACAAAAAGGAAACAATAATAAAAAAAGCCCGCTACTCGCTACTCCTACAAAAAAGAATCAAAACAGGTGGCCGAAAGAGAGGTCAATTTCGGGAGGAGAGATTGTGTCTTTGTTAGGTAATATAAGGAGAAAGGGACGTCTCTCCTTGCCTCTGTTCCCTTACCCTATTCATCCCCTTCTGTTTCCCGTTCCCTTCCCTCTGCGACCTCTCTCACCCCGTCCCTCACTCCCCAGCCACACCTAAGACCTTTTTAAATTGGTTTCATTAATACCTCCTGCCAATTTCCCCTCCTCCTCCTCCTCCACCTCCTCGTACTCATCCTCATTCTCATCAACGTCATCATTATTCAGCATCATCTTCCTCCTCCTCCTCGTTGTCGTTCTCCTCCTCCTCCTCCTCCTCCTCCTCCTCCTCCTCCTCCTCCTCCTCCTCCTCCTCCTCCTCCTCCTCCTCGTCATTGTCGTTGTCCTACTTCTATAAGCCGTCTTCCTCCTCTGTTTCAATGCGTCTCCTCCTCCTTCCTTCTCTTCCTCTTCGTTGTCGTTATCCTCTTCCTCCTCCTCATCCTCCGTTTCCCTGTCTCCTTTAGCAAGCAAGCCATTTGGATGCTCTGTAGGCTTAACATAAATTCAGCACCTTGCACGGAGAGGGCACTGAACCCCCTCCCACCACCGCTCTTGTCTCTCCACCTTTAAGAATAGGCAAGTGAAGATAAGTTGCACAGTTTAAAAAAACGAGGAAAAAGACTCCGTGAAGCTTTAAATTCTTTCATAAATATGCAGAAGGGTAGAGAGCATCCGCCTTAATTTTTCATCTGAGCCGCGAAAGTAGTGAATAGTTCCTCACTTACTCGTGGACTCAGAGGAAGAAGGGAAGCCATCGGAGGAGGGCTAAGGAGGAAGATGTGTCGGCGGTACTCGGAGGAAAGAAACTGATTATCTGAAAACCTCATCTCAGTTACAGTACGATAGATTATTCTTGAAGTCAAATTTGATGCTTAAACTCTGATATGACATTTTTATATTCAGTCTTATACTTCTGATATCGGGAAACCTGATCTCAAGTACAGTTTGGTGAAATGTTCGTAAAGTAGAATTTGATACCTAAACTTTAATTTGACACTTTTCATTCAATCTTTTAATAACTGCACTTCAATTTTGTACACGGGAGAAAGAAACTGATTATCGAGAAGCCTGATAAACCTGATCTCAATTACAGTTAGGTGAAATATTCGTAAAGTAAAATTTGATACCTAAACTTTAATTTGACACTTTTCATTCAATCTTTTAATAACTGCCCTTCAATTTTGTACACGGGAGAAAGAAACTGATTATCGAGAAGCCTGATCTCAATTACAGTTATGATATTCTAAAAATGAAATTTGAAGACAACTTTATTTCGACATTTTTTCATTCAGTCTTGTACTACAGCTCGGGTTCATTCAGATTATTTTTTTTTTTCGTTGCCATGAATATTAAAAAATCGAAACTTTCATTAAACTCGTCAACATTCATTCTTAATTAAGTGCAATGGTGGCAAGCTTCAATCAGACTTTAGATTTAAATACTCTCCTTATGTTCGTACTAATTGGAGCGGTACGGACGTATTGGCGAGCATACCTTTAAAAGTACAATGGTCACAAACTTAAAATCCGTTCCGCTAAAAATCCACGCCTCGTCGAGTGTTTGGAGTCCCATCGGCAGCGGAAACAACGGCCGCGCTAATTCCCTTAATCTCGTCGCATCAGCCGGATCAAGAATTATCGTGGATGCTGCGAGTGATCAGGGGGAAAGGGATTCGCTATGGCCTGGAATGAGAGGCGTCGCTGAAGCCTCCCAGACCCCGTTACTATCAATGCCTCTGACGTGGAGTGATTCGTTCAAGATATCAGAAAGGTTTTGTTTACGTAAGAGTAGTGTATATGTTCTATTTACTTTTTGCCAAATAATAGATAACTGAATATTAAATTGCAGCATGGTATTTGCGAGAGGCGTCTGAAAAGGGTCGCAAGGGTAATTATTAAAACAAAGCCAGTTCGTTGTCTGTAGCGTTTAAAGATCACTGTTGTTGAACCTGTACATACGTGTGTTCGTTTTAGTGGTTGGCTGTATCCGATGAACTACACCTCTGTAAGCACAAGACATATCGCCGCCCAAGAACACATATTTGACAAGGCTTTCGTAGGAGTTGTGGGCATTTCCAGGGGTAGTTCTATGACCCTGGTGGTAGTGTGAGTCTTCTTCTGTACCTTGAACCTGAAGAAACACTCATTAGAACACGACTGACCCTCTTTTTGACCTTTAGAAATAGCTGATGTGATATGGCAAAGTGGCTTGTAATACCAGCCCAATTTGCCCTCCCCGCATACAGAAAGGACGGCCAATAAGTGATCATGGCAGGAATTTGTAGCAGAGTTTTCAGTTTCAACGAATAAATGCTTAAACAATATTTTATGACCGTGGAAAACTGTCTGTTCTATCGCTTTTAACTCTTCCAACAAAAATACCGAAAGTTCTGAGCATGAATCTTTTAGTACGTATCATAACGACACCGACCTTGACAAACTGCTACTCACTTGCCTCAAACCTTCCTCACTTAGCAACGTAAACTTAGACAACAACTAGGACAGGAATCTTCAACCATTATGCATCTCTGTATATCGAATCGCATATTCCGTTATGATATTCCTCGCCTTTACCTGACCTGTCATTGGCCAAATCAGTCCTTTACCTCTCCTAGGGCGGCGCCAGGCAGCGGAGTGAAGCTTGTCAGGACATGAACCGAGTCTCAGGTGCAGCGCCGCCTCACACGTCTGATTACTGGTTGCTGCGGCTGATTGGGGCTGAGGCGACTTTTCCAGCGGCATAAAATGGGTCGTATCATAAGACATTTCGTGGCCCAAGAACACCTATTTAATATGGCTTTCGTAGGAGCTTGGGATATTTCCAGGAGTAGTTTTATGACCCTGGTGGTAGTTTGACCCTTCCTCTGTACCGTGAACCTGAAGAAACCCTCATTAGAACCCGACTGACCCCCTCTTTGGCCTTTAGAAATAGCTGATGTGAGAAGCGAAGGTGTCTTATCCAATGTGTGTCGGCTGTCTGTGCGTTGCAGAGAGACGTGGCGTGATACAAGCGTCGAGGGTAAAGGGGAACAGATGTCAGGCGGGATCGAACATGCTATTGAACCCTTTACGTCATGCATGCGTCCCCCTTTGCCCACGACTCTGACCCTTGTGACGCCGCGCCATCAAAGGTCACGGAACGGAAAAATGTCTTTCAGCAGCGGCGAGCGTGAGTGTCGCCGAGATCCTTATGGGACGAGGCAGAGTTGTGGAGCGACGAAGAAAAAGTATTTGTTCATTCAATAACGAACTGATTAGACGAACCTTTTTTACCAGGTATTTCTGTCTTGCTTGATGGGAAGTGTGTGTTGTGACTTTTTTTTTTTTTTTTTTTTTTTTTTTTCAAGAGGAGGGTACCGAAACACCTCCCCACCCGAAACTGACATCTCCTCTTGTCCTCTTGTCTCTTATTAGGAGCAGCTTCTTTTTATTTCATTTATTTATTTTTATTTTTTATTTTTTACGTCTGAACCTATAGCGCCGGTAGGCTTGCTTGAGGGGCCTGGATGGTAGTCGGCCCCAGCCCGTCATGGCGCAGGCAAGTGTTTGTAGTGGCGCCATCTTCTCCAGCGGGCTTTTTTCGTTGTTATTTTTTATTGTTTTCCCTTGGGCTGCCTCCCTTGCTGTAAGAGAAGAAAATATCTGTTTAGTCGAAATGATAAAAAAATAAGGCCAGTCAAAATGATAGAAAAGTTTATCATCTCCACACACGAAGTTCGATTCCCGGGCGGAGTGGAAAAATTTGGGCGGCTTTTCCGATACCCTACGCCCCTGTCCACCCAACAGTGAATGGGTACCAGGTATTAATCGGGGGTTGTGTCCCGTCTCCTGGGGTCTGTTTCCTTCTCCTATAATACCTTCCCCTCCTGTCTCTCTCCGGCATATGACCACAGATGCTGCGTCGACTAAACGAAACTTTCCAACTCTCCACACACGAAATAGAAAACACAGCACGTAATGCGTCGACAAGAACACACGTAGAGGTACACGTTGTAGGCGTCTCGTCGCGCGGAGGAGCTGTGAATATTGCTACAGATTTGTCTCCATTCCTGCCCGGCTCTCCCTCCCTCGCCGGCGCCGCGCCACCTCGCACTCCACTTAAAGACGAGGGGACACGACACACATGCGGCGTTAGTTTTTCTTTTCGCGACAAAATTCCCGTCAGCTTCAAACTAGTGCCGTATACCTTTTCTTTTCTTTTTCCTTCCTTCCCCTCTACCCCCTCCCTCCCCCCTTTTTTTTTTGGGGGGGGGTTGTTATGTCCTTAGGAATCACACTTGTTGCTTCCGAGACACAACTCAATCCTTGCCTGAAGCGGACGGCAACCTCGCATCCTACATTCTCATCCAACACCCTCGCATTCTTCGCTATAATCTTACACCCTCGCATCCTACATTCTCATCCAACACCCTCGCATTCTTCGCTATAATCTTACACCCTCGCATCCTACACTGATCCTACACTCGCATCCCACACACACATCCTATTCTCGCCTCTTACACTAACATCCTACATTCTCATCCTACACCCTCGCATCCTACACTGATCCTACACTCGCATCCCACACACATATCCTATTCTTGCCTCTTACACTTGCATCCTACACCCGCACTTTCTACACCAGTCACATCCATCACAGGCGGACTCCCGGGACTCTGCGTCTTGTTAGGATGCGGCGGCCAGGTGGTGGTGGCTCCCGCGTGACACCTGGCGCGTTGATTGACAGAACCAACCTTCATGTCGGGCACTTTTTTTTTCTTTTCTTTTATATTACGAGGCACATAGCTCTTGGTTTCGAGATATGAATAGTGCTATCTCCGTTCTTCCATACTTATTTTGTTTTTCCGTATACAAGTGACAGATATGTTTTTCACGGTTGATTAATGCCTATAGAAAGTCACGCATGTAAACCTGTGAGCTGCGTGCTGTCTGAGTGAAACAAAACTAGTATATTGGTGGGTTTTTTTATACAGCAGAGGAGACAGTGCAAGGGCGTAAAAAAAAAAAGAAAACAATAATGAAAAAAAAAAAAGCCCGCTACTTACTGCTCGATAAATGACATACACTCGCATCCAGTCCTTCAAAGCGATCATTTCTCTAATTAACGGAACTACATGCCGAAGCTCTGTCGAAGAGAATACGTTTATAGTCTCTGCGCGTGGCTGAACTCAATGGCGCGTAAACAAAACAAGGATAACAATACATTTCTCCGTTGCTGTTCTGTGTGCGTGGCGGGGAATCACTACCCAGGAGCACGCCGAACCAGGAATGTCCTCATACCACGTCCGCGTCAATGGTAGCCTCAGATTCCCATATTCCTAGCATTCCCGAGCCTCTTCCCATTCTCTTCAATGTCCCCCATCTCGGCTCTCCTCCTCCTCCTCCCTAAATCCATTGTTACATACCTTTTCCCCGCACTCACCTGGGCAGGACAGGTGTACGAGGACTGGCTGTGTGGTGGTGGTGAGGTTCGTCGGAGTCTATCAGCTTTCTTACCTATTCTTCCCACCTCTACCTCCACCTTGCCCTAGAAGCTGTGGTTGGGTACTGTCATGATGCTCAGTTTAGTTCGGGGTCGGAGAGATAGCTTTTAACAGCGGCCTTTTCTTAGCCTTTACAACGGCCCTTCCATTGTAGTTTCTTATCTTTGTCTAGTTTTCTTGTCTTCCTTGTCCGTTGTTGCTGCTCGGTGTATCTATCTTCCCTTCCAAAATCCGTGTAACATGTGGTGTGATGCTTTTGTCAGTAAGCCATAATCTTGGGGTTCGATTCCACTGTTCTTGGGGTTCTCTGCTGAAAGGATCGATGGTGAGACGGATCAGAAACCCTATCTTGGTATCTGAAGGCAACCAGCGACCCTCACCACCCGCCCCTTTGGAAATGTACGCAAGCCCTACCTGGATAAGCCTCTTCCCTTCCTTTTTCATTTACTCATCATCCTTTCAGACTTGCTCCTTACGTCCCATTCCTCCTCCCACGAAACCTTATTCCCCTTCTCTTCCATCCACGCGTCTTATCTCTTTTTCTCTTCCTCCCTCTTTCTCTCCTGTCCGTTTCCATTTCCTCCTCCTCCTCCTCTTTAACCTGCTTCCTATGTCCCTCTCCTACTCCTACGTAATCTTACTCCTCTTCAGTCTGTCCTCATTTATCTTTCACTCTCTTTCTCTCCCTCTCTTCGCACACCGGTCTCCTCATTTTTCTCCCTCATTCTCCTCCATCCCTTCTCTCTTTTTCGCCTTCATTCTCTTTTCCACTTTCTCTTTTTTTTCTCCCTGGTTGTCTTCCCATTCACCTTCTCTCTTTTCCTCTTCTTCTTTCTCTAACACACCCGCTTTCTCTCTTTTTCTCCTTCATTCTCCTCTATCCCTCCTTCTCTCTTTTTTCTCCTTGGTTCTCCTTTTCACCTTTTTTTCCTCCCTGATTGTCTTCCCATTCACCTTCTCTCTTTTCCTCTTCTTCTTTCTCTAACACATCCGCCTTCTCTCTCTTTTTCCCTCATTCTCCTTTACATTCTAACCCACTTCCTCTTTTCCCCGTCATTCTCCTTCACACCCTCCTTTTCTTTCCCTCCCTCATTTTGTTCTCTCTTTTCCTCCTCCTCCTCCTCACTCCCTCTCTTTCCCCGCTAGAAGTCGCCCCGTTCACCCCGTCACCCTCGTCCTTACCCTCCGATCAACGTCAGCTCGTCGGGAGGCCGCGGCGTCGGGTGGTCTGCCTCGGAGGCCTCGCTGTTACTGGGTTGGGTCGAGTGGCTCCCGCCGATGGGGCTTACAGGTGTTCGAACTCCTCGCCTGTCCTACTTTGATACCTGTCCTGGTGTTTGTGTCGGTCTGTGTTAACGGAACTACTTTAAGCCGGGAGATCTTATATACACACACACACACACACACACACACACACACACACACACACACACACACACACACACACACACACACACACACACACACACACACACACACATCGCAACTCCCCTCCCCCCCAATCTCACACACAGGGAAAGAATAGAAAGATGAAAAGTAAAAAAAAAAGGAAATTGCAAAATACAAAGTAAAATGAGGGAACTAAGAGAGAGAGAGAGAGAGAGAGAGAGAGAGAGAGAGAGAGAGAGAGAGAGAGAGAGAGAGAATGAAGGAAGAGAACTTGAGTGAAGAAAATAATGAAAAATAGAGCAGAAAAAAATAAGAAAAGTGTTTAAATATAGAAAAAAAGATGAGAGAGAGAGAGAGAGAGAGAGAGAGAGAGAGAGAGAGAGAGAGAGAGAGAAAAAAAAACTTCGACAATAACGAGAGTCCCTGAAGGCGGGCGGTGTCTGTTTTCCTCGGGTTTGCAATCAGTTTGAGGTTTTTGGTTTCGCGTGAGCTCAGCCACCGCCAGCACCGACCGGAGAGCTGAATAGGCGGGCGCGGGGCTGTTCGGGCTAAGGGGCGAGGCGGGGCGGGGCGGGGTGACGATGGGGCGAGGCAGAGGGTTAAGACCGCTCCAGGGATTCCTTGGCTAGAGTTACGGGGAAGGTAAAGGAGAACTGATTAGGGGGCAGGGCTGTGTAGAAAGGGAGGGGGTGGGGTGGAAGGGGGGAGCGGCAGTATACTAGTGAATAAGGGATTTTTTTATTTTTTTATTATCATTGCTATCGTTATTAGCATTGTTATCATTACCGTTGCTTATTTTTCCTTACGGGTTGATGTTGAGGAATCTATAACAGATGCAAATGACTAAAATATCCAATGTGATGGTTCCGAAATGTTCAGGAAAATTGATGAACAACTTTGTCAGCCACTTCAGCGACCAAACTCACACATACACACATACACACACACACACACACACACACACACACACACACACACATCACAAAAAAAAACACTCCCGCCGCAAGAGTCGGTGGGCAAGGCCAGTAATGACAGACCCTCAAAGATCAGCATGAAACGGACAAACAGGCAGAGCAGAGAGCAGTGTATGTGCTCAGAGCGACTCGTTAAAAATAACAGTGCCGGCCAAAACAATAAGTCGGCTCACAGCTAATCCGAGGCAGTGGCGGGGGACGAAGGAGCTGAGAGCCTGAAGGTATATAACGAGAGTAACAGGGAGTATTGTAATTGATTAAGCAGCTCCGGGTAACGCTTCAATCAACCACTTGGTATACACGGTTAATCTCTCATCGGAGTCTGCTAATCAGTAGGGGCGGCGAGGCGTCTCCAGCTGAGGTCGGCGTCTTGACCCCTCCGACCCCTCCGCCACAGCGTCGGCGTCCATGGAAGGCGCGAGTCTGACATGAAAGGCGATCCCGTGGAAGTGTTGTTGCTGTACGTGTTGTTTGCTCCTTCCAGCGTTAGTGGGAAGTGACGGAGAGCCAGTGAGGGATGATATTCCTTGAGCTGCGACGGAAGGCTTTGTGAGGCAGTGGATCATGGCTGCTGTAGTCCGCCGAAGGGGCTGTAGGTCTCCAGCTGCAAGATAACGCAACAAGTCAGTCCATTCACGACGCCCTTCCGTCCCTCAGAGAAGTGGCGGCGAAATTGTTCCTCCCGAGAACACGTACGAGGGAAATGAACGGACGCCCGACAACACGCCTTTATTGAGCCAGCAACGGTGACGGCGCCCTTCTTTATTACACACGAGTGATATTACCGCAGCTCACGAGTGGCCTAAGGATTACACACACACACACACACACACACACACACACACACACACACACACACACACACACACACACACACACACACACACACACACATCCTTTTATATAATTTCTTGCTAAATTTAAAGCTCTGAAGCCAACAAAACAAAAAATCAACAGCAAAGTGGCCTGTGCAAGGTAGCAGTGGAGCCCTGCAACGGGTGGTCAAGCCGGTGGAGCGCGCCGGCGAGGACGAGCGCTCTGATCTGTGGTGTTGTCATTCTTGTCTGTGTTTTCGATGGACGCATTTTAACATGACGCTTCCGCCAGTGAGTGTTGAACCTTGTGATCACTGTTGTCTGTTTCTGTACTCCGTTGCTTTACTCGGTATCTATCCTGCATGTTTGTGTCCAAGTGAACCAGACGCCTCTCCTGACAGACGCGGTTCACTTGTTTTATGTGTACGGTACGCTGTGAGTCTCCTCCCTCCGTCCTGTTCCACGTCACCAGTACATCTCCGCCGCAGCGCCGCCCTCCGTGCCTGCCTCAAGGTAACGCATTGCCGAGGGCTCCTGACGATGTGTGGGTGTGTTACGCCGACACACACACACACACACACACACACACACACACACACACACACACAAGGAAATGGATATATAAGTAGATAGTTAGATAGATAAACGCATAGATAGGTAGGTGGAGAAGGAAAAAAAGAAGAAAACGGAGGAAGCGGAAAAAAAAACGTGAATAGATAGGTAGATGGATAGATGGATAGATGAATAGGTAGGTAGTTGGATAAATAGGTCGAGGGATTAATATAAGATTCATTTTACAACGATATACAGTAATCCTTGGTTGATACATATATTAATTCGTGGAAATCGTCTTCATCCGCCTCGTTTCAAGTTATCATCAGTTTGCTGCGCGACAAAGGCTTCTCCCAAGGTCCTCGGCTCTCTGATGTCGATGTAATCTGTTCTGCTCCGGCGGTAACTCAATACGGCTTCTTGGTTCTCCGTTTTCCTTAACTTTTACGAGGTTTGTGTTCCTATTCCCTTTAATTTTGTTGACCGTCTATATACAAGTCTACGGACACGACCCGCCCAAGTCCATTATTATACATTTTTTCCGTCATTAGGATATTTTTCAGCTCTTTCTGCGCCATGTTGCTCGCTTCCTCCTCTGTCCATTTCATAGCTTGCAATTTTTTCTTCCATTCTTATTCGTGCGCCTCTGAATTTACTTATTTTTTATTTGTTTTCTTCGTTTTCCTTGACTTTTACGAGGTTTTGTCGCTAATCCGTTTACTGTTGTTGACCGTCTATGTAAAAGTCTACGCAAATGACCCGCCCAATTACAGTATTATTATTGTTATTTTTTTAGTTGTTTTTCATCGTCATTAGAATATCCTTAATCCTCGCTTCTTCTTTATTCACATTATAGCTCGCATTTTTTCTTTACATTTTGTCTCACTCTTCCCATATACACACTTCTGAGCTTGTTTGTTTTCTTCTGTGGATGTTTTTTTTTTTTATCATTATTGTTTTCTTTTTTTTGTTTCCATCGCTGTTTGTTTTCTTTATATTTCTCTACATTCCTCTTTGCACACTTCTGAGCTTCCACTGTAGATCACTTTCTCTTCTGAGCTTTCACTGTAGACCTTATTTTTATTTCACAGTGAATAGAATCCGTGTTTTATTTTTCCTCTTCTTTTTCTGTCACCCAACACCTGACCTTCCCCAATTACCTTGACCTTCGACCTTAATTTGTTCGGGAGGCGAAGGAAATCCTACACCCCGTTGCTCCCTGGTGGTGGCTCTGTCCTCCTCTTTCCTCTTCTCTGCCTTTCATCTCCTCGCTTCTCTTTTCTCCTTTCCTCTTTCTCTCCGTTTCATTTTCTCCTTTTCTTAGTGCCCCCTCGTTCCTTCATTCCTCCGTGTCCCAATCCTTCATTTTCGTTCTTCCCGTTCCCTTTCCTTCTCCGTTCTTTCCATTCTCTCCATTTTCTTCCTTTTCTTCTCCCTATTTTCCTTTCTTTTCGTCGTCTTCGTTATTTATATATTTTCTCTGTTCTCTCCGTTTCTTCTCCCTTCTTTCCGTTCTCTTCGTTTTCCTCCTTTTCTTCTCCCTACTCTCCTTTCCTCGTCGCCCTCAACTTTATTCACACAACTAAGCAACGTCAATCTGCCTAATGGATGGGTGGATAGAGTCCTTCTTCAATAGCCTTTGTTAGCGAGGATGGCGCCCTCTCGTCCTTCCTTCCCTCTCATCCCCCAGCCAGCCTCTCGCCCACTCATCCCACATAATCCCCAAAGACCCACAACTTTACCTCCTCCTCCTCCTGCTGCGGGTGCTTTACTTCTCCCCCCCCCCCCCTTCTCCCCCACTTCCCAACTCTCCCCCCCTGATGCTTCCTCTTCGTCCTGCCTCTCCCCATACTCGGAAGACCTTGGAAAGTGAGTGGGATGATGCTCTCTCTCTCTCTCTCTCTCGCACTCCTTCGCTTTCTCTCTCTACCTGAAGACTGACTGCATCTGAGAGGTTGTGAAGGCGTGTAAGAAGGAAGAAATAGAGACTCACCTTTAAAGTTTTTGTACGTCTTTGTCTGTTGCTCTCTTTCTCTCTGTCGCTGTCTGTCGTTATATGTCTTTTTATCCTTTTGTTTTTCTTTTCTTTCTATTTTTCTTTTTTTGTTTTTTCTCTTTCATTCTGTTTTTTTTCTTTGTATTTTCTTCCTTTCGTTCTTTCTTTCTTTCATTCTCTGTCCCTTCCTTCCTTTCTTCCTTCCTTACTTTTTCTTTCTTTCTTTTTTCTTTCTTCCTTTCATTCTCTGTCCCTTCCTTTCTTTCTTTCTTCATTTCTTTCTTCCTTTCTTTCTTTCTTTCTTTCACACACACACACACACACACACACACACACACACACACACACACACACACACACACACACACACACACACACACACACATTATCGAGAGGAGAGGACAAAACCCGTCAGTCTGTAAGCTTAATCATGACATCGCGGAGTGACAACCCATCACTTCAGAGGACGTGGCGATGGGCTTAACTACAGGGTGTCTTAAGCGCTCACTCGTTCAGTAGAGATTCCCCGCGTCACACCAGGAGCTCTAAACACTGCAGGAAGGGCGTGAAGTGGTCATTAGCGAGTGCGTGAGCTATTATTTATGATTATATTTCCTCTCCAGTCCAGCGTTCTTTTTTTAGTAATAGAGAATGTATAAGATTTACCTTTATCATAGGAAGGGCTAACATGAAGGCGTGAATTTATTTGGTGATTAGTTTAGCTGTTATTACAGGATCATTCTTCTCTTCAGTCCAGTGTTATTTTTCTTTAGCAACAGAGAATGTATACGATCTATCTTTGTCGTAGGAAGAGCTAACATTATGCCTCGAAGTCACTTGAATATTCCCTAAGTTGTTGTTATTGCTCAAAGTCTATTCTCTCCAATTCCAACGTTTTCCTCTTTCGCAGCCGCGGATCTATAGAGTCTGGTTTAATTGAAGGTCGGGCTAACAGGGTGGCTCGAACTGGAACTCTCTGTTCGGGTACCTGAGCCTTTGCCGCACGAATCCTTTGCTCTTCCAGCCCGACGGTTTCTTCTTTTGATGTAACGAGAATGAACGTTTTAGTTTTGCTGAAGAAGAAAGGAACAGGTTGGCTTGAAGTGACCCCCGTGAAAAGGTCTTCCCTCTCGCCCTAACAAACAATCACAAACAGGCACTGGCAGATGATAGAGGAAAGGCAAAGGCCGGGCCTCATCCGATACACTTAGTAGCCTCAACATATTGCCTCGCTCTGAATGGTGACGCCTCGTGCCTGTAATGATACGCGGCACACTGGGAAAGGCACCAATGTTATGCTCTTGCTAGGCATCCGACGAGGGCTCGACTATACGCTTACAGTAACGGGAATAAGTTTGTGTTATGTCTTTTTTTCTTACAGCAGAGGAGTCAGTTCAAGGGCATAAAAAAAGGTAACAAATGTCTTTTTTTCTCTATACTTCTTTCTCTCTCTATTTATATCGATCCGTTTGTTTAAGTCTTTTAATATGTGTCTGCGTCTACTTATTTATCTATCTATCTATATCTATCTATTTACCTACTTGCCTATCTATATCTGTCTAATACAATATCTACCATCCTTCCTTCCTTCCTTCCTTCTTTCCTTCCTTTCTCTTTTTCTTTACTTTTTCCTCTCTCTTCCATCATACCTACCTACCTACCTACCTACCTACATATCTATATCTATCTATTCATCTATATCTTTCTATCTATCTACATTAGGCAGAAAGCGCAGGAGGACCTAAACTTCAACTGGAGGGCTGGAGGAGGGAAGGGAGTGGGAGGTGAGGGAAGGGGAGGGGAGGGGAGGTGAGCGGAGGAGAAGCGTCGGAATCGGGAAAAAAAAAGATGGCCTGGGTGTTGAGGGATAAAGAACGTCCCCCGCCAAGGTACCTTTCTACTCACCTGATTTATTGATGAGGGTTCGATTGGTTTTGAAGAGTCTCCTAAAGCTGAGTTACGGTTTAAAAAGGGAAGGCGAAGGAGAGGAGCGTTCTTAGCTTCGGGCCATCTTCCCTGCTGCTTTCTCTCTCTCTCTCTCTCTCTCTCTCTCTCTCTCTCTCTCTCTCTCTCTCTCTCTCTCTCTCTCTCTCTCTCTCTCTCTCTCTCTCTCTCTCTCTCTCAACCTCGATATAAGTGGCTAGATAGATAGACAGATAGATAAGTAGATATAGATATAGATAGATAGATAGATAGACAGAAAGATTGTGCTCATTACCCAACCTCAATAGACAGTGGGTAGATAGATAGACACAGACAGATAGATAGACATTAGCCAACCTTCCCTTAGACAATTATAAAACAATATCAAAATGCAAATGATGTTTTGAAGCAGGTTAACAACAAGCCATTCTCTCTCTCTCTCTCTCTCTCTCTCTCTCTCTCTCTCTCTCTCTCTCTCTCTCTCTCTCTCTCTCTCTCTCTCTCTCTCTCTCTCTCTCTCTCTCTCTCTCTCTCTCTCTCTCTCACACACACCTTTATTATCAACCGCTCTTTCCTTTCTTTTCCTCACCCTTTTAACATGGCTGACACAACTGTATTTACCTGATCCTCCTTTTCACCGCTCCCACCTTCCATTCACCGCGTTGCCAGCTTTTCCGGGGCAGCGACACCAGGAGGGAGCATTCACCAAGGCGCAGCACGGCATGGCTCCCGCTGAGGCGCTGCTGTCCCGCTGTAAACACGCCGATGCTCTGTTGACGCTTTGTCCTTCAGCCGACCCCTATTCTGTCTCTCTCTGTCGCTCGGTGTGTCTGCCTGGCTGGCTGGTTGATTCTCTCGCTCTCTCGCTTTCACTCTCCCCTACTCTTTCTCTAACTCGATCCCTCTCTCTGTGTCTGTTTCTTTTACTCTCTGTCTTTCTCTCTCTTTCTGTCTCTCATTTGTTTGTCTATATACCTTTTACATGTTTTGCGTAATGAATAGATGAATAGGTAGATGGATAGACAGATATATAGATCGATGGATAGGCTGAGAGGTAGATGGACATAGACAAATGAACAAGCGTGCATTTACGTAGCGTATCGTTCGACAAATTGAAATAACTCTAAGGCTGTAGGGTGCCAGGTTTCAGTATCCCTTCCTATTTCAGGGATGAGAAACACGTATGACAAACACGGATGACGGATGACAAACACGAATAACAAACACGGATGACGGATGACAAACACGAATAACAAACACGGATGACGGATGACAAACACGAATAACAAACACGGATGACGGATGACAAACACGGATGACAAATGGATGACAAACACGGATGACAAATGGATGAAAAACACGGATGGCAAACACGGATGACAAACGGATGACAAACACGGATGACAAACACGGATGACAAACATGGATGAGAAACACGGATGACAAACACGGATGAAAAACTGATGAGAAACACGGATGAGAAACACGGATGATAAACACGGATGACAAACGGATGACAAACACAGATACGCACCCCACATACACACGCACACAGACACACAAATAAACAGACGAGGTCCTTGAGACACAGTGCTGAAGAGTTTTAAAATATGATCGAACTAAATGCGTAGAGAGAGTATCAGATGACAAATTGTAAAACGCACTTGCACTCATACACACATATAAACAAACAAACAAACAAAGCCATTAGTACAGTGCTGAAAAGTTTTAAAATATCACCGAACTAAATGCGTAGAGAGTATTACATGACAAATATAAACACGCACACCCCCGCACACACAAACACACGCACAAACTCAAACAAACAAACAAACAAAAGTCCCCAGTATACAATAAACAACAACAACATTAATTAGAAGGCTATCTCATTTATCGTGCAACAAGAGAGAGGGGGGGGGGGGGCGGCTGCAGGCAATTACGTGATGTTACTACGGGAAGCGGGCATGAAGGGGGACTGGGGGTGGCTGGGGGGAGGAGGGGGGGGGAGAAAGATGGGAAGGGGATGGAGGGAGCGGGGCCTCAGGTACGCCTCAGGTAATGAAGGTCACACAGCTCCATTAAGAGACTCTCCCGCGGCTCATTTCGTTCAACCGGAGCCGAGAAGGAAGTATAAGGAGGGAAAGATCGGAGCGTTGTGTGTGTGTGTGTGTGTGTGTGTGTGTGTGTGTGTGTGTGTGTGTGTGTGCGGCAGGAAGCGACGACAAACTGCTGGTGGCGGAGAGGCGTTGGTATGAGAAGGAACATGACCCGAAGACTGGAGTGGTGGCAGAGAGAGAGAGAGAGAGAGAGAGAGAGAGAGAGAGAGAGAGAGAGACAGACGCTAACAGACAGACACAGCAAAGACACCCATACATAGAGGCAGACAGACAGACAGAGGTATCTTCCTATACATCAATTTTGATTAGTCCAGCAGAGACGAGGATGAAGACCATTGATTTCCCATTGCCGCCCTCACCTCCACAAATACCTCCACTTAATCAGTGTTAGTTTCACTCTTAGTATTGGAGCACCTTAGCTAAATCGCCTTCCCCGCCGGTTAAGTATGTGTTGCCGTATGTATTGCTGGATTAGATTAGATTATCGTACCATTTCTCACTCGCCGGAAGATGTGTGGGCAGGGTTAAGTAAAGTTCATTTCTCCACAATGTCATCAAGCCGAGCTCCACACCGTGACGCGCCGCTGTGATTATGGTTGTACGCGGCGCTTCGTAGCTCCCCGAGGACTCCATGTAGAAAGGTTGTCCTAAAAGGTGTGCTGATGAGTTCTACCTGACGTGATCTCACCCATTCTTTACGGCTTTTCTTTCTTCTGTATTCTCCCATGTGATTTACACGTTATATACATTATGTACAATCCATTGAGTGGTGCAGGTTAAATAAAAGCTGGATGTTATATAAAGATTTGAATATTTTTTTCTGTGATTTCCATTTGGCAAGTAACCTTTGAGATAAGTTGTGTGAGGAAAGTCCCACTAAGTTCCTGCAGCCGCGTTAAGTGAAAGTAATACAGCATTTCAAATACCTTCACCGTCCACCCGCTACTCCGCCCGTAACCGTGAAGTTCTTGCGAGCTGGAATATCTTTGTGGAAAGTTGTCCACATAACGCCGTGTTTAAAAATAACATGTTATAGCTCGTATTGAAACTGATTACTAAAAAAATCTAATAGATGGTAGTAATGTAGTGGGAAGAGTTTAACACACGAACCCTGGCACTTTAATGACCGTCAGAGCAAGTGGTGATGGACGAGTGGCTGGTGAAGAGAAGCACAGCGAGCCTCCAGCACCATGCGGAACGGCGCGGCGCGGCGCGGCGGGGCTGCCGGGCCTCCACTCGCGGCGGCAGGTGGCAAAATGTCGGTCCAGTGCGAGGGTCGGGAACCATAAGCTTAAAGATACGCCGTAAGCTTCTTGATGTTAAATTATCCATTCAAACACGTCAGTGACAATTGTCTTTCTTAGCTAAGTTAATTTTTTTGTTGACGTAGTTTCATCCCCAAATACTGGATGTACAACATTCCAAAATATTTGCCACCAAGGTTCCTTCCCACAGGGAAGGGCGAGGCAAACCACCTGACTGCTCCAACGAGCCATTCACGAGTGTGGCACGAGGGGGGAAGACACTTCGTCCCTCTGAGGGAGCCCGGCCCGTGGCAACGCGAGTGTGGGCTTAAAGATTATAGCCCCGACGCCTCGCAGGTCAGAAACCCGAAGCTCGACCATAAAACACACCGGCACTATTTTTTAATTATATATATATATATATATATATATATATATATATATATATATATATATATATATATATATATATATATATATATATATATATATATAATATGTGCACACACATACATTCGCCAAATGTGTTTGTGAGTCTGGGACACGCGTAACGAGGTCGGCCGTGCCTCGCCGTACCTGGCTGCTGGCCCCGACAGCCTCGCCGCTCCGCCTCGTGCATCTCTTTGCTTCCATTTTACGAACTCAAAATGATTTGAAAGTCAAATACCCAAAAAATATCAACTTCCACAGAACAAAGTTTGCAAAGTGTCTGTGTATTATGTTGTAACCAACCATTTACATCTTTTATTTTCATGATGAGGATCGCTCACGGGAATGTCAACGGAACACAACAGCCACAGCAACAGCGGCGCCACTAACAAAGATGCCAGAAAGAAAGATCGCCCACAAGTTATTATTAGTATTTTTTTCTTATTACTATTATCATCATCTTTGGTGCCATTATTTTATTATTATTATTATTATTATTATTATTATTATTATTATTATTATTATTGTTATTATTATTATTATTATTATTATTATTATTATTATTATTTTTATTATTATTATTATTAAATAAAGTAATATTATAATCATCACTATCATCACCGCGCGCTGTATCTTCCCTGCGGTCAATAGTTCAATATCCAAAAGGCTACAAAGATGTGGACCGTCGACGAAAAATGTTCATTCCAGCACAAAGCCGCCCGTCGAGGGCCGGCGCGTCGCTGTGTCAGCGTATTCTATTATGAGCTTGGCGGGGCCGGGGCGGGGATGGAGCGTGGCGGGGGACGGCTCGTGGCGTTGCCCAAACCAGGAGACGAACGAGAAGCTGTCGCGGCGGAGGTGCCTCAGGGCCGTATTCTTAAACATTTCGGGGCCGAAGCACAGATATTTGACAAGGCTTTCGAAGGAGATTTGTGGCATTTCCAAGGGTAGTTGTTTTAGCCTGCTAGTAGTCTGACCCTTCTTCTGTGCCATGAACCTACAAGAACACTCATTAGAACTCGGTTGATCTCCTTTCTGACCTTTGGAAATAGTTGATGTGAGAAGCGGAAGCGTTTAAGGATACCAACCTCAGGCCCTCCTGCCATATACTGGACTGCTTACATGTCTTGACCTCTTACATAGACCCATATTCTCAATCATTTCAGGGCTCACTCACCTACATTTGATCTGATAAGGTTTTCGTAGAGGTTGTAGTATTTCCATGGGTAGTTTTAGAGCGCCATGAATGTAAAAAAAGACTCATGAGAACCCGACTTAGCTCCTTTGTGGCCCTTGGATACATGTGTTGAGTTAGCCGAAAATGTCTGAGAATGTGTCAGTGTCATTTCTCCCACTCCGTCCGTCGCCCACTACACTCACGTCATACACAGCAGCGAAGGTGAAAAAAACAAGTCTAGCGCTACATTTTTATCCCTTGTTCGTTTATACTGAAATGTCACAAGCTCTCCATTGTCTCTAATCTAGTCCATTGCTATATTAAGGGCGAGGGACTGTGGGAGCTGAATGGTACAGAAGGTGTTGTCTGGATGTGTGTGCCGGAGTGGAAGTGTTCCCGGAGTGTCTGATATGAAGTGAGCGTTGCCCCAGAGTGTGCAAAGAGATGTGTTGCCCCGCAGGTGTGGGGGTGAGGATGCCCGCATGGAGAGGTGCGCCAGGACCGTCTACTTCACAGTGGGAGACAGACAGGACTCCGCCAGCCTCCACCCAGATGCCCGCCCCGAGGATGTCAGAGGTGAGTGCTTCCTTGCCCTTCTGTATCCTTCTTGCATTCCTTCTTATCCTTCTCTTCTTCTTTATTCTCTCCATCTCTCTCTTCTTCGTCCTCTTTCTTCAGTTTGTTCTCCTTTTCCTGCTCTTCCTCCTTCTCTTCCTCTTCCTCCCTCTGCATATTCTTCTTCTGCTTCTCCTCCTCCTATTCCTCCTCCTTCTTCAGCTTTTTCTCCCTCTCCTTCTCTTCCTCTTTCTCCTCTTCTTCCTCCTCCTTCTTCAGCTTCTTCTCCTTCTCTTCCTTTTTCTCGTTTTCCTCCTCCTCCTCCTCCTCTTCCTCCTTCACTTCCATCCCTTGTTTTCCCTTCCACTTTCTCCTTGTTGTGGTTTCCCTTTGTTCCCTCACCTCATTTTAATTATCTTTATATTCATCATTTTAACCAGGATGACTTAGTATGCATTACGTCTATGTTCATTAATGCATGTATATTATTTTTTCATGAAGTGTGTGTGTGTGTGTGTGTGTGTGTGTGTGTGTGTGTGTGTGTCCTTCGTTTGATCTTTTTTTTTTTCCTCTGTGTTGTTTTGGTTATCTTCGTTGTCACTAGTACTGCTGTTGCTGTTGTTGTTGTTGTTGTATAGTGTTGTTGGTGAATGTTTGCATGTTTATTTGTTTGTTTATTGTTTCTTGTTGCGTCTAGATTAATTATAACAGTAGAGAAAACAGCGACGGCGTTATCAGTAGTACGGAAGTAATGTTCTGATATGGAGGCAGAATTGATAATGGAGGAGGAGGAGGAGGAAGAGATGGAGGAAGGGGGAGGAGAAAGAAGAAGGAGAAGAAAGAAGAAAGTAGAGGAAGAAGAAGGTAAGAAGGTAAAAAAAAAAGAAGAGGAAGAAGAAGATGGAGAAAAAAAAAGAGGAAGAAGAAGATGGAGAAAAAAAAAGAGGAAGAAGAAGATGGAGAAAAAAAAGAAGAGAAAAAATAAGGTAAAAAAAGGAAAAAGAAAAGGGAAAAGGAAAGAAAGAAGAAGAGGAAGAAAACAAGTAGAAGAGAAAAAAAAGGAAAAGAAGGGGAAGAAGAAAAAGAAGAACGAAATAAATAAAAAAGAAAAAAGAAGAAAAAGAAAAAAAGAAAAGAGGAAAAAGAAGATAAGGGGAATGATGTATATGGGAGCACCAAATCTCACCACACATTCCACCCACCAAGTCCACATGCTACCTATTAATCACTTCCACCTTACACTTAATACACCAACAAAAACAACAGGAACAGCAAAAACAACAACAAAAGCAACAGCAATAGAAGAAAAACCATTACTGTTTATTCGTTGTCTCCTCTTCCACCTGCTTAAAAGTATAGTGGTTGAGGGGAAAACAGCGACAGGAACAGCAGTAGCACAGACACAACCAGCAACAGGAATAACAGCAACAGGAGCAGAAGAGAGAGCGGCTGTTATTGTCTCGTCTTCCCGTGTGTTGCCATTGCTAACTCACTCACCTTTAAGTTCATACCTGGCGGAATATTACCAGAGACGCGGACAGGTAAAGAGAGGGAAGGAGGGAGGGAGGAGAGAGGAGCGAAGCACAGGTGAAGGCAGGTGAGCAGAAGGGAAGTGGAGGATGTTAAGAGGTGGTGGTGAAGGTGGGGAAGAGGAGGAGGAAGGAACATAGGTGAAGTGTGCTGAGAGAGAGAGAGAGAGAGAGAGAGAGAGAGAGGGAGAGGGAGAGGGAGAGGGGGAGTTTGAAGAGAGATTTCTGGATTTCTTTAGGATGGTTTTAATGAGTATATCTTCGTCCCTTCCACCGCCGTATAGCTGCCCACCTTATCACGATTATACATATATTGATCAGGTACACACACACACACACACACACACACACACACACACACACACACACACACACACACACGAACAAGCTCTCCCATCACAAAAACAGTCACGCCGGCACCCAATTCCTGTCCCGCACACGTTCGCGACTCGAAAAAACAAGCAACAAACAAATGGTTACAAGTTTCAAATCGATTCCACACTTTTCCCCCTCTCCTGCTCTCTCTCTCTCTCTCTCTCTCTCTCTCTCTCTCTCTCTCTCTCTCTCTCTCTCTCTCTCTCTCTCTCTCTCTCTCTCTCTCTCTCTCTCTCTCTCTCTCTCTCTCTCTCTCTCTCTCTCTCTCTCTCTCTCTCTCCCCTCCCCCCCATCACCCCACCATCACCTCCACCATCACCCCCTACCCCCCATTCCCCCAACAGCTCCCCTCCACTCAATCACGTCCACCACACTCATTTCTACTGCACTATCGACATCTCAAAGCCCTCCACATCCTCCTCCCTTTACCCCCCTCTTTCCTCCTCCTCCTCCTCCTCCCCTTCTAGTGTGTCCCTTCAAGGTTAAGATGACCGCCACTGTTTTCGTGTCTCAAGAGTCATGTTCTCCTTTCCTTTTCCTTCCTTCCCTGTGACCGAAGTAATGATTTATCGTGCTCGAAAAATGTTGACAATTTGAGTTGTGTTTTTCTTTCCTTTTTAGCTGTAAGAGAGAGAGAGAGAGAGAGAGAGAGAGAGAGAGAGAGAGAGAGAGAGAGAGAGAGAGAGAGAGAGAGAGAGAGAGAGAGAGAGAGAGAGAGACCACAAAGCCGATCAAAACAGTAACTAGATGAATGAGCCTGTTGTTCTTTCTTTTCTGTTCACGGTAATGGAGTCGGAGAAGGAGATAGTCCAAAGGCGATGTAGAAAGTTGAATAGATAACAAGCTTGCTAGACATAATTCATTACTGAGAAAATACCGTGAAATCCGATTATATGTTGCTCTGGGAAGGTATCATATGTTTGCGAATCATATTACGTGTAGGTTCTCTAAAAAGCAATTAAGGGGGGGTTGTCGTAGAATTAAAACAAACATTTACTTATTCTTGAGATAAGTAAATAAGGGTTGGGATTTTGTTTTAAGTCAGGGGATGTTAATAGAGAGAAGAGCGATTGTTTATTGGAAGAAGTACTAAAAGAAAATGGGGTTAGGGTTGCCGGGGGTGAGGTTCAAGGGGGACTACTCTAAAATTAAAGGAAAATGGGGTCAGGGCTGCCTTAATGTGACGAGAGGGATTTTTTATGAGGTTTTATGTACATCATGTGG
The DNA here is from genome assembly GCF_024679095.1 of Eriocheir sinensis. NCBI lineage: Eukaryota > Metazoa > Arthropoda > Malacostraca > Decapoda > Varunidae > Eriocheir > Eriocheir sinensis. The sequence goes on along the minus strand of NC_066566.1, from coordinate 1,256,258 downwards.
GCGTAGGAGGTGAGTGTGAGACGGGGGGGGAGGGGGGGAGAGGTAGGTTGTCGAAGGGGGAATTATTACCATTTTAAGGGAAGTACATTACTATTTCAGTGAGGTTATTTAATTATACGAATGGTGTAGTTACTGGAAAGAGAGAGAGAGAGAGAGAGAGAGAGAGAGAGAGAGAGAGAGAGAGAGAGAGAGAGAGAGAGAGAGAGAGAGAGAGAGAGAGAGAGAGAGAGAGAGAGAGAGAGAATCAGAAGAAAGGAAGATAGAAAGAGAAAGAGAAGTTATAAAGAAAAAAAGAAAAGAAGGAAGAAATTATGGAAAAAAAAACCGAGAGAGAGAGAGAGAGAGAGTATTGGAAAGCCCTTCAACCTTCAGTGGAATATTAATAGCCAGTGAGTCTATTTGTGCGTGCATGTCTTTGTAAAGCATCACTATAAGGCCTATGTAACTTTCCAGTGCTCTCCTTGTTGCAACTGGAGTAAAAAAAAAAAAAAAAAAAAAAAAAGCTTTAACCCGTCTGCTGCGATTGACACTGATTTGGCTTTCACTGGTAGCCTGGTAAGCTATAGTCCCAGGTCTTTCTATAGCTCTGTGGTGGATTGTGGTGTGTTTCCCATGTGGTATTGGTGTGCTGGATATCCCCTCCCAAGGTGCAGGACTTTACATTTTTCTTCATTGAGTTGTAGCAGACACTTTTCATTCCCTTCCTGTAACTTTGTGAGGTGTTCTTGTAGGAAATCCATAGTCAAAGGGTTAAAAGTATATACCACGTCAGGAACCATCTGTCATTCACTGCAAGAACGGGGAAACTAAACTGTCCGCCACCGAGTGTTTGAATAGATTTATAAGTAAGACCACGCGAGCTCTTCCCTGCACTATAGTCGAACCAGATTGGCGAGATTGTTTTTGTGTTGTTTTTGCTGGTCATTTCCTCCTCCCCGCTCTACCACACAGTCCCGACGCCTATTTCCTCCTCTCGTATGTCACCTGTAGCTAACATATGGGGCTGTGTGGCAGAGCGGAGGGGAGGAAAGGATCCGCGGGAACCAACACTATAAATAGACTGTTGTACTCTGTCTTTATTTATATCTGTCTATCTATCTATCTTTATTTACGAGGGTGACGTTCATTAGTGCTAAGTAGTTTTATCTGTTATATGTATATCTTGTAGTTAGGCTTTCACATGGGACAGACATGAAAGATACATCGTCTATCTATCTATCTTTCCTTCTATCTATCGCCGGGTGACCAACCATTGCCGCCTTTTCCGATTCCCTAGCAGTACCCTAGCAGTACCCAGCAGTGAATGGGTACCAGGTATTAATCGAGGGTTGTGTCCCGTCTCCTGGGATCTGTTCCCTTCTCCTATAAATCCTTCCTCTTCTGTCTCTCTCCGGCATATGACCACAGATGTTGCGCCGACTAAACGAAACTTTCCAACTTTCTTTCCAACCATTGCCGCGAACCAAAGGACTTTTCCCTAACTCCCATTGCCTCGAGGCCTAGCGACAAGAAGCAAACAGCGCCGACGGGAAAAACAAGTTCGGTAAGAAGGCGGCGGGAGAGACAACACAAGGAAGGGAAGAAAAGAAAAGGAAAGAAAAGAAAAGCATCACCATCCACCCGTAAAATTTGCGGTCCCTTGCACCTTCCGTCCCCCACACAATGCAGCGCAGTCTTGTTAGCGGCAGACGGCGGCGAGAGCAACAACGGTCCAACATAACGCTCTCCCGCGCCCCCATAGAGAGCCCGAGGCGAGGCGATAGTGTCACTGAGCCCCGGCGACGCGAGGACCTCCGCTTGTTAACGCTTTATTGCCTCGCTCACCGGCAACGAGAACGAGAAGCTTCCTAGTAATGTTTTCCTGCGTTTCCCGACTCACTGTTGCGTGGATGAGTGAGTGAGTGAGTGAGAGAAGATGAATGTGAGATAAAAAGATAGATGTTTGGATGGATAGATGGATAGAAAGATAAATAAACATAGATATAACAGGATACATAGAAAGACAAACATACAGACTTAGATAGAGACCAACAGTATAAATATTCAGAGATAGATAGATAGATTGATAGACTGATAAAAACAGAAATAACATAGATACATAGAAAGACAGACAGACAGATAGACACAAACAGACATAAACAGAATAAACGGTTACAGAATGGAACAGAAGAAGTAATATATATAAAAAGAAACACACAGACAGACAAACAGACCCATAGAGAGACAAACGTTTTAATGGGCAAACATAACACACAGAGAGAGAGAGAGAGAGAGAGAGAGAGAGAGAGAGAGAGAGAGAGAGAGAGAGAGAGAGAGAGAGAGAGAGAGGGGGGGGGGAGGTCAAAAATGAATACAGGCAGGTGAGAAAATAGGTAAAATAAAGCAAGTTCTCGTAAAAAAAGTGTTTGTGTGAGAGGTCAAGCGAGAGAGCGAGAGCGAGAGCGAGAGAGAGCGAGATGTGAAGGGATGAGGTCGGAATCCAATATAGCCGCTTCAAGGGTCCCCGGGCAGACCTATCATGTGCTCCCGTGTGAAGTGTGTGTGACCCGCGCCACTAATATGGGCTCTTCAACCTTTATGCCCATGTCGTCTATTGCAGCTCCGGTTCGCCGCGCTCAGCTCCGTTTCCCCTCGCTTGGGAGAACCGCGTCTGGGGTCCAACTAGCTTCCTGGGTTCATTTTCCGCGTCTGTTTTAAATGGCTATTACATTGACAAATTTTCCGTGGATCTTCAGTCAAACCACGATTTCCATTAACGTGGTTCTCATTTGTTTGTTGCTATTGCTGCTGCTGATGATGGTGAGTAATACCGTCGTCCTTCGGTGAAATCTATCGTAGCTTTGGAAGACATTGGTTCACAGATGGTTCGGTTCACAGACATTGGTTCACAGATGGTTCGGTTCACAGACATTGGTTCACAGATGGTTCGGTTCTCAGACGTATTGGCTCACAGATGGTTCGGTTCACAGACTCTCGGTTCACAATCGATACCATTCAGTGGGTTTTCAGTTCCCTGACTGTACCGTTCACAGACTTCATGGTTCACCGACTTTATGATTCACGGTGCTGCGATTTTCAGGCACTTCGGTTCACAGTCTTTACGATTTCACAGACTTTCGGGTTCACAATTTTTATACTTTATAGCCTTTCCAGTGTGCAGACATTTCACTGCACACAAATATCACAATTTGCAGCTTTTCCGTTTCGCCGACGCTTCACGTATCACAAACATCCCGGGGATAACTCATGCATTTCTCCCGCTCGGCGACGCGGCAAAAGAGAGCACACTTTCCACCCTTAATTGGCTCTACCATGTTCCTCGCTCCCTTTGCTTTTCCTCCTCGGCAGCGGCGGCGCGGACCTCGTAACCAAGGGAGCCCGTGAGCCGTCCCCCGCGCTGGCTGATACAAAACCTTGGTACGGGGCTGTATTGTTTTCCTATTATCCCGCTTTTATAGTCCTAAGTGGACCCTTGTTAGTGTTGCTCCAGTAATTACATACCTCACTCGTGCCCTGCATCGCCGTGTGGATTGGAGGATTTAAATACGGGGATCCTCTTATGGTCATGTGTGGAACCCTCTATAATAAGGGTTCAAGTACCTATACCTCGCCCATGCCCTCGTGTCTAGAGATGGTTTGGATCGTAATATAGAACAACACTGTGATGATTTTTTTTCCTTTTCTCGGTATTATTCACCTTTGGGAAATAGTTGTGTGTCTTATTTTCCATCATTTTTCAAGTATATATTTTTACCCTCGTCATAGACTCGAGCATAGACTTGTAACATCGATGGTTGAAACTTGCCAGCGTCCTCTGTCCTCGGGCTGGTATATACGACTGTGACACGATATACTGCGGAAGACTTATCGCTCTATTTTTGCCCGATGGCGGACGACGAGTACTTGATTGAGTGTGTGAGGCTCAGGGATCCCGAACGAAGGTGACAGGTGCGCGTCGAGGGCGTCTCTCAGCCGCTTATTGGGCGCCGCGTCAGGTGAGGCGGCCGTGATGGGCAGGGACGGAGCGCACATTTATTGCTACTCATCTGTGGACGAGAGGCGGCAGGTAGACCACAGGGGGGAGAGGGAGAGGTGAGAGGTGAGACGGAGAGAGAGAGAGAGAGAGAGAGAGAGAGAGAGAGAGAGAGAGAGAGAGAGAGAGAAAATGAAAAAATAGACAAGGAAGAAAATTTGGTAGAGTAGCAACAGAGAGAAAGAAAAGAAAGAGAATCGAAATAAGAAAGCAAATAGCAAAATGAGAGGTAGAGGAAAAAGAATAGACAGAAGGATGAAACTTAGGTTGAGTGGAAAATAGAGAAGCTAAAAAGAAAAAGGAAAAAAAGAAAAAAGAAAGAAAAGCAGGAGGAAGAAACATATCGAGAGAGAAAAAAGAAGGAAAAAAAAGAGTGAAAGACTTTATAATATTAGCTGTTGTTGAGTTCACGTTCCTCCAAAAATGGCTTATCATAAAAATCAAACTTGACGCTTCTTTCCACTCACCTGAAGTTTTGCAAAGTTAATTAATGGGCAGGTGTACACGCAGGATAATAAAGTAAAGCAAAAAATAATTATAACTTTTGACTTCTCTTTATTTTCACTTGCACCTCCTCATTCTCACCTTCCCTTCATTTTCACCTGTCCCTTCTCATCTTCACTCACTCTTCTTCCTCATCTGTTCCTTCTCACTCTCATATACGCGCACTCATTTTCTCCCGCTCCTTAATTTGAACTCCTCACTTTCACCTGTTTCCCGTTTTCTCCTTTCCTCATTCTCACCTTTTTTTTTATATCACGAAATGCTCCTCCTCCTCCTTCTCTTCCTCTTCCTTATCTTCTCATCCTCAGCTGTTTCTCCTCATCCTGCCTTCCTCCTCCTCCTTATCTTTATCCTCATTCTAACCTTCTCCTCACTCTCACCTGGTTCTCCTTATTCTCATCTGCTCCTCCTCATCCTCATTCTAATCTCCTCCTCCTTATCCTGCTTCTCCTTATCCAGCAAAGTCGTCGCTGGGAACTTCTTGAGAATCTTATGTAGGGCTTGACGGTTGTTCGGCCAAAGTTACGAAATACTCTTGTTATCGTCCTGGAGGCTGTAGCGTTGTAGAGCTGTACGTTATTGTGGTGCTGAGTGTGCGCTTCGGTCTAGTTAGTAATGTGATGCGATGTGATGACGAGAAAATGAAAAGTACTGCAGTTGTAAAAAAGAAGTCGATGGGAAAAATGTTCCTACACTCTGGTGACTACTCCCTGGTCTCATATGGTCTATTTTTTCTCTCTATTCTGTCCCGCTTGCATGGTCTATTTCTTTATATTCTGTTGCATAGTCTATTTTCTCTTTCTGCCACTTGCATGCTCCATTTTTTTGTGTGTTTAACTCTCGTGGTCTTTCTATTTTGGAAGCCGGTGATTTTAAAGAATTACATATATTCGTTAAGTTTTTTTTATTAGTACCTTTAAATATATACTAAATAACTGGTTCATCGTGCTAATAATTTAAATGGGACCCGCTAACTCTGCTACTGTCTGGTGACCGTGCCGGGGCAGATAATTCAATAGATACTCAACACATATTCAGTTCTGGCAGCGCCGTTTCTGCTCACCAAATTGGACCACTAGATACTGGGATTAGTCGCTGGAGCTTTGCGGTCGGCTACTCCTGCACTTGAACACGCGACAGAGACCGGGGAGAGTGTAGTTCAAATACGACAGTCTTCCACAAGCTCAAGCGCGTACTCTGAGGGCGATCAATGTCCTGCTCCACCGCCGTTCCCTCTCGGTACTGATTCTGGAACTGGTGGATAAAAGTGGAATGGGAGCTAAAAAAAAGTTTAAAAAAGTGGATAAATAAAAAGGGGAGTGAAGTGGAAGTGAGAAAACGAAGAAAAAGACAATTACTGACGAGAGAAAGTGAAGGTAGACAGACGAGAAAGTAGAAAAAAAGTGGAGGACAAGCCTAAAAAAGTGAACAAACAGTAGATAGATAAATAAAAAGTTAAATAAAGTGTAACGGTCATATTATAAGACATGTGTGATCCTTCATTCATAGTCACGAGAATCTACAGTTCATCCCACAAACTCATCTCTACATCTCTACACTCTTTTATATGAGCAATGATTATCGGATTTTTTCTTATCCTTTTATTTATTTTTTGCCCTTGAGCTGCTTCCTTTACTGTAAAAAAGAAGAAAAAAAACTGTTGCATATATACTCTGATCACAAAGCTATCCACGCCCTGCTCAGCTTTAGTTTCCCTTCGCTAATGACGCTGGAAGGAAGTCGTATACGCGATGTTTTCGTTGCCTGTCGGTTTCCCGGGGCGGAGCGCGTATTGTTTCAGTCAATATTGCGGCCGGCGTGTTCTGCGTGTGTTTGGTGATGGTTGAACTTGGCTTCTTCAGCGCTTGGGGAACGTGTGCCCAGCTTGCTACTCTGATCTCGCAGACTGCATACACACACACACACACACACACACACACACACACACACACACACACACACACACACACACACACACACACACACACGCAAGTAGGCAGGTTGGTAGTTATGAAAGTAGAAGGATGTACAGACGGGTGTAATGATAAAAATGGATTGCCAGATATACACACTGATAAATAGATAGGGTAGATACATAAATAGGTAGATAGGTAGATATTGTGTATGTGTGTGAGGCAGTGACGATGCTGGCGTGTTCGAGGGATGAGACAACCCCTTTAATGAGCGCGTGTTATCTTTGTATCACTGCCAACGCTCTGTTCCGCGCTGTGCCTCTGTGTATCTGCCTGTGCTTGCATCCATCCATCAGCTATTGTGTCCGCCTATATTTTTCCCTCTTCCCCCGCTCAACTCCTCCACCTTCCTCTTTCTCCTCCTTTCTCTCTTCCGTTACGTTCTGGTCTATGTATACTTCTGCGTCCACTTGCTTTTTAGTCTGTTATTGTTTTTGTTTTCTTGGTTTGTTTTACACTTAAGTCAGTTTTATAAGACACTTTAGCTCCTCACACCAATTATTTATAAAGTTCAAAGAGGGGATCAATTGAGTTCTCATGATTCTTCAGGTTCACGGTACAGAGGAAGGGTCCAACTACCACCAGGGTCATAAAACTACCCCTGGAAATGCCCACAACTCCTACGAAAGCCTTGTTAATTATGTGTTCTTGACTTTTTATTTCTCTATCTACTGTTTGTTTACTTTTTAGGCTTGTACTCCACTTTTTTCCACTCTCTCGTCTGTCTACCTCCACCTACTTTCGTCAGTTATTGTTTTAGAATTTGTTATCTTCCTGCCTCTGAATATCTCTCAGTTATTATCTCGGTCTGTATATTCTCATCCTCCTCCTCAGTTCACTTCGTTTTTTCTACACTCTTAGCTTACAATCCTCTCCACTCCTCTACCTTATGATCTACCGTCTCTCTCTTCCTCCCCCAACATGTATCCCTCCTTATTGTCTACGGCTCAGCATTTTCTCTCTCCCTCCGCCCAAGAAGACCCATTAGACGGCCTCCCCTGAAACCCTACACCGCCCATTCACCAGGTTAGGTTTGATTAGCACCAGAATTCAGAAGACAGACAGACAGGCATATAAGACAAAATAGGCAGACAGACAGACAGACAAGAAACAGAATTACAGACAAAAACAGAATGACAGACAGACAATGACGGTGACAGTAAGTGGTTGCATGTTATTTGGTGCGTTTAGAGATGAAGGGAGAGGAGGAGAAGAAGAAGAAGAGAGGAAAAGAGAAAGTGGAAGAGGAAAATATATAGAGAAAGAGGAAGATAAAGAGAAAGAGGGAAGGAGAAAGAGAAAGAGTAGGCGGAGGAGAAGAAGAAGAAGAAGAAGAGAGGAAAAGAGAAAGTGGAAGAGGACGAGGAAAATAAAGAGAGAGAGAGAAAGAGGAGAAGGAGAAAGAGGAGGAGGTACATGAGGAGGAGGGCTTGAGGGCGGCAGGTCGTCATATTGCTCCCCGGCAGAGGCGTGGAGCACCGAGACTGATTAGCGAAGGGCACTGGACGGTCTTTCGGTGTCGCCCATAAAAGAGTAATAACCTATCCTGGTCGTTGCGTCACACTTTTCAACCCGCCGCCATTCTGCCTCTAATTTCCTCACCTCCTCTTCCTCCTATACTGAAAATGCCCAAAACACTTCGAAAGCCTTGTCAAATAGGTGTTCTGGTTTAAGAATATGACCCTCAAGCTCTCAATGGCTCGGAGGATTCGATACTTGGCTGGCGTGCGTGGCGTGTCCTTGTGGTCTGGCTCTGATGAAGGATTCGGCTCAGCGGTGTGTGCGCGGTCCTTCATGCCAAAGTCTATATATACCAAGTCAAGTCATACGCAGGTTTGTGGGAGGAGACACCGCCGAGGTGTGGTTTATGCGTGACGTAGCTTGGAGCCAAACTAGAGAATGTTGAAACAGGGATTTAGAGAAAACGAAGAAAGGCGGACTAATTTAAATCAATCACTTCAACAAGCCCTCCCTCACACCCCACACCGCCGTTTGTAGGCATTGGAATTACAGTCACGCAATAGCACAATAAAAAGACATATTTTTTCGTCAGTGGCTTCTCTGAACGCGCTGTGAAAGAAGGCGAGAATGCACATCCAAAGTGCACACACGGCCGCAACTTTAGTCATCCCTGAACTGGCGGATATTTTTTTTTCTTTAGCTCCAAGTGACGTCATCCCGCTGCTCCGCCCCCAAACCGCCCCCTGCGCGTACCGGTGGCAGTTTTGAAGCAGAGTTACTTGACTTGGTATATATAGACTTAGCGATGAAGGATTCGGCTCAGCGGTAACCTGTGCGCGGTCCTCCATGCCTGGTCTGAGCGGGTGGACGCTGGGTAACCTGTCCTCTGATTGTCCCTTTAGTGCTGCGTCTATTGAAATGACCTCTTCCCTTTTGTCTGTCATTGTTTTTGTTTCGTTTACTTATTTATTGTCTGTATTTATTGATAGATTTATTTATTTATTATTATTATTTGTGTGTGTGTGTGTGTGTGTGTGTGTGTGTGTGTGTGTGTGTGCTTTCTCTTCTATCTCCTCCTCCTCCTTCTCCTCTTCCTCCTCCTCCTCCTCCTCCTCCTTCTGATTATCCTTCTGTTTTTGTTCCTCCATCTGCATCCCCCTCCTCCTCCTCCTCCTCCTCCTCCTCGTCGTCCTCTAACAAGTCTCAACGTGTTATGACCGTTTGATGTTTGCCGCCTGTGTTTTTCTTGTCACCCTTCCCTTCACCCTCCCTTCCCTTCACCCTCCCTTCCCTTCACCCACCCTTCCCTTCACCCTCCCTTCACCCTCCCTTCCCTTCACCCTCCCTTCCCTTCACCCACCCTTCCCTTCACCCTTCCTTCCCTTCACCCTCCCTTCCCTTCACCCTCCCTTCCTATGCGTCACCCTGATTGATTTTATGCCATGTTTGCCTCTTCTCTTTTTTTTTTTTTTTTTTTTTCGTAGCATTTTTACTCCTTTCCCTTTTTTCTTTTTCCTCCAAGTTTTTTCCAGACTTCACTTTTGTTTTGCTTTGTTTTATTCTTGTTTTTCTTGTTTTTTCGGCTTTTTTTCCCTCATGTGTTTTGTTTTGTTTTGTCCTCATTTTTCTTCTTTTTTTCTCCTTCACATGTTTTCTTATCTTGAGTCTTACTGTTCTTGTTTTCTTTTTCTTTTCCTTATGTTTCCCCTTGAGCTGTTTCCTTTAACTGTAAAAAAAGAAAAACAAGTAGCCTCGAGTCTCTCTTGGGCACTCTTCTCTATTTTCCTTTACGGGTGCAGTGGTAGCCGGCTTTCTTTTCTTTTCTCTTCTATTTTGTCTTATTGAGCTGCTCTCTATACTGTAAAAAATCAAAATAAACGAAACAGCAGAAGAGTCTCGATAGCATGCATGTTCACTTTACGCTACACACTAACCCACCCCAACCGACCTTCTCTTGCCTCTCCTTCACGCACCTCACCCACTCACGCGAGGGAATATTAATAAATCCATATGTGGCGGTCGCTTTCCGTGTCATTACCGGGGATTCTCATGCCATGCTGATCAGGTAAAGGTGTGCGAACTGTTTATGTGGTTAATTTGATTTATTGGTTGCTTTTGATGTGTTCTGACGGGGGTATTAATAGTAGTAGTGGGAGTGGTGGTGGGAGAGGGGATACGGAAGTAGTAGTAGTAATAGTAGTAGTAGTAGTAGTAGTAGTAGTAGTAGTAGTAGTAGTAGTAGTAGTAGTAGTAGGCCAATGAATTGCTTTGTGAAAGGATATGAGAAAAGATACCGCTCACAACGCAACTCTAATGAATGGAGGTCCGTTAACGTAAAAAAGAAAAAGTAGTAGTAGTAGTAGTAGTAGTAGTAGTAGTAGTAGTAGTAGTAGTAGTAGTAGTAATAGTAGTTGTAGTAGTAGTAGTAGTAGATGTAATTATTGTGGAATTAATATCTATCATTACTGTTGTTTGTTACTGTTGTTGTTTTTGTCGTCGTTTTTATTACACATGTTAATTTTTGTTTTTCTTGTCCTTATTATCGTTCTTATTTTCTCGCCATTTCATTCAGACATTCATTTTACACCTTAATGATTTGATTCCTCTTCCTCTTCCCCGATAGTTAATTCCTTTGCACCTCATCTCCTTTCCTCGTCTTCTCTCTACTTCCTTCTTCTTTCTCTTTTGTTGTGACGATATTTTGTTCACCATCTTTTCTTTATCTTTCCTCCTTCCTTCCCTTCTCCCTTCAACGATGTATTCTTTTTGCCAGATAGTGTGTTCGTTCCTCCTTTCTTTTTTCTCCTCCTCACTCCTGGGGTTTTTTCCACGCTCATGTTCCTTCCTTTGTTTTTCTTAATTGCACTTCATCTTGTCTCCCTCCTTCCTTCCTTCCTTCCTTCCTTCCTTCTCTCACTTTTGATTTGCCGATAGCTATTCTCTTTCTCTCCCTCCGTCTTCTCTTTTGTTCTAACGATATATCCTTTTTGCCAGATAGTATGTCCTTTCCTCCTTTCTTTCCTTCCTTCTCTTTCGCCCTAACGACATATCCTTTTTGCCAGATAGTATGTCCGTTTCTCCTTTCCTTCCTTCCTTCTTCTCCTTCGCCCTAACGACATATCTTTTTTGCCAGATAACATGTCCGGTCCTCCGTTCTTTTCTCTCCTCCTCGCTCCTGTTTTTTTCCCCGTAGCTTCCCTTTCGTAAACGTTAAAATATTTACATCGACTATGAACGAAAAAAGGGGAGTGTTTAGGGCCCGTGCGAGGAAGGGGCCGTAACACTTCCCCCTTCCCCCCTCTACCCCTCGATACACACCCCTCCGTCCCACGCCGTCCCGTCCCTTCCCCTCCAGCCCCACCCCATCCACCACACCCACATAGGCGGCCCCTTTAGCACGCCTGTCAAGGGAGAGAAAATAGACAGGTGGACGGATGGGTGGGACGCCGTAAAGACTGAAAAATAGCTTGACTGAGACGCAGGAAGACACTTGGCTGTTAGATGCGTGGTTGAGTGTACAAGAGAAGGAGTAAGCGTGGATAAAAGGAAGGAATCAATGAGGAAATATTAATAGTTAGGTAGTGTGATAGAAGTATGAATAGAGATACATTGATTGGTAGATAATACTGAGACTATTTATTACGTAGGGGATGGACCGAAGAAAGAAAGTAAGTTAAAGCTAGACATTCAGAGGTAGAAATTTAAGTAAAGATAAAAACATAGACTGAGAATTACCTTAAATCAAGTCAGTAGATAATAGAGAGCTCGAATCGGTTCCATCCATAACGTAATAAAGACTTAGTAGGCCTATGAATGAAAAAAAAAAAAGTAGAAATAGACAAATAGTTAAATATAGATAAACATACATAAACAGATACATATATATACACACACAGCAACGTAAACAGAGAGAGAGAGAGAGAGAGAGAGAGAGAGAGAGAGAGAGAGAGAGAGAGAGAGAGAGAGAGAGAGAGAGAGAGAGAGAGAGAGAGAGCCCGAATCGGTTCCATCCAAGCACTCCGTCTATCTATCTTTACCTTTCTCTATATTGATTTACTTTCCTTTTTTTTTTTTTTTTTTTTTTTTTTTTGCATGAGACGAAATTTTTAGGGGGCGAAATTTTTATGCGAGTGTTTCATATTGCAAGTCGCAGGAGATTTCGGGCGGACCAATCACGGGGCGCCACGTCATCCCGGGGAGTGACGTCAGCAACATGGCGCCTAATTCTCTTGAGTCTCCTTAAAGTCGAAGCTTAATAGACAGCATGCAGAGGGAGCGAGAGAGAGAGAGAGAGAGAGAGAGAGAAGAGAAGAGAAGTGAAAAGGAGAGAAAAGAAAAGAGAAGAAAAGAGAATATTGTCAGATTTTACAATACACACACACACACACACACACACATATATATATATACAGACCCCCCCCCTATACACACATACCCCCCCCACCCCACCCCCCCCACACACACACGACTACCAGGAAGACTAACAAGACATATGCTCCAGGTAAGCGTCTCACACCTCCCCGCGTTGCCTCACCTGAGCGCTACAAAGGCCCGGCATTCACGACACCCCTCCCTCCGTTGGCTTATTTCTGTTATTGCTTCCAAGACGTGGCTGGTACAAAGCTTCCCCCTGACGTCAAGGAGAAGAGGAGAAAGCGTCCTGGGTGTGTTATGTCGATTCTTGAAACTCGCGCCTCGAAAGATATATCAGAGAAGGTTGACGTAGTGGTAGATAATGGAAGAAGGGGAAAAACTACATCAAGGGAAAAGGTGCTGTGATCTATAGGGAAAAACGATAAAGCGCTACAGAGGACGAGAGGGGGCGATGGTATACACGGGAAAGGCTTAGTGGCAACTCCTCAGGTGTGCAAAAGGGAGGAGATTGAGTGGTTTGCTGATGCTTCTAGACTCTTGACCGGTAAACTATATAAGAGGGTATATAATTTATCACGTGAAGCAAAGAGGTTTCACAATTTAGCCCAAGCAGCACTAATACTTTAACTCTCCTCGTTCCTGTTCCTCGGTAGTCAGTGCATATCATAGTTGCTGTGAGAGAGAGAGAGAGAGAGAGAGTTTCCTTCACTTTTTTTCATTCATCACTTTTAGTTTTCCGTCAGATTTCTAGTTTTTCGTTTTTTTACAGCAAAGGAAACAACTGGGAGGCAGAAAAAAAAAGGAAAACAATAATGAAAAAAATGCCCGCTAATCACTGTTCCTATAAATCCTTTAAATCATTGCCTTTACTTTTCCTTCTATTCTCCTCTTTTCCACCCTTAAATAATTACTTTTCTTTCCTTTCATCCACTTATGTTGCGCACTTTTGCTTCTATTCTGCTTCGGGTTTTTTTTTTTTGTTTTTTTCACCTACAACTTTTTACTCTGGCAAATCACATTAATTTTATGATAAACACATTTTACTTTTTTCTCTCATTTTCTTTTTTATCTCTCACTCGTAATTACTTTCTTTCAACTCACTGCACTTTTATTACGCTTCTCACTTTTTTTCTGAAATTCACACTTGATGCTCAATTCATTAGCTTTTTCCTTTTGATTCACGTATGTTTTTTTTTTCAAGTCTGCCATTTTAATTTCCTTTTAGTTCTCGCGTCACGTTTTCTTTGATTCACGTCCTTTTCCAATTACGTCATTTAATATTCCAATAGTTTACCCTTTTTGTCAATTTTCCATATTTATCACGTTTACCATTACCGTCATCTTACCTCTCTTTCTACTGTCATCTTATTTCTCCTCCCACTGTCATATCTCCTCATTTTCTCGCCTCCTCTCAAACTTGCTATTCCGCTAATTAGATCTTCGTGCAGGGGAGGTTCGCGGCTTCCTTAATCCCTACACAGTGAGAGGGAAGAAATAATACTCACGACTTCGAGCCCGGCGGTACAAAGATGTGTGCTACGGTGTGGCGTGGTGTGTGTGTTACCTGTATTAGCGGTGGTAGGATTTGAAATGGACTGAAAGAAGCGCAATGATCTTTTTAGTGCGTAAGAAAACCACAAGCTTCTCCACGCAGCAACAAGACACGCCATTTCCCAGCCTTGTGGTACTGAGATGTGTTACCTTCATGTCTTACAGTCTGGCGTGGTGTGTTTCACTTGCATTAGCAGTTGTAGTATCTAAATCGGACCGAAAGAAGCTCAGTGCGTTATATTAGCACTTAAGAAAAACGTACACTTCACCCAGCACCAAGACGCGGCATTTACCGGCACGCAACTGCTTCTCTGGTACGCATGTTCTCCAGTTATTGTAGCGTCGTTAATATCGTGCACTCCTGGTCCGGTGGCATGTGTTAAGGCGCGCAGCAAATGTGGTCTCAGTGCTGTAAAACTTTCCCGATGGACTTTAGCTCGGTCACCAGTGCTGTATATCCTGAACCACATCACCAGGACAACCGATACCCGCAGCAAAACAACACAGACAAGCCAACCAACCACCACAGACAGGCCGGAGACTCGTGAGGGGGGGAAGGCATCATGTTTGGCGAGGTGGAGCAAACTTGGCAGGCGTTCCGAGGCAAGTTTTGGGGTGAGTTATGTCAATGGTGTGATGGTGATAGTTGGTCCCGTCAAGGGCTTGTCGCCTCCTCCCCAGCTGACCTTGTGTGCGTGGCCAAGGGTCGTATTTTAAAACATTTCGTCGCCCAAGTTCACATATTTGTCATGGCTTTCGTAGGAGCTGTAGGCCTTTCCAGGGGTAGTTTTATGACCCTAGTGATAGTTTGACCCTTCTTCTGTGCCACGAACCTTAAAAAACACTCATGAAAACCCGATTGATCCCCTCTTTGACCTTTAGAAATAGTTGATGTGAGAAGCGATGGTGTCTTAATATACAGCCCCAAGTGTTTCCTTCGTGAGATCCAAGGAGAGGCACCGGCGATGGCCAAGATAAGTGTTATTGAAAGGTGTGTTCCCGCGACCCAGTTATACCTCTACCATCACTACCACGAAACGCTGTGAGTGTCTGGAGAGCAATAAGAACTGAATGCCTGGCGCCGTCTAGTATTAAGGGCCTATGGGGTAGTGGCGGCTGCAGAGGAAGCGAGAGGTGTTGAGAGTGTTTGGTAAGGTGCGGGGCTTGGCTAACTCGGACATCGGGCAGTTTCACGTGGAAATACTATAGCGTCGATCGCCGCCACTGGTAACGCTCAAAATAAACAAAACGACTGCGAAAGCGGCCCTTAGTTATGTTTCAGAGTAGTCCATCACGAGCCTTGCATGGAGAGGGAGGAAGAGGGACCACGCTGCCCTTTGAAACTTTAAAATAATACCGTTTCCCATTGTTTGCCACGAGCAGGGCCAGACGATGGACCTCCTGCTGGCTTGTTTTCGAGCGTCGCTGCGAATGCGCTCATTAACTCGCTTTATTTTATTATTCAATTTCCGAAGACGGTCTGCAACAACACTTAGCCGGAGCTCGTCGTGTGTCTGGCCGTGCGTTGAGCCCCTGACAGCCAGGACGAGGAAGATCTAAGGCACTTCACTTCACGCAGGATACACAGAACACAGAGTACTTTCACTTAACCCCTTGACTGCGGATTTCCTACAGTCAGACCTCACCAAGCTACAGGAATGAAACAAAAAGTGTCTGCTACAATTCAATGAAGAGAAATGTAAAGTCCTGCACCTTGGGAGGGGAAATCCAGCATACCAATACCACATGGGAAACACTCCACTATCCACCACAGAGGCAGAGAAAGACCTGGGACTGTATGTAACCAGGCTACCAGGGATGGAGAAATTCGTGCCAATCGCAGCGGACGGGTTAAACAGCTTGACAATGAGGATGAAAATATTACAGTTGGGAGCACTTTTTTAGACAGTGAAAACATAGAAATAGAAAGATTAGAAAAGGAAATCCTATATTTTGGACAATCAGAGAAAAAAAGGAAAAGCAAGAATCAGAACATAATTTTTGATAAGGAAAACAAGAAGGAAAACAAGCCAGGGATGTGTTATGAGCGCTTCCAGGGGTAGTTTTATGACCCTCGTGATAGTTTGACCCTCCTTCTGTACCATGAGCCTAAAAGAACGACTCATAAGAACCCGACTGATTAACTTTTTGGGCTTTAGAAATTACTGATGTGAGAGGCGAAAGCGTCTTGAGAATGCCGACCTAAAATCAACTTCCAGGGGTAGTTTTATGACCTCGTGGTAGTCTGACCCTTCTTCTGTACCATGAGCCTAAAAGAACGACTCATAAGAACCCGACTGATTCACTTTTTGGGCTTTAGAAATTACTGATGTGAGAGGCGAAAGCGTCTTGAGAATGCCGACCTAAAATCAACTTCCAGGGGTAGTTTTATGACCCTGGTGGTAGTTTGACCCTTCTTCTGTACCATGAGCCTAAAAGAACGACTCATAAGAACCCGACTGATTCACTTTTTGGGCTTTAGAAGTTACTGATGTGGGAGGCGGAAGCGTCTTGAGAATGCTGACCTAAAATCAACTTCCAGGGGTAGTTTTATGACCCCCGTGGTAGTTTGACCCTTCTTCTGTACCATGAGCCTAAAAGAACGACTCATAAGAACCCGACAGACTGATTCCCTTTTTGGCTTTTATAAATTACTGATGTGAGAATGCCGACCTAAAAACAACTCTTATTTAACCTAAGCGATAGAAAAACGTAGTGTGGAACGGAGTGGGAAATAGTTTTATCATCGTGGAATATAATATGTAAGGAATCACCCTCCGGCGCTCTCGAGAACTTAAAAAAGAAAAAAATTGTCTCGTAACTCATTTTCCTTTCCCTCCGACTCTCTTTACGTGTGTGTGTGTGTGTGTGTGTGTGTGTGTGTGTGTGTGTGTGTGTGTACCTGCGCGCTACGGCTTGTAAGTGACCTTTGTTTTCACCTGGAAGCTAATCTCCCGAGGGTCAGAAGGTCAAAGGTCAAGGAGGCTGCCACAGGGGAGCGTCCGTCAAGGGAGGGCAGCGCATCTTCTCCCCTCGTCCTCCTCCTCTTCTCATCGTCCTCATCGTCGCGTCCTCCTCCTCCTCCTCTCCTCGTCCTCCCCTCGTCCTCCTCCTCTTCCTCTCGTCCTCCTCCTCCTCCTCTCGTTCTCCTCCTCCTCATATTTTTTTTTCAACACTAAATTCGTAGAAATTGAAGCACTTTGTCTTTCCCCTCTTCCTCCTTCCTCTCTATCCCTCTCTTCCTCTTTAATGAATTTGTTAAGTTTGTTATAAGAGGAAGAGGAGGAGGAGGAGGAGGAAGAAGAAGAGCGGGGTAACCAGATTCATCACAGGTTAGAGTTGTAACAAAAACGTATATGATAATGATGATTAGGCTGATGGATGATTTATAATAGTAATGACTCATAGTAATAATAATAATCGTAATAATAATAATAATAATAATGGTAATAATAACGTACTTCCATTCACCAAGCCCGTGTCAATGCCTCTATCTCATGCCAGCACGCCCTCCCCCCTTGCCTGTACCCCCCCCTCCCCCGCATCCCTGTCCCTGCCCCCGCCACACGAAACACACCGTCTTTATTTTTATTAAGGTTCATGATCCGGAAGAGGAGTCAGTCTACCACCAGGGTCATCAAACTACCCCTGGAAACACCCAAAACTCCTATGAAAGCCTTGTCAGATGTATGGGCTTGGGACGACGATATGTTTAAAAATGTAACCGGTGAAATGTTTAAAAATGTAACCCCTAGAAGTGCAGCAAGACTGTCCCGGCGATATGTTTAAAAATGTCACCCCTAGAAGTCCAGCAAGACAGCCCCGGCGATATGTTTAAAAATGTCACCCCTAGAAGTCCAGCAAGACAGCCCCGGCGATATGTTTAAAAATGTCACCCCTAGAAGTCCAGCAAGACAGTCCCGGCGAAATGTTTAAAAATGTCACCCCTAGAAGTCCAGCAAGACAGTCCCGGCGATATGTTTAAAAATGTCACCCCTAGAAGTCCAGCAAGACAGTCCCGGCGAAATGTTTAAAAATGTCACCCCTAGAAGTCCAGCAAGACAGCCCCGGCGAAATGTTTAAAAATGTCACCCCTAGAAGTCCAGCAAGACAGCCCCGGCGATATGTTTAAAAATGTCACCCCTAGAAGTCCAGCAAGACAGTCCCGGCGATATGTTTAAAAATGTCACCCCTAGAAGTCCAGCAAGACAGTCCCGGCGATATGTTTAAAAATGTCACCCCTAGAAGTCCAGCAAGACAGTCCCGGCGATATGTTTAAAAATGTCACCCCTAGAAGTCCAGCAAGACAGCCCCGGCGATATGTTTAAAAATGTCACCCCTAGAAGTGCAGCAAGACAGTCCCGGCGATATGTTTGAAAATGTCACCCCTAGAAGTCCAGCAAGACAGCCCCGGCGATATGTTTAAAAATGTCACCCCTAGAAGTCCAGCAAGACAGTCCCGGCGATATGTTTAAAAATGTCACCCCTAGAAGTCCAGCAAGACAGTCCCGGCGATATGTTTAAAAATGTCACCCCTAGAAGTGCAGCAAGACAGTCCCGGCGATATGTTTAAAAATGTCACCCCTAGAAGTCCAGCAAGACAGCCCCGGCGAAATGTTTAAAAATGTCACCCCTAGAAGTCCAGCAAGACAGCCCCGGCGATATGTTTAAAAATGTGACCCCTAGATAGAAGTCCAAGTCAGGTTGGTATTGTCAGATGCTCCCGCCCCTCACACCAACTATTTCCAAAGGCCATAAAGGAGGTTAATCGAGTTCTAATGAGTGTTCTTTTAGGTTCACGGTACAGAAGAAGGCTCAGACTACCACCAGGGTCATAAAAGTACCCCTGGAATTGCCCTAAACTCCCGCGAAAGACTAGTAAATTACGTGTTCTTGGGTGCAGAAATGTTTAAAAATATGGCCCTCAGTCCCGTTAAAGCGAAGATCACCACCGAAGAAGCAGCGGCCGATAGACACACGGATGTTACCAAGCACTAAGCGGAAGACGAACCTGAATGAAAAATAATGAAGGTGGAAAAAGCCGGAGAATTGACACCCGGCCCTCACAGCCCACTGCCCGCCGCCGCGCGACGCCCCCCAGCCCGCACCGCCCAGCGTAATAAAGGGATATTTGTCAGCCCGTCCCGCGAACCCGAGAGGTGAAATGATCTACTTATTGTCGAATCCCGGAAACCTGTCCTGGATGAACGAACCGCCGCCGGGGAGCACGCGGGCACGCACACACTCCATCCATACACACACGCACACACACACACACACACACAACAGCCCTCCCACCCCCCAACCCCCCACCCCACCCCCGCCGCTACCTCACACACAAAGGCTGCTGGAGAGTTGATGCGATGCCTAATGACGTTCAGGGCAATAATAAAAAAAGAGGCGGCCCGGAGTAGCATTTTCCGTGACGCTGAGCGGAGTCTCGCGTTCCCGGCCGGCTCGCGAGGTCCAGGTCAGCCGGCGTCACTTTGCAGGGTTCTAAAACACGCTCCTTCTTGCCGGCGTTCAAAGTCCCTGATTACCTTTATTCTCTGAGGCGGGGGTGCTTTTTATGGGGGAGGGGGGGCAGAGATGAGGTTTTTTTTTTTTTTTTTTTTTTTTTTTTTTGTGTGTGTGTGTGTGTGTGTGTGTGTGTGTGTGTGTGTGTGTGTGTGTGTGTGTGTGTGTGTGTGTGTGTCCAGCCAATCCTTCCACGTGTATTGTGCGTCGAGCAAGAAAGGAAGACAACTCGATTGCTCTTCGCTGATTGAGTTTTCTGTTGTGTTGTGTTTGCTTTCCAGGCGGGGAAGGTCAGAGGGGCGAACTTGTGTTTAAATCTTATTATGAAATACTTCTTCAGCTTCATTATTTCGCCTCCTCGGGAAAGTTTAGTAATTGTAAAGTGAGAAATCCTGAGCTTCCCCGAGAATGTGATCAAAACAACAGATGCTTTTAAGAGGGTTGAAACGATTAAAAAAATATTAAAAAAAAGTCTTTTGTACCACTTTGACTAAGAATATATTTAAATCAGAGAAAAAGACAGGCAGACAGACTAAAACAGACAGACAGTTAGACACAGACAGACACAGACTAAAACAAACAGACAGACAGACAGACAGACACAGACAGACAGTTAGACAAAGACAGGCAGACAGACTAAAACAAACAGACAGACGGACAAATAGACAGACAGACAGACAGAGAGAGATAGGGGATGTACCTGAGCTTACGTGGCGTTAATTATTAGTCACTTAAATACTAATTGAAGTTTACATTTGTCTCATCAAAACGAAAATATCCCATTCAATCCTCTCCTCCTCTTCCTCCTCATCCTCTTCATTACCTCGCTCTAAAAACTTAAAGGACTTATTCATAAAACCACAGGATTATTATTATTATTATTATTATTATTATTATTATTATTATTATTATTATTATTATTATTGATCACTTTGAACCCTTTCTCCTTCACCTCCTATTCCTCCTCCTCTTCTTCCTCCTCCTCCTCCTCCTCCTCCTCCTCCTCCTCCTCCTCCTCCTCACTTTATTAATTATCTCCAGACCCACACCATTATCACCTCCCTCTCCCCTCCCCCTCTTCTCCTCCTCCCACTCCCTCCACTATCTACCTCCCTTCTTTTCCATTGTCTTCCTTCCTCCACCTCCTCCTCCTCCTCATAATCCCTTCATCGTTCTTCCTCCCTCCTTCCTCCGCTCAACCCTACTCTCTCCTTTTTCTACTCCCTTCATTGACCTCTTTCCTCACGTTCCCTTCCTTTTACAGAGTTGTTTCGAAGCGTGTGCGGGGCGGGGCCTAGTGACGTCATCAAGCTCTACACCAATGAGGGGAGTCTGCTGAACGCCGGAGCCCACTTGCCCGCCAACACCCCGGCCACCCCCTACCGCCTAGACGTCGCTGCCACCCCCTGCAATGGTGGGTACCCTGCCCCCTGTGTTGTTCCTCTTTCCACCCCTTCAACCCTGTATCTCTGTGTGTTTGTCTATCTCTGTTTCTGTGTCTTTTTCAATCCGTATGTATCTGTTTCAATGTCTCTTTTTCTATCCGTATGTATCTGTATCTTTTTTTTTCTGCCTGTTCAACCCTGCATCCCTTTGTCTCTCTTTTTCCACCTCCCTTTCTTTTCTCCCTTCTACAATGACGAGCACCCTTCCCCTTCCATTCCCTTCTTTTCCTTCTCTTCCATTCACCTTCTGTTTCCTCCTTTTCTCTCATTCTCTTCCACCTTCATTTTCCGTTCCTTCCTTCCCTTCATCCCTTTCCTTCATTCTCGTTCAACCTTTTCCATATTTTTTTCTCCCCTTCTGCAATGACGAGCACCCTTCCCCTTCCCTTCCCTTCTTTTCCTTCTCTTCCATCCACCTTCTGTATCCCTTTCCAGCACAAAGTCTCTGTTTCCTCCTTTCCTTCCATATCTATACAGGTAAGGGGAGGTGAAGGGAGGGAGGAGAGGGAAGGGAGGGAAGATGTACTCTCTTTCATTCTCTTCGACCTCCATTTTCCCGTTCCTTCCATCCCTTCAATCCTTTCCTTCTCCTTCGTTCAATCCTTTCCATCTTTTGTTCTCCCCTTTACCACCGATCCTTGTAATTCCTCTTCCCCTGCCTTCCTACCCGCAAACCTTTCCACCTCCTCCTACCCTTCCTTTCATCCCTACCAGCACTCCTTCCCTGCCTCTCCGTCACCTCCTGGACGCTGCCTCTATCCCCTCTAGTATTGTTTATGTGGACCCGTCTCCCTCCTCTTTCCACCTATAACAACCGTCTCTTCCACCGCTTCCTGCCTGCAAATACCCGAGAACGTTACTTTCACCCCCTCTCTCCCCATCTCTCCCTTAACTTCCACCCCTGCATCTTTTCCCTTCCCCTTCTTTCTCTTCGATCCACCTTCTCTTCCACCTCTTCTTACCTCCCCTGCCTGCAAACACCCAAGAACGTTCCTTTCACCCCCTCTCTCCCCATCTCTCCCATAACTTCCACCCCTGCATCTTTTCCCTTCCCCTTCTTTCTCTTCTTTCCACCTTCTCATCCACCTCTTCTTACCTCCCCTGCCTGCAAACACCCAAGAACGTTACTTTCACCCCCTCTCTCCCCATCTCTCCCATAACTTCCACCCCTGCCTCTTTTTCCTTCCCCTTCTTTTTCTGGCTGTGTATTTGCCGAATGTATCTTTCTTTCCTTGTTTTGCGCCCTGAGTGATACGTACAGACGGACAGGTAGACGCGCAAACATACTTACATTCACACACAAAAAGGAAACTATTGCATGAGGGGAAGGGACGGGACGGGACGGGACGGGACGGGACGGGGTGACAGAACGCATACAGGTAGAAAGGAGAGAGGAGAAGGAGACGTAAGAGTGAGAAAACATAGATCGAAGTGATGGTGATGGAGGGTTGGGGTAAAAAATAGAAAGGAGACGAAGAAGGAAGGAAGGATGGGAAAACAAAGACCGAGATGATGAAGGGGGATTGGAAAAGGGGATGAAAAGGAGACGAGAAAAGGAAAGAAGCCAGGAAAGGAAAACCCGTGATGATGAAGAGGAGGAATTTGGAAACGCGAGAATTCATGAGCGAAGGAAATAATAATAAACTGGGAATAGGAGGCAAAAAGAGAACATACAGGAGAAAAGGAGAAAGACGAAAGAGGAACTAAAATGGAAAAGCAAAACCCGGAATGACGAAGAAGAAGAAGGATTGGGAAACGCGAGAATTTATGAGCGAAGGAAATAATAATAATAAAATGAAAATAGACGGCAAAGAATGAACGAAGCAAAATAAGGATCTGGAGGTGACGGGATCCAGGTACCATAAAATAACCTTGGAAGAAGAATGATGCCAAAACTCACACCTCCTCCTCCTCCTCCTCCTCCTCCTCCTCCTCCCTTCCCCTGCCACCGCCACCCTGCACCTGACTCCCAGCATTTTGTGGATATTAATGCCCCTCCCTGCCAGATGGTTTTTATACTCTGCCTAGACGTCGGGTGAAAGATAGCCCTCCATAATTTTTGTATATACCTGGTTTTTAGTTTTTTTTTTTTTTAAGTTTAATATTTCTTTCTTAGTGTGACCTTGGGATGAGAGAGATGGGTCGGTATTTTTTTTTTTGTTATCTTGTTCTCTTTTTCTTTTTTTCATTTTGTTCTTCTTGTTGTTGTTGTTTTTTCTCCTCTTTTTCTTCATCTCTTTTTTTTCTTCTTCTTTTTCTTCTTGTTCTTCTCCTTGTTCTGTTTGTTCTTCTTCTATTCTTCTTCTTCTTCTCTTCATTTTCATCTTCTTCTTCTTCTTCTTCTTCTTCTTCTTCTGCTTCCTCTTCTTCTCTTCATTTTCATCTTCTTCATCTTCTTCGTCTTCTTCTTCTTCTTCTTCTTCTTCTTCTTCTTCACACTTTGAGAGCGCCATCTTGTACCCTAAAGACAAGATGAGCTTCAGTAATTTCTCTATATATATTTTTTCTTTTTCTTTCTTTTTTCTTTCTCTAACTTTCGCTCGCGTGCGGAAACTTAGCGCCAAGTTTTTTATATTTTTTCATATCTTGGTTGTTGATGTTGTTGTTGTTGTTGTCGTTGTTGTTGTTGTTGTTTCTAGGCGTATATATATAATTGTATTTCGGAGGTCTTTTTTTTTCTCGTGGATCATATGACTTTTTTCTGTGGTTTTTTTCCTCTATACATTTAAATCATCATCTCTTTTCACTGCAAGCTTTTTATCACTATTAATTTCACTGTTGTAGTACTTTCGTTTTATGTTGTTTTTATAAGTGTCTACGACCATCATTGCTTTCCTCTCAGCTGAATTTCTTTTTATTATATTTTTATTTCGCTGCAAGTTTTCTTAGTCATGAATTATTTCCCTTCGTCATTTTCTTCTCTATCGCTTTCACCGGCACTGTAATTCTCTCAACATATATCTTATCGCTCCCCGGCCTCGATTTCCCTTCCTTTTCTATCCCAAGACTCGTTATCTTCAGTGTTTCTTTTATTAATACTCCTATTGCTACATTTTTTATGCCGTTGCTCGCTTTTCCAGGACAGAGTTTCAATGGAGCTTCGTAATGTTATCTCAAAAACTGATCTCGTCTTTCCATTCAAATCCGGAGAAAGAGTTGAAAGCGAACGAGAGGAGGGAAGGACAAAGCGAAGGAGAGAGAGTAAGAGAGAGAGAGGAGAAGAGAAGAGAAGAGAAGAAATGAAAAGAGACGAAAATGAGAGAAGAAAAGAGAAAGGGTAGAAAAGGAAAAAGAAGAGAGAAAGGAAGAGAAAAGAGAAGAGAATGGAGAGTAAAGGGAAAAAAGAAGAGAGAGAGAGAGAGAGAGAGAGAGAATCAAACAACGAGTCAGATTTTGTCCTTATTCTTAAACGTATATTAGGCACACATTAAGACTATTTCCAAGGCCACAGAGAAGATTAAAAGGGTTTTCTGAGGTGATTTGTCCCGTTTGAGATGCAGAAGCCGGGTAAAACTATCACTATAGGGTCACAAAACAGTCCTTGGAAACAGTCTCTGGATTTGAATGGAAGGACGAGCTCGGTTTTTGCGATAACATTACGAAGCTCCATTGAAACTCTGTCCTGGAAAAGCGAGCAACGGCATAAAAATGGTAGTAATAGAAGTAATAATAAAAGAAATACTGAAGATAACGAGTCTTGGAATAGGAAAGGAAGGGAAATCGAAGGCGGGGAGAGATAAGATCATAAATGTTGTGAGCGTTACAGTGCCGGTGAAAGTGATAGAGAAGAAAATGACGAAGGGAAATAATTCGTTACTAAGAAAACGCGGCGAAATAAAAATAAAATAAAAAGGAATAAAACTGAGAGGAAAGCAAGGATGGTAGTAGACACTTATAAAAACATAAAACAAAACTACTACACCTTCGGCAAATTCAAGCAGAGGCGCTTCAAACAGGCGAAGTGAGGCGCGCGCCGCTACGTTCAGGAATACGGTTTTGTCTAGCGGGTCTCAGGAAAGGCAACCCAAAGCATTCTATAAGGAAGTCACCACGCGCGCTACCATCCCTTACACCGCCCGAGCCGCCATCCCTTACACCGCCCGAGTCGCCATCCCTTACACCGCCCGAGCCGCCATCCTTTACAGCGCAGAACAAGGAATGAAAAATGATGTAAAAAAAAAGTGAGTGAAATCGAGAACAAAATATGTGGGGGAGGAAAAGAGTCTCTCAATGAGCCCAGTTTAGCAGAGTTGTCAATAGGAGGCTTTGCTTTGTGCATCTCAATCCCTCCTCCTCCTCCTCCTCCTCCTCCTCCTCCTCCTCCTCCTCCTCCTCCCGTGTTCAACTATTTCAGGCTCTGGGAATTCGTAATGAGAGACTGACGCCTGAAAATCGTTTGAGTGAAAGGTCGCTCAAAGGTACGTGATAGAGACTGGTAGGTAGATAGATAGATAGATAGATAGATAGGTAGGTAGATACAGAGAAAGAGAAGAGATGCTTTTAAACACGTCAGCTACATAGTTATAGTCTAAAGATGTCCATGGCTTCCTCACTCACTCACTCACTCACTCCTCTGTTGTGTCCTCACCTGAGTTTCTCTTCTCCTTTTCCTCCTCCTCACCTTTAATTTACCTTCCACATCCTCCCCTTCACCTCCCTCCTCCACAGCATCCCTTCCTTTTCCCTCGCCTTCCGGACTCTCTTTCCTTCTATCCTTCGCTATCCCCCTTCACAGCATCCCCATCTGTTCCCTCTTCTTCCCTTTTCCTCCTCCTCACCATCCCTTCCCTTTTCCCTCGCCTTCCGGACTCTCTTTCTCTCTATCCTTCGCTATCCCCCTTCACAGCATCCCTTCCTGTTCCCTCTTCTCCCTTCTCTCTCTTTATCTCTCTTGTCACCTCCCCCATTCACCCCCTCCACTAGGTTCATCATCTCCTCGTTCAAACCCTTCCTTCTGCTTCTCATATCCCCTCGCTAACTTCCTTCTACGCCTTCCATCCTTCCAAGTTTTCACATCAGCGCCTCGCAGTCACTCTTACACCCTTCTCTTCGCTTGTCCTGTCTTATTGTTCCTTTCTCATCTTTCCTTTAGTTCATCATTCACTCCACTCTCTCTCTCTCAATCCTCTTTATTTCTTATGTCTTTCGTCACTCGTTCTCTTCAGCCTCACGCCTTCCTTTCAGCCTCCCAGCCTTGACTATATGAATTTGCACTCTCCTGAAGACTTTCCCATGAACTCTGACTCTCCTAAAGACTTTCCCATGAACTCTGACTCTCCTAAAGACTTTCCCATGAACTCTGCCTCTCCTTAAGACTTTCCTATGAACTCACACTCTCTTGGAGACTCACAACCTCATATAAAGCTCTCCTCATACCTGTCAGTCTGTATCTAACCTCTATATATATCTAACCCTCCGGTCTCATATTCTCCCCTCTGCCCCGTCTGTCTCTCCCCTCAAGCTCTCCTCCCTCCCCTCACTCTATCTAACTCCTCTTTCTCTCCCCTCTTGTCTCATATCCTCCCCTCAAGTTCTCCTCCTTCCCCTCACTCCTCAGCTGACGTCTCTTTCTCCCCTTAATTAAACCTCACATCCTCTCCTAAGCCTCTTCTTTCTTCAGGCTTCCGCTACCTATCACCTTTCCTTCCTGGTACTAAGGTTCTCCTATTATCCTCACCTTTTAACCTTCGCTTTCAACCTCTCACTTTCTTAACTTATTTCTTACCCTCTCCGGTGATGTATCTTCCCCTTGCTCTTCTTTCTTTCCCAATACGCTGGTTTTCCTTCCCTTCCTTGCCCCTTCACTTCACTTCTTCCCTTCCTCAGCTATCCTTTCCCTTCACTCCCTTACCTTTTCCTAAGTCATCCCTTCCTTTGCTCTCCTTCCCTTCACAGTATGCAAGTTTTCCCTCGCTCACATGCCTCTCTCTCTCTCTCTCTCTCTCTCTCTCTCTCTCTCTCTCTCTCTCTCTCTCTCTCTCTCTCTCTCTCTCTCTCTCTCTCTCTCTCTCTCTCTCTCTCTCTCTCTCTCTCTCTCTCTCTCTCTCTCTCTCTCTCTCTCTCTCTCTCTCTCTCTCGTCTTGGTAATATCAGGAGTAAGTGGATAAATTAATTAATCGAGCTCCTTCATTAAGAGTTTGGGCAAGTTTTGTTTTAATGGCGCTAATAATGATGAGGGTGGTGGTGATGAGGGTGGTGGTGGTGGTGGTGGTGGTGATGAGGGTGGTGATGAAGGTGGTGGTGGTGGTGGTGGTGGTGGGAAGGATGAGGAATGAAAAGAGTAAAAAAAAAAATAGAAGTGAACCCATTTTATCCGTTCCACGAAAACACATACGAGAGAGAGAGAGAGAGAGAGAGAGACAAACAATCAGCTGCTAGTGATGGAAATGCAATTCTCAAGTGATGTCAACGCCTCGTGGCTCCTCCTCCTCCTCCTCCTCCTCCTCCCCCTCCTCCTCCTCCTCCTCCTCCTTCTCCTCCTGCAGAAATAAAACACAAGATAAGGAGTAGATTCAGCGTTCGAAGTTCACTCAAAATATATTCATACAAGAGAGAGAGAGAGAGAGAGAGAGAGAGAGAGAGAGAGAGAGAGAGAGAGAAATATAGAAGAATTGCAAGGAGATCAGACGGAGGAAATTTGAGGACGTGAGAGACAAGGAAAGGAGAGAGTGAGAGAAAATGAAGGAACGAAAGAAGGAAGGAAGGAAGTAAAGAGAGAAGGCAGAAGAAGGAAGGAAACAGAATACGTGAGAGCAGGAGAGGAGGAGGAGGAAAGGAGGGAGAGAGGGAGATAGAAGAGACAGAGGCTGCGTGGGGGGGGAGATCGTCGGGCAGGTGAGGAAGAGACAGGTGTGCTGCTGCCGCTCTGCAAATCAATAAGATGCAGGTGTTGTTCAGACGATGAGAGAGAGAGAGAGAGAGAGAGAGAGAGGGAGAGGGAGGGGGAGGGGGAGAAGACTGGAGAAGAGAAGAGAATATAAGAAAAGAGACGAAAATGAGAAGAGCAGAGAAAAAAATAGGAGAGAGAGAGAGAGAGAGAGAAGACAATAAAAGAAAAGAAATGAGAGAAGAGACGAAAATGAAAACAAAATGAAAAGAGAGAGAGAGAGAGAGATGCATACATACATACATACAGACAGACAGACAGACAAAGAGAGGGAAAGAGTTCGCTAACCTCACAAAACCATAAAGGCAAGGTACACTTTTTGACGTAACAGTTATAGTAAAAATACGATTAAACTCAAGAGGTAAAATTTTAATCAACAAAACACAGTAACAACACACACACACACACACACACACACACACACACAGAGGCGGGCGGGTGATGGCTTCCTAAATTTAATCCCTTCACGTCCTGTTCCTGTCTCGTGTCCTCGGCTCGACAAACAAGATCTCGCTGCGTGTGTGTGTGTGTGTGTGTGTGTGTGTGTGTGTGTGTGTGTGTGTGCTTTCTTTGCCTCAAGCCTCGCCTCCTCACATCTCTTGGCTCTCTGTTGCTCCCTTTCTCTTTTTCTCTTATTCCTCTATTTTCTCCCTTTCCTCCGTTCTTTTCTTTCCTTTTTTCTACATTTTTTCACTTTTCATCGACGTTTGCTTATTCTCCCTTTGTTCCATATTCTCCCTTTTCTCTGTTTTTTCTCTTCCTTTTTTCTAGTTTTTTTTTCACTTTTCATCGACGTTTGCTTATTCTCCCTTTGTTCCATATCCTCCCTTTTCTGTTTTTTCTCTTCCTTTTTTTTTAGTTTTTTTTCACTTCACGGACGTTTGCTTATTCTCCCTTTTTCCATATTCTCCCTTTGCTCCATATTCTCCCTTTTTCCCATATTCTCCCTTTGTTCCATATTCTCCCTTTGTTCCATATTCTCCCTCTTCTCTGTTCTCCTTTTCTTCCTTTTTTCTTCAGTTTTTTCTTCATTTTTCATCGAGGTTTGCTTATTCTCCCTTTGTTCCATATTCTCCTTTTCTTCCTTTTTTTCTAGTTTTTTTTATTTTTCACCGAGGTTTGCATATTCTCCCTTTGTTCTTTAATCTCCCTTTTCACAGTTGCTCCCTCCTATGCTCCCTTTTTTCTCCCTCTCCTTCCTTTTTTTCCATTCACCTCTTTTCTCCCTTATCTTTCCTTTCTCCCTTTTCTCCCTTTTCTTTCCTTTCTCCCTTTTCTCTCTTTTCTTTCCTTTCTCCCTTTTCTTTCCTTTCTCCCTTTTCTCCGTTGCTGTCTCCTATTTCCTCTTTTTCCTCCCTCTTCTCCTTTTCCTCCGTTGTTCTTTCTTATTTCCTCTTTTTCTCTCCCTTTTTTTCCTTCCTTCTCATTGTTGCTCTTTCCTATTCCTCCTTTCTTTTCCTTTCTTTTCTCCTTTCCCTTCATTGTTCTCTCTGATTCTTTTTTTCTTCTACTTTTTTCTCCTCCTTTTTTTTCCTTTTTCCCCTTTCTCTGTTTCTCTCCTATTCTTCCTTTTGCTCCATTTCATCTCCCTTTCCGTTCCTCTCTTCTATCTCCGTTTCAGTATCTTCCTCTCCCTTTTCTCCTTTGGTCTGTCCCTTTTTTTCTTTATATTTCTTTGTTCCTATCTCTCCCTCTTTCTCCGCATTCTAGGCCATTACTCTTTATCAAGGTTAGATGAGGCAGGTGGGAGAGAGAGAAAGAGAGAGGAGGCAGGTGTTAGGAGAGAGGGAGAGGGAGAGGGAGATTGAAAAATGGTATTACACGTCTATGAAGCAGAGGCGTCAGATCATCCTTCTCAGCCTCTTCTATTTACCGATATCCAACCCAAAAACTGCCTCCTGCATCCCAATAACGAGACTCATTTTTAGTTTTCGTATCAATCGTTAATTCCTGATGTCTTTTGTTAACCCGGTAGCAGCGACGGGCCAAATTTGAGGCTTTACCGTGTAGCAGCGACGGGCCATATTTGTGGCTTTACCGTGTAGCAGCGACGGGCCAAATTTGTGGCTTTACCGTGTAGCAGCGACGGGCCAAATTTGTGGCTTTACCGTGTACCAGCGACGGGCCAAATTTGTGGCTTTACCGTGTACCAGCGACGGGCCAAATTTGTGGCTTTACCGTGTAGCAGCGACGGGCCATATTTGTGGCTTTACCGTGTAGCAGCGACGGGCCATATTTGTGGCTTTACCGTGTAGCAGCGACGGGCCATATTTGTAGCTTTACCGTGTAGCAGCGACGGGCCAAATTTGTGGCTTTACCGTGTACCAGCGACGGGCCAAATTTGTGGCTTTACCGTGTACCAGCGACGGGCCACATTTTTGCCATGATATAAACCCCCAAAATAGATGATGCATAAACTGATCACAAATGCGTTGATATATATTATGAAATGGTTCGCGTGAGTGATGATTTTTTCTCATTTTTCTCGCTTAGAGGGAAGGGCCTTTAAGAAAAATGATCCCCGCAGCTCCCGGGTTAATAGTTAAGAATCGAAAACCCATAAATTCGATGCTCTGAGGACAACGATCTGGCAACAGTGGTGTGAAGTGAATATCGAGTACTCTGACGATTTGAAAGCCTTTGTGTCGTATTCTGTTCTTTTATCCTCCTCGTTTTTATTGCTAGGAAGGCATTTTGTCCCCTCGTACGTACCTGGGAATCGATGCTGAACTGACAGGGTTGCATCGAGACAGAGGACGGTTGTGTTCTGGTCTTGTCTGTCTGTCTGTGTATGTGTGTGTGTGTGTGTGTGTGTGTGTGTGGCTGGGTCTGTTTGGGTCTGTCTGTCTGTGTGTCTCGTGTCTCAAAGCTAACAGTCACGAAAGGAAGAGAGGTTAATTCCAGACACCCTTCCTCCTCCTCTTCTTCCTCTTCCTCTCCTGCAACACTACCACCTCCCTCCACCTCCCTCATCGCCACCTTCTCCTCCTCCTCCTCCTCCTCCTCCCCCTGGAACACACTCTGCAAATAGTGTTTCTGTGTCAGGCCAATTAGGGTGATGAGGCAGGTGTCCTTCTACCTGGCGAGGCGGCGCTGGGGGCAGAATACCAAGGTGGAAATGAAAATGTGGATGGCAAGGTTGTGTTTTATTTTTTTAACTTATACCCCTGTTTTTTATTTTGTTTTTTTTGTTCCTCCTCTTAAGTTTTTGTTGTGGCGTTTGTGGTGCATTAATCTTGGCTAATTCCTGGTGTTTTATTATATAGTAGGTGGTGTATTTTATTTTATTTTATTTTATAGTCTAGTTTGTGGTTCGTGTTCTCTTAAGTAATTGTTGTTGTTGGGGCTTAGTGGAGGATTATTCTTGGTGTTTCTCTTGTTTTAGTAGTTGTTGTAGTAGTAGTAGTAGATGTTGTTGTTTTCGTTGTTATCATAGTAGTAGTAGTAGTAGTAGTAGTAGATGCTGTTGCTTTCGTTGTTATCATAGTAGTAGTAGTAGTAGTAGTAGTTCTTGTATTCAGTAGAAATGATATACAGTTCATGAAGAAAACATATCAAGTAAGCATTCTGTGTGTTCTTTTTCTTTTCCTTTCTTTCTTTTTAATCTTGTTTGTGCGTCCTGTTCTCTTGAGTTGCTGTTGTTGGGGGCTTTTGTGGTGGCTAATCTTGCTGCTTCTTTCTTCTTAGTATTCGTTGTAGTAGTAGTAGTAGTAGTAGTAGTAGTAGTTTTTAAGAAAGGGAGACAGCTCAAGGGCAAAATAACAAAACCAGCAACAAAAAATAAAGCCCGCTGGACGCTACTTCGACAGAGGAGAGAAGAACGAGATGCCAGAAGAGGAGAGGTCAATTTCGGGTGGTGGAGAGGTGTCTAGATACTCTCCATGTAGTCGAAGTTGTAGTAGAGACAGTAGTTCGTGGAGGCTTATTGATCACGCTTTTTCATTTTCTTCTTTTCTTTTTTACTTTTTTTTCCTTTTTTTTATACCGCAAGTAATCATTTAATTTCCTTTCCGTATGATAAGCGGACTTCCCTAACGTGATATCATACAATCGGGTCTAGGTAGAAATTCAGGCCCTTGTGCAATTTTGGGGGAGGTCCAGAAACCTTAACAAATCCTCCTCCGATGCGTGTTATCAGCGTGAGGCTTTTCCTACAGTACGATAAGAGATCCCTAACATGATATCATACAATCGGGTCTAGTTAAAAAATCATGCCTTTGTGCAATTTTGGGGAGGTCCAGAAACCATAACAAATCCTCCTCCGATGCGTGTTATCAGCGTGAGGCTTTTCCCACAGTACGATAAGAGATCCCTAACGTGATATCATACAATCGGGTCTAGTTAAAAAATCATGCCTTTGTGCAATTTTGGGGAGGTCCAGAAACCTTAACAAATCCTCCCCCGATGCATGTTATCAGCGTGGGGCCTTTCGGAAAATATACATGCGGTTATGCTTTATCTTGCTCTCCTCCCACCTGTGCCTTTATGAGCACGTGGTAATCTCTCCTCGCCATGCTCTGGAATTTCTCTCGCTCGCGGCTTTTTGAGAATGTGTCAGCATTTTACGACTTTACACGCGCCTCATTTTCCAACCCTCTTACATTATAGCGCCATCCGTGAGCTGTTTTTTTACATATTAGTTTATTTATATTTCTTTATTATTTCGCCTCAGCTAAGCGGATCAAACTGTCGCGATGGAGTTTTGTTATCTTTTAAATATCTGTCATGAAGGATTTTTTCGCCTGTCTGGCCAGAATTATAAGTAAAAATAAACTATCCCGGTGGAGTTTTGTTATCTTTAAAATATCTATCATGAAGGCCGGCACATAGTTTGCTTTCTCGCTCTCCCAGAATATTTATCTTTTTAACGGGAAGATTCTTAAGCGTCTCATTTGACAACTTTCCTTCTCATCGGACGAGGGCAAATCTAAGCATTATAAAAAAAAATACACAGTCGACATGTTCCTCCCCATTGAGATAACAGAAGGGAAATGCCAAAGAAATATCACATCTACATCCGCTGCGTCTTGATATACTCTCCTCCTGTGTTGATCGTCAGTGGAGCGCCAGATGAGAAACGTTCGCCTCGGTGTCGCCTCAAGGTGAACGATATTTAACTAACGTTTGTCCAGGTGAGTCAGTCTTATTCCTGTCAGTGTCTTGTTTGCGATGCTCCTTTGTTTATGAATTTGACCCTGAGGAACTTGTGAGAATGTACCGAAGCTATTTTTTTCGTTTTTTAACATCAAATCGTTCACCATGGAATATGTATTTTTGTTTTTAATGTGTGTGTGTGTGTGTGTGTGTGTGTGTGTGTGTGTGTGTGCTGCATGGAATGGACTGAGATTAAGCGACTCAACAGTAATAATAACATGAAACACACACACACACACACACACACACACACACACACACACACACACACACACACACACACACACACACACACACACACACACACACACACACACACACACACACACACACACACACACACACACACACACAACATAGAAGTGAATAAAACCACTGAGCCTTTGTAGTTTAGCTAAAAAAGAGAGAGAGAGAGAGAGAGAGAGAGAGAGAGAGAGAGAATAGGGAACAGTAGGTCACTCATACCCACGTCTCCTCACCCTCATCGTCTCTCCCTCTCTTTCTCTCCATCTCCCTTTTCCTGACCCCCCCTCGCACCCCCCCTCCCCCGTTGCCCCCCCTTGCACCAACAAATACACCTGGACCCACATGACGCCAGGTAACAGTGTCCGGACCTTTACCTGCCGTTAGAGTCCTTGGCCTCGGCTTCGTCTAGGCTTTGTATAGTTTGGCACAGAAATGAATCCAAGAAAAAAAGAGTTAGCTATGGATTGCGATGACATAAGTTGCAGGGAAAAAGAATGCTAAAAAAAATAAACAATAAGTGCAGTGAAATACGGAATAATAGAATGAAATAGATGATAAGTGCAATGAAATACGTAGCATCCTAAATAATATATGTTAAGAAAATAAATATCAAGCAGACGTGCATTGACATAGTTAGCCCTAAAAAAATGTGAATAACTGAAATTGTGATGTTATTTAGTGAAGGAAGGAGGCAGTAAGAGAAGGGTGAAAAAGTGAGTGAAAGGGGAAGGTGACTGAGAGAAGGATCGAGCAGAAAAGTAAAAATTAGAGAAAAAAAAATTAATATGAGCAAGATAACAGGAATAAGAGAATGAGGGAATTATTAAAGGGAAAGGCGACTGAGTGAATAAAGAAGTTTGTCAAAAAATAAGTGAGAGAGAAAGAAAGAAAATGATCATGTGCAAGAAAATGGTGAAGGGAGTGAAAGAAAATGCGATTAATTGAGTGAAGTGAAAAAAATAAGTGAAAGAGAGAGAGAAAAACTTAGTATGCAAGAAAACATCAGCTTGAAATTGTAAAGAGAATCGAAAAATCGTTAATACTCCATCTGGAGAGAGAGAGAGAGAGAGTGAGAGTGAGTCTGCGTGTGGCAAAACGTAATCCAAGCCAGCGGGAAACAGGTTCAAACAGCAACTTAAAAATAAACAGTACTGAATCTTTTTACGCCTGTTGATGTGTTCGAGTGTGAGATCGAGGGAGAAAAAGACTCTTTCAATACCTCCATTTGTATTTTTCGTTCTTTTTATAAACTCATTCTGTCTCTAGATCCTTTTTTTTCATTATTTTCTTCATAAACTTATTCGTTCCCTCTATCTGTGTTCTATTATCCATTCTATCATCTCCATCGTTCTTTCCTTCCCTAATAAACTCTTTCAATACCTCCATTTGTATTTTTCATTCTTTTCATAAACTCATTCCGTCTCTAGATCCTTTTTTTTCATTATTTTCTTCATAAACTCATTCCGTCCCTCCATCTGTGCTCTTTCATTCCTTCTTTCCTTAATAAACTCATTGCGTCCCACCATCTGTGTTTCCTCGTTCTTTTTTTCCTTAATAAACTCTTTCCGTCCCTCCATCTGTGCTGTTTCATTCCTTCTTTCCTTAATAAACTCATTCTGTCCCTACACCCTTTTTTTCCTCGTTCTTTCCTTCCCTCATAAACTTTTTTCCTTCCCTCCAACCCTTTTCTCGTTCTTTCCTTTGCTTCGCCTCGCCTCACCCCGCCGCCCGTCCGTCCGCCCGTCAGTTCGTTCGTCTCTGGTGTGTATATATAGAGCTGTGTCACCACCCTGCAGCCTCATCTCTGGCTCACGCGGGGCTGCAAGGATTTGGAACCTATTGAAGGATCTCGCCTTGAGCTGCCCTCCAACACACACACCCTTTCTCCGCCACACATATGCTGTCTTTCTCTTTTTCTGTGTATTTTTTCGTCTCCTCTCTCTGTGTCCTTTCCATCTCCATCTCTAGAATCCGTTTCCATCGACTTTCGTTACATCTGTTCCCCATCCATTCCCTTTTTTTCTTTTTATTCGTCTTTTTGTCTCTTCTCTCTCCCTCCATTTCCATCTCCACCTCTATTTCCAGCATTCATTTTCATCCATTCCCTGCAGCAGAGTTCAATCACAGGCTCTCTCTCTCTCATTTGCTCCCTCTCTTCTGTCTATTTGTCTTTCTGTCTCTGCTCTCCGTCTTTTCCATCTTCATCTCCATCCCCATCAATTCCCGTGCAGCAGAATTCGAACGCATAGGCTATCTCTCTTTTTTCATTATCGTTTCTTCCTGTCTCCATTCTCTCCATTCTTTCCATCTCCAGCATCCCTCTCCATCCATTCCCCCGCAGCGGAGTTCGCGGCAGGCTAGGCAGAAGCACGACTGTTTTGACGCATCGATCGCCGGGTGTTGTGACGCTCCTGCAGCCCCGAGCGACCGACATGCCGAAGAGAGAGCGACGGATGTCCTCGCCTCATTCCCTCGTCACTACTCACGACAACACACTCCTCCCGCCCCTCTGAATGCGGCGTCTCTCCCTTGCTTGGCCTTGTGATGTATGTAGCGGTGTTAAACGAGCTCCCAGTGTTGTAGGGTTAGTCTTAGGCGCCAGAACAAGAGGCAGAGTTGCAATTCAATTTGTCGGAGCCTTGGTTATGTCGGTGTATAGCAGCGTCGCAAGGAAGAGCCCTCAGTGGTATCGGGTTAGAGTCTTCGGCGCCAGAACAGAAGGCAAAGTTACTAGCCAGTGTGACGGAGATGAGCACTGAGGCCACACGTAGCTTTACTGTATGCCCCCAACCCTTTACCTTTTACCAAACTCAGCAAGCTCTGACCCCCGTGAATAAGGTGTCGCGTACCAGTCTCTCCTATAATTCCTTCCCCCTTCTGTCTCTCTCCGGCATAGGACCACAGATGTTGCGCCGACTAAACGAAACTTTCCAACTTTTTCGCGTACCAGTGTCTATGCGTGTATCGGTGACATGGAGGGTCCCTAAGTGAAAGGCTACTTGTGGGTTACGTAGAGTTGTTGGGTGACTCTAAGGGTCATATTATAAGACATTTCTCCGCCCAAGAACACACATTTGACAAGGCTTTCGTAGGAGTCGTGAGCATTTCCAGGGGTAGTTTTATGACCCTGGTGGTAGTGTGACCCTTCCTCTGTACCGTGCACCTGAAGAAACACTCATTAGAATCCGACTCACCCCCTCTTTGACCTTTAGAAATAGCTGATGTAAGAAGCTCATGTCTTATAATACCATAAGCGTTGTAGTTGAGGTCTAGGGTGCTTTTAGTGAAGTAGTGGGACTAGAAGAGACTGAAAGAGGTGAGGTGAGGCGTTCTGATACCCGGAGAGGTGATACAAAGTGCCCTCGCCTCGATCCAAAAAAAAAACACCATTGCCATTAACTTCTCTTCTTCTAATCTCTGGAACGATCTTTCTTCATCTGTATTTCCTCCTGCCTACGACTTTAACTCATTCAAGAGGAAGGTATCAGGACACCTCTAATCACGTAATTGAGTGCTCTTTCGGCCACGTCCTCGGATTCTTTACAGGCGCAGCGAGTAGCGGGCTTTTTTTTATTGTTTCCTTTTTTTGTGTGCCCTTGTGCTGTCTCCTTTGCTGTAAAAAAAAATCATCATCCTGTTTGCTTATGTAGGAGCGGCGATTATAGTGAGGTTTTATTGTTTTTTTTTCTTGTTTTATTGCCCTTAAGCTGCTACCTCCCCCGTCACAAGATGCAGGAGGGAGGGTATGCAGCGGGGGGGGTGAGTGTGACGTACAATGGCATGGATAGCAGTCGTAAGAGTGGGCAACGCGGCGGCAGCTCGGTGGAGGATTGGAACACACGCTGACAACTGTTGCTTCTGTGCTACGCTTCCCCGCCTCCCATCCACCCACCCCGCCTCGCCTCCACCACGGCTGACGCTCTCCTTACCCTTCCCCCCGTCTCCCTTTCTCTCCCTTCTCCTGTATTCTGCTTCCACCACTGATTCAAGGGCACAAAAAAAGGAAACAATAATAAAAAAAAAAACTCTTACCCGCTGCTCCTAAAAAAAGAATCAAGAGGTGGCCGAAAGAGAGGTCAATTTCGGGAGGAGAGATTTCCTGATACCTACCTCCCCTTCTTCTTCCCTGTTAATCCTCCTCCTCCCTTCATCGTCTCTACCATCCACCCTGTTAATGTCTCCCCTTCCTTCCACCTATTCTTGCATCCACCCTGCTTCCCCTCCCCTTCCCCCCATCACCTCCAGCATTCCTCAATCCTCCACTCTGTTTCTGCTACCCTCTCCTTCAGCTACTCTATCCTCTACCTTTCTCTCCACCTCGTTTCTCTCCCCCATCCCTCTTTCCCATAGCCCCCACCTGTGTCTCCGCCGCCCCCATGCATCTCTCACACATCTCCATATGCATATAGTAGCTACGAGGTCGTCAGATGCTGCTGCTGTGGGGAAAGCCGAAGGTCATAGGTTCAGGGAGGGTCAAAGGGAGCCTGGTGGTCTGTGTACACGCCTGCTGTTTGTTATCGGGGGAAGGTGTTGTGGTTTAAGGCGCTGTGTTGGAGGTGGAGCGGCGTTTTGTTGTGTGTGTTTTGATGGTTGTTTTTCCGCACTGATCCTGTTGGTCTGTTTGTTTGTTTGTTTTTTATTGGCGTTTGTTTGTGTGTTGTGGTTTATAGCTGAATATACGGACGTTTGTATAGCCAGGATTAAAGTAATATAACCGAGCAATAGAGAGTGACGGAGATGAACATAGAGGCCACGCGCAGCTGTACCGTATTCCCCTAACTTACCCACCTCGAAGTACAGACTGATGGATGAATATGTTGGTTATCGCGGCTGTAGAGGTTAATTCACGTCCAACTTGTATATCGTCACCCTCATAAAATAATCGTCTAAGTCATTTTTAAGTGATTTCCAGGTTTTTGTCTACATCAATTTTTCAACATGACGCCCATTTTTGTATAGTTGTCTTCGTCATTCAGGGTTTGAGTGTTGTAGAATTGGCCTTTTCTTTTCTGCCTAAATCTTAAGCCAAATGAGATAGTGACAGTTCTTTTTCTGATTTCCTGTAAAGTAGAAAATAATGACTAAGGCGCTTTGTTTACGAAGATAACGATATGCTAACATCCTCTTCGTTGTGTATTTCAAGAGGCCGGGAGCTCCACACGTCAACAACTCTGGGAAAAGAAAGACTCCTGGAATGTAAGATTGACCAGCCTCCGCGATAACAAATAATCTGCTTGAGGATCTCCACATGATCTCCTCCTCCTCCTCCTCCTCCTCCTCCTTTTCCTTCGTTTCCTGTTTCTCCTTCTTATCCCTTGCTTCATATTTCTTCTTCGTCTCCCTCCTCCTCCTCCTCCTCCTCCTCCTCCTCCTTCTCCTTTTCCTTCGTTTCCTGTTTCTCCTTATCCCTTGCTTCATATTTTATCTTCGTCTCCCTCCTCCTTCTCCTCCTCCTCCTCTTTTTCCTTCGTTTCCTATTTCTCCTCCTTTTCCTTTACTTCATATTTCTTCTTCGTCTCCCTCCTCCTCCTCCTCCTCCTCCTCATCATCATCATCATCATGCTCGGGTTCACAGCGAGAAACTTCGAGTATACGACGCCGGGAGTAATGTTAACTTAATTTAACTCGATAGTAAGACCTCACCCCAAATATGCACTGCCGTTCTGGTCTCCTAATTACAGGAAGAATATTGAATTACTGGAATGAGTTCGACGTCGATGTGCTACGAAAATTATTCCCCCCTTAACATGGAAATATGGAAATGCAGTGAACTGAACGATTTACCGAAGTGTTTTGACCTGCTCTGCGGCCACTGAAGTCCCTGCCAAACAGTAGCACACTCGACTCACAACCGAGAGACCCCGGCCTCGATTCCCTGGCAGAGTGGAAAAATTTGGGCAGCTTTTCCGATACCCTACGCCTTTGTCCACCCAGCAGTCAATGGGTACCAGGTATTAATCGGGGGTTATGTCCCGTCTCCTGGGGTCTGTTCCCTTCTCCTGTAATTCCTTCCCCGTCTGTCTCTCTCCGGCATATGACCACATGTTGCGCCGACTAAACGAAACTTTCCAACTTTTCCCTGCCAAACAGATGAAATTACTACAGCGGGTAACCTCGTAACAACCCAATAGACTCGTTAGACCCGTCATTCCATTTTTCCATCTCTCCTCCTCCTCATTTTCCTTCCCCGTTTCATGTTTCTCCTCCTTTACCTCGTTTTCCTAATTTTTATCCGTTTTCTTCTTATCTTCCTTCCCGTGTTCGTTATCCTCATCCTCCCATTTTCTTCTCCGTTTCCGGTTTCACCTCGTTTTCCTCTTTTCCCTACTTCTCCTCCTCCTCCTCCTCCTCCTCCTCCTCCAGAGACAGGATTGAAAATGGGTGTGTACGTCTTGCTTCACAAATACACATACCTGCCCACCTGTACTATAATCACACACACACACACACACACACACACACACTGTTCTCTCCGGAGTTCACACACAAACCTTCACAAACACTTGGAGCCAATTTGGAGCTTTCGCGCGGAATTTCACGACATGTTGACCTGATAATTAGCGAAGCGGGATTCGGTGTACGAGGCTGAACACCGAAGTGATGAGTGTGACCTTAAGAATCGCCTCACGTTGCTATTCCTGATACCGGTGGACGAATATTTCCGCTCGATACCACAGCACCGCGCCTCCTCATCCTCTTCCTCCTCTGCTTCCTCTATATAATTAGTTGTGGTTGTAGTTGTAGGAAGTCTTTATTGAGTAGAAGAGTCGGGTCTAGCTTATATATAGCTCCGAAACCCAAGGAAGTCATTGTGATATTAAAAATCGTTCAAAGTTTCCATTCCTGAGGCTGCCGAGTGATGACTGAACCCTTATCGGAGACGTTGCAAAACCTTATCCCCAAACCGTCTACTACTACTACTACTACTACTACTAATAATAATAATAATAATAATAATAATAATAATAATATCGCGCGCGTATTAAAAGTGGAGACAGACACGAGGCGGCACTGATAGGCGGGAATACCGTGGCTAGAGAGGCTCCGGGCTGGCTGGTCGTTGATTGAAGGTCGCCGAGTCCCATCACAGGAGTAGTCAATGATGCAGGGCACACACTCGGGACTTGTAGCAGGGAGACAGTCTGCTCACCACGCGCTCTTTTTATGCCCTTTTTTAGTCGTAGAGGGAAAGGTGTTGGAGCACATCATGACTACGATTTCGAATTTCCGAGAAAGGAGTATTAAAACGCCTTATTTCATCTCCTGCTGTCTATAAAGGAACAGCACGTGGGATGTAGATTTTTACCCCTTTCTCTCGCCTTTGGACTTCCTTCTGTCACCGTCAAAACTAGGTAACACTAGACACAGACAAGTTGTGGCGACTGATGACTGTTTTTATTTATATTTCGCTTTGACATGTTGAAAAATTGTTAAAATAGCCGTAGTAACAAAGCAGTGGTTCATATTCCGGTATTATTCACAAGAAACGCACAAATATACGTTGGCAGTCTCTGAAAACGAATCCCACAGAAGAATGTTTTAATTGAAATTCACGAGGAAATTCTACACACACTGTTTGAAAGCATGACACTCACATTACAGAGGGATTAAGTGACTGATTGGCTGACTGATTGATTTTCATTTAGTAAAGTATATATACGAAAATGAAACTTGCCGAGAATTCACATTAAAAAAGTAGTCATTAACATTTATTTCCTGGTGTGAGATTTTTATCGTAATGTAGGTACAGCTAGGCCATCATTGGAGGCCTCGCTCAAATCACTTAAACTCCACTTTCCCTCCCTTCCCCTGAACCACGAGTCCTGCCTGACCACTTACCCCCCACGGCACACACACCGAGGCCACTCGCGGGATTATTGTGTCCTGAGGGTGGAAGGGATCCCGGACACCACAGGAGGAGGAGGAGCAGGAGGGCCCAGTATTGTCCGTAGGGGGTGTAGGAGAATCGAGGCTGTAGTGACCTCGGCAGTGTTTGGCAAGGGAGGAAAGTGAGTGTGGGCTGGCGTTCACGTGAGGAAGACGGGGAGGGAGGACTCGAGGAGGGCTGGAGTTGGCGTGAGTGGTGGTGGTGGAGGAGGAGAAGGAATTCGGTGTGTATTTTGGATTCTAACATCTGTGTGAACCTCATCTTTTATTTTTTAAGCTCGGGTCTCGACTTCGTTATGGGCCGCGATTCTTTGGTATCTGGGTCACCACTTCTTCACAGATAGATAAAACAGAACTAACTGTGACATCAATAGGCTTGCTAACGGTCCGTGGCGGGAGCACTTCGAAGAACATTTAAATCCAAGTCAGAAGAGCTTGAAGATACCGTTGCCAGATCATCGTACTCAGAGCATAGTGTTTACCGGTTTCTGACGCCTAACTATTGCCAGGAAACACCAGGATCTAACTCTTTTAACGATAACTATAAATGAGTTTCGTTATTGGAGCCCAGAAGACAGTTTTGGGGTAGGAAGTCGGGAAATTTTAGTGGCCGAGTACGACAATCTGGCAACGGTGCTTGAAGAACGCTCCCCAGTGCCCCTGCTCCTAGGTCTGTATTTTTTAGACGCTTCCGCCTCTTATATCAGCTATTCCAAAGGCCGAAAAGGAGATTCATCGGGTTCTAATGGCTGTTTTTTTACCTTCACGGTGCAGAAGAAGGGTCAGACTACCACCAGGGTCATAAAACTACCACTGGAAATGCCCAAAACTCCTACGAAAGCCTTGTCAGATATGTGCGCTTGGTCAACGTTAGTGTCATGGTTAAGGTTATTACAGATGTACCGTAGAGGGAGAATGCAACTTTAGGCTACATTCTACTACATTCCGGAGAACATTCGACTTTGAAGATGAAACTGCATTAGATATTACGAGTGGCGGCCTAAAGGGGAGAGGGAGGAAGAGGAAGTGGGTTAACTTAAGAACACACGCGCCTAGGTTAAAAAGTGACCCGGTTTGTTTCAGTTCAGACCGTAATCCTCTCCCGGCCACCTGCCACTCAGCTTTCATCACGTCTAGTGCTGTAAACTAAACACCCTTCCCTCACGCATGCCCCGGCTGTCGTCACTGAGAGAGAAGACAAAATTCGCCTTTGTTTCATTTACTGCGATGATATACTAACTTTAATTATATGGGATTACTTGTATATGATAGGGTTTTTTTACGATTGCTTGTACTGTAAATATATTGATTGAGGTTTTCAGTATACGATATTTCACAGGTAAGAAACGTTTATCATTGTTTTGTTTTCTGCATTGAAAGCTTAATGTTCGGTTTATTGATGTGGTTGGCAGCATACGACATTAAACAGCTAAGAAACGTCAATCAAAGTTTTTGTTTTTCTGCATTGAAAGCTTAATGTTGGTTTTATTGATGAGATTTCTACTACACAAGAAACTTATATCAAAGTTGTTTTTGATAACGAAAGAGGAGGGAAGGAAAGAAAAGAAAGGAAAGGGAAAGAGCAGGAGATGAAAAAAAATTAAGATGAGGGAAGGGAAGGCATAGACAAAAGGTTGCAAAAAGAAGATGAAGTTAAAAAGAATTCAAAAAGGAAGAGAGAACTGGAAAGGAAAGAGATTGAAAAACAAGATCAGTGAAAGAGAAATCAAAAAGGAAGAGAGAACTGAAAAGGGAAGAGACTGAAAAACAAGATCGGTGAAAAAGAAATAAAAAAGGAAGAGATTGAAAAACAAGAAGAGTTAAGTAGTAAATATATTGAGGAAATAATCAGTTGGTCAATCACCCAGTTAATCAACCACCAAATGAATAAATAACTTAGCAAATGGATGATTAAGTTAGTAAACCGCTTCATAAGTGTTAGGTTACCATCATATTACTTTCCGTTATTGAATTTAGAATACATAGAACTGTAACTTAGCTCTTAATAGTCTTACCGAGTGTTTTTATGTGTCTTTATTAATGTTGATTATATATGAAGAATTAATTAACGTTCCCACAGAAAAAAAAAAAAAAAAACAGACGAGGCTGAAGAGTTAAATGAGGGAAGAGAAAAAAGTGGAAAGGGGAGGGAAAGGTAAAGGCAAGGAGTGGAAAAATAAAATAAGAGGAAAAAATGAAAATAAAAGGAAAGGAAAACGAGATCATATGAAAAGGTGACGAGAGCATAGAACGGGGAGGAAAAAACATGACCCGGCGAGGAAAATAGTCTGTCAGATTACGAGGTCGAGGAAAAAAAAAATACAGCAAAAAAAAAAGTAGGAAAAAACGTTATCAAAGGGAGGTGAGGAGGTAACGTTTAATCTCCCCTCACCCTTCGTACCTCACCCTGACTCACCCTTGTTCGAGCTTATCTCCCATCTGTCACCCTGTTTTTCCTTTCCCCACTACACCCTTGCTCGTATTTTACCATTGTTCACCCTTTTAACCCCT
Source organism: Eriocheir sinensis (assembly GCF_024679095.1). Taxonomy (NCBI): domain Eukaryota; kingdom Metazoa; phylum Arthropoda; class Malacostraca; order Decapoda; family Varunidae; genus Eriocheir; species Eriocheir sinensis. The sequence goes on along the minus strand of NC_066566.1, from coordinate 1,212,716 downwards.
TTCAATGTTCCCTTCACCCTTGGATCACCCTTGTACTCGTTAATCTCCCTTCTCTCACCCTTTATTTTCCACCCTTCACCTTCGTTTGTTTCCTACCATCACAGACACTTTCAACCCTTTTCAATGTCCTGGTCACCCTTCACCCTTCATACCTCACCCTTGGATCACCCTGGTACTCGTTAGTCTCCCTTCTCTCACCCTTTCTTTTCCACCCTTCACCCTAGTCCGTATTCTTCCATCACTCACCTTTTCAACCCTTTTCAGTGTCCTGGTCACCCTTTTCCCTTCATACCTCACCCTTGGATCACCCTTGTACTCGTTAATCTCCCTTCTCTCACCCTTCAAACTTATTCATATTCTACCATCACCCTTTTAAACCCTTCAGTCCTTTAAGTGTCCACTGTCACCCTGCATCTCTCACCCTGTACTGCTCTCCCTCACCCTTCCAACCCTTGCTCTCGTCTACCTCACCCTTCTTCACCCCTGACCCAGCCTCTGCCACTCCCTCTCTTTGGTTTTATTACGCACCCTTCACCCTATGCATATCTCCCTTACCCTTCATTCCTTGCCTTGTCTCTTCCATTCTCCCGCTTCACCCTGTATCCGTCACCCTATTTACCTCTCCCTGTCCTTTCTCCCTCTCCCTCACATCCTTTACCCTTTCCATCTATCTCCTATCCTTCACTCCTTTTCCTTCCCTTCCCTTCTTTCTTCACTCCTCTGCCTTTCCTTCCCTTCCCTTCTTTCTTCGCCCTGTTCACCTTCCTCTCGTCCGTCCTCCATCTCCCTCTCCCTTTCAAATTTTTCTCTCCCCTCACTTTGCAAGCTTGACTCTTTCCTCGTGTCCTTCCTCTCCCTTTTCTACTTCTTTTCCCTCTCCTCACCTGCACCCTCCTCCTCCTCCCTTTCTCAACTGTCCCTTCCGCCTCTCTCGGGTAGGGAAGCCAAGTGGTGAAGATCTCCGTCCGTAAAACTGCGACAACATCCAATTACTCATTATTATTTTACCGTTCAATAGATCCCGCCTCGACACCTGCCTCGGGGGACCGCGGCTTTATTGTCCGCAGATTAATTAGCGTCCCCAGGTGAGTGTTCGAAGCCCTGCCGGGGAAAGAAAAATGAGAGAAAAAAGAGATTGAAGGTACTAGTTTTCGAGTCTTCAATACGCACCCTCATGTCAGGATGGGGAGGGAAGGGAATGAGGAGGAGGAGGAGGAGATGGAGGTGAAGGAGGAGGAGTTCTCGTATCTACATCACGTTATGAATGTTTCTTTTTTTTCCTGTGGACGGAGAAAATGAGATAACACGAATTTTGCCTTACCTGTCTGTCTGTCTATCTATCTGTCTGTTCTGAATACCCATATGTGCCTGTCTGTTTGTGTTTACCTGTGTCTGTCTATCAGTCTGTCTATCTATCTGTCTTCTGAATACCCATATGTGTCTCTGTCTGTTTGTGTCTACCTGTGTCTTTCTGCCTGTGTGTGTCTGTCTGTTTGTCTGTCTGTCTGTCTCTCCGCCTCTCGTGCGCCCAAATCACCAAACTTTGTGCGCTGAGTTAGTTACGGACAGCGAGAGCCATTTAGTAACTCTATTTTCAGACTCTATTTTCAGGGGAGACATTATTGCACGGACTAAAACAACCATATATTCCCGGGCCGTTCCGTTTATTTCATGGCTTACGTGCTTTATGTCTTTTCATATACCCTTGTGCTTCATTCCTTCCATCACGTTCGGTCGAGAATTGCGGCTAACTAACGTGTTTTTGGCAGAGGTTATAAGCTATACATATATCAGTTCACATCCTCTATGATTCTTTCCATCTTTCATGAGTCTATACACGCCAAGCGATCGAGTAGCTTTTAAGAGTGATATATACCCTTGTGCTTCATTCCTTTCATCACGTTCGGTCGACTATTGCGTCTAACTAACATATTTTTGGCAGAGGTTATAAGCTATACATATATCAGTTCACATCCTCTATGATTCTTTCCATCTTTCATGAGTCTATACACGTCAAGCGATCGAGTAGCTTTTAAGAGTGATCGCCTGAGATGACTTGGGTCCGAATGGTTCTCTGATCGTCCTTGAGTGCCGCGAGATTGGCTCCGCGTTGTCCATCAGAGCCTCCGGGATAACAAGGACGGGCGAGGGTGAGGGAGAGGACGTGGCGCTGGGGCCGACATGGTTATAGGGGAGCGGGACGTCCTTCGCAATCGGCGCTGTTGAATGCGTTGACAGTTTTATGGGGGCCTGGAGGCATCGTTCCACCGTTGCCAGATTGTCGTACTCAGAGCATAGTATTTACCGTTTTTTGACGCCTATGTATTGCCAAGAAACATCAGGAATTAACTATTTTAACGATAATTATAACTGAATCTCGTTGTTGGGGCCCAGGAGACAGTTTTTGGGTCGGAAGTTGGAAAATATAAAATCCTGAGTACGACAATCTGGCACCGTTGCGTCGTTCACAATAATCGCTGTTGAATGCGGTGAAATTTTCTTGTTGTGGCGATTAGACTTAAATTTTATATCGGCGAGTGAGTGTGTAAGGAGGAAGAATTTGGTGACGAGTGTACTTCAGATTTATACTATGGCCGAGTAGATGATTTTTTTTTTTACATGTCTTTAGGTGCTTGTAGAGACCTGGAACGAAGCGAAATTGTAAGTGACGGAATGAATGGAGGTGACGAGTGTACTTCAGATTTATACTATGGCCCAGCAAATGAATTTTTTTTTTTTTTTTTTTTACATATCTTTAGGTGCTTGTAGAGACCTGGAACGAAGCGAAATTGTAAGTGACGGAATGAATGGAGGTTTAGTCAGCCCTGATCTTCTCTTGTCGTAGTTGTTGTTTTACCTAGATGTCTACACAGCATACCTTACCCGCCTGCTGGCCACTGAAAGCTTCTATTCCGTTACTTTGAGGCATACACGTATAGCAAACAGAGCAGCAGAAGCCCAGCAGGAGACAGCAGCTCTGGGTCACAGTGGTAAAAGAAGAGATTTAGAAAGAGTTGGAAAGGAAGGTGGTGTGCGAGTAGCTTCTCAGGGCATCAGCAACGCGGTATAGGATGGAAGTAGCTCAGCCGGACACGTAGATCCCGCCGCCGATGTGTGTCATGGCCCTTTGATCGTGGATAATTTTCCGTTGTTTTATTCCTTCATAGCGACTGATAAGAGGAGAGAGAGAGAGAGAGAGAGAGAGAGAGAGACAGAGAGAGAGAGAGTAATTAGGATTTTAAGGTAATTATGAGGTTACGTAAGACTTTTTTTTTTTTAATTAAGGTAGCCGTTAACAATACAGGTTAAGAATACAGGTAGCCTACAGTGAGGTTATAGGTCATGTTAATACTTATAATATCACCTCAACTTCCTGAAGCCTGTGACAATCTTCGTAAAACTATTTAATGTATATAGAAAAAGGGTTGACAAGAGACAGACAGACAGACAGACAGACAAACAGTAACGCAAAAAAAAGGAATGAGAGTTAATATTCGAGTGTCAAATGGTGTTACTGATATGGGATACATTCACCCCGGCACTGGAAATGAATAAAGCACATCTCCACGGGACATCACACTATCCCAATAACTGACCCGCGGCTCGCCTCGCCTCCCACACCTCACCTCACCCCACCTCGCGCCGGGCAGTGGACAAGCCGAGAGAGGTGAGGCGGGGTCAGGCAGGGATCGGGTCACCTCTCTCGCCCTGTCCGGAGCGCCATCTCACGTCTCCTTTTTCTTCTCTTGCAGGAGAGAAGCTGAACCGTCTGGGGATTGACCTTATGGACCTGGAGCAGAGGTGAGTGTTGACCTGACCTGACCTGAGCTGAAGTTGTCACGTCTATTTTTTTTATGTTGGTGTCGAGTTTTTGTCGTTGTTGTTGGAGGAGAGAGAGAGAGAGAGAGAGAGAATTATTCTTTTTTCTCTCTGTCCTCCTCCTCCTCCTCCTCCTCCTCCTCCTCCTCCTCCTTAATGTAATAGCGTCTCCTAGCATTGACTCTTGGCCAACGAGAGTGAATTCGGAAGACGAGTCATCAGTCTTATTACCCGTGTTTTATGGGGCCGCGCCGGGCTTTCAGGCGGATTAACATTGATCTGGGTGAGCGTGGTGACGTGATGATGATGGTAATGATAAAAGAAAATAATGGTAATAGATGTAGTAGAAATAGGAAAAGGAATAGCAGCAGTAGTAGTGGTAGTAGTAGTAGCAGTAGTAGTAGTTGTTGTAGTAGTAGTAGTAGTAGTAGTGTTTATTACCCTGTGTGGCGTCATGGAGGTACAGACAGCGATATGCCACCCCGATATTTCCCCCGCACCTCATCCCCGTGGGGCGGCGTGTGCCTCAGTGGTCCGCGGGGCGAGGTGGCTGCCGCGCCGTCTTAGAAGTTCAATTCCCGCCGTGGTGATATGCAGTTTGTCTCGATGTCATCAGTATTTTCATTTCTATTATTATATTCATTACCATTATTATTTTGATTATTATTATTATTATTATTATTATTATTATTATTATTATTATTATTATTATTATTATTATTATTATTATTGTTGTTGTTGTTATTAATACTCCCATTTATTTATATAGTGTGTGTGTGTGTGTGTGTGTGTGTGTGTGTGTGGGTGGGTGGTGTCAGTTTGGTTCAGTTAATATTGGACGAGCGTCACGCTGTCATTGTTGCTCCCGCGTACTGAACAAGTTCCAAAATTACCTCATGACACATTCATTATTTTTGTTTTATTTAGTAGGGTCTACTTTTTCACACACACCCCTTCCCCCGCACCACCACCACCGCGTCACACCGCGTGACCTCAGCTGGGCGGGGCACCGTCTGACCACACAGGCGAGCTGACGGCTGCACAGTGTTGCGCCGCGCAGGACAATTGTAACACAGGCGGAACCAGAACGTCTTCTTGAAGTGTCTCGAGCAATACGATTGAGTTATAGTTACAGCCCAAAGTGATGACGAGGAGCGGAGCCGAGAAGAAAAGAAACATGCAAGATCTAAATAAAACATGGTCACTTAAAAGATTGGCTCACGTCAGTACAAACAGTAGCTCGCCACCCGTGTGTGTGTGTGTGTGTGTGTGTGTGTGTGTGTGTGTGTGTGTGTGTGTGTGTGTAATTCACCACCACCACCACCACCACGGCCTGATCACGTGTTGGACTCGTAATCGCTAGCAGGTACCCTCCCGACATGAGCAAGTGCTCTTTATCGTCGATCTCTGGGTACTGCCAGGACCTCACACACCACACCCCCCATCCTCCTTGCTCAAGGGGGGACAGTAACCACTCCTAGTCAACGGAAAGAATCCGGCCTGAGCGGGCCCGAACCGCCGCCCTATCAGACCGTGAAGCCTGACAGCGCAGTGCTCTACCATTTGCGCCATGGAGTGGTGTGTGTGTGTGTGTGTGTGTGTGTGTGTGTGTGTGTGTGTGTGTGTGTGTGTGTGTGTGTGTGTGTGTGTGTGTGTGTGTGTGTGTGTGTGTGTGTGTGTGTGTGTTACTCACGAATGCCCGAATTACGTGCCCACGCATTCGAGGTCATTATTATGAGTATGCATCACCAGTAATCTGCAGTAGGGCGGCAACAGCAGGCGAGGGGAGTAAGGACGCCGCCTCTGTGTTTCAGGCTGTGCGAGGTCGAGCGAAGCGTGGCCTCCCTGCGAGCTGACTTGCCGCCCGTGGTTGAGGAGCTGAGGCTCGCCGTGGACACCTTCAAGATGAGGCTGGAGACCACTGAGCACCTGTCCTGGCTGGGTGAGTCTCTCCCTGCATCCTTCACGCCTGTTCTTGAGAGTAGGCTGATCTTTTTCCCTCCTCCCTCCCTCACTGTCCTGGCTGGGTGAGTCTCTCCCTGCATCCTTCACGCCTGTTCATGAGAGTAGGCTGATCTTTTTCCCTCCTCCCTCCCTCACTGTTCTGGCTGGGTAAGTCTCCCCTGTCCTCCCTACTCACGCTTGTTCTAAGGTGAGGCAGGTCTCTGTCTCCCTCCGCCTTCTCATGTCACCTGTCTCGGAGGTTTGCCTCTCCCACCCTTCCCTCCCTCCTTTACACCTGTCCTGCCTGAGTGAGTCTTCCCTTCCCGTCCTCAAACCTACTATGAAATGAGGCTGATTCTCCCCCTCCTTTCCTCCCATCACCTGTTTTGGAGTTTGTATTTCCTTCCCTTCCTCCCTCAGTCTTTTATACCTGTAGCTACTGGGTGTGTGCCTCTCCTCACCATTCCTTCGATATGTTCCTAAAGGGAGGCTAGTCTTTCTCCCTCATTTTATCACCAACCTTAGGGGTCTGTCACTTTGCCTCACTCCCTCACTCCCTCCCTCCCACCGTCACTCCTGTCGTGGGTTGCTGAGTATCCCTTCATTCTGGTTGCTTTCCCTCCTTCACTTCTCATAAAGTCTATTCACGTTTACATCGAAATAAGCCCCTCCTCTAACCTCATTAAGTGTATAGCATTGGCCAGTCCGCAAGCAGGCCACGCCCCCTCTCCAACAGACGCTGCATATCATTGGTGGATGCTGGACTGGAGAGGCGGGGCTTATTTTTTACGTTATCCTGAACATATTGCATCAACAGTCTTAGGGGTTTGTCATCATAGCTCTCTTTCTTCATCTTTCACATTTGTCCTGGGTGGGTTATCTTCCCTTTTTCCCTCATCCCTTCCTCTTCACTTGTCCTAAAAATGTATTCTTCCTTCATCCATCCTTCGCTCCATCATTCCTTCCTTTTCACCTCACTCTTTGTCGTGGATTGTCGCTTTTCCTTCCTCTCTCCTTCATTCCGCCCTCCCTCCCTCCCTTACGCCCCTCCCTCTCTCCTTCGTTTCGTTCTCCTCTCCCTTACGCCTCCTATTTCAAGGTTTTTCCTCTCCCTCTGTCCAACCATCCATCCTCATTTCCTTCTTCCTTCCATTACTCGTCTTTTCCTGGGTCTTTTCTCCCTCCCTCGTTCCCTTCTTTTCTCGCTTCCTCCTCTCCCTTCTTCCCTACTCTCTCTCACGTCTTTTCCTCATGACTTTTCTCTCTCCCTCCCTCTTTTCTACCCTTCACCCCTCCCACACACGCACTCAAAGCCTATTACTCCGGTCTGCATCCCTTCTCTCGATCTCTCCTCATTTAACACCTATTTACGTTAGTTTACCCTCCCCTTCCCTCCTATGCACCTCTTAAACATGGCTGGGTGAATCTCAATGTGTGGGTGTGATGCCGGTGATAGTATAGGAAGACGGGAAACAGTAGTAGTAGTAGCAGTAGAAGTAGTAGTAGTAGTAGTAGTAGCGTTCTCAGGGTCATCAGGGACGCACGCAGCATCAACAGTTCTTCCCGTCTTAGATTCTTTCAGCTGCATCCTTCCCACGAGTGTTTCCTCATGCTCCCTTGCCCTTCTAAGTAGCCAGACTCACAGCCATGCATCATCTCCCGCAGGTTTCTACAAGGAGGGGATCGGAGAGCCTCTCGGGACGCTGGGCAACTCTCACCCGTGCTGGAAAAACGTTCAGTACCGGAGGAAGGCGGAGGAGGAGGTGGGAACGGTCTGCGGGAAGTTCAGGGAAATCTGGTGAGTTGATTGCGATTATGTGTGTTGTGTGTGGGTGTGAGGAAATGATCGTACTTCAGGGGTTACTCTCTTATTTTTTTTATTATTTTCTGCTCTTCGTGTTCTTTTCTTCTTCATCTCTTCCCTCTGTTCTGTTTTACTTCTTGGGTGTTTTTGTTATTTCCTTGTTCTTGTTCGCATTTGCTTTTCTTTTTTTTATAATCTTTCCTTTTTATTCTATTCGACTTAGCTTCTTGTTGTTCTTGTTCTAATTCTTGGTCTGTCTCTCTCCTCTTCTTATCATCTTGCCTATCCCTGTTATTATACTTATTTTTATTCTTCTCGTTCTTATCCTCTGCTCCTCCTCTTCCCTCTTCTTCCATGCGTTAATTATTTTACTCGTGAACGGTGAATAGCCGGGGGTCGCATTAAGGAATGACCCGATACCTTTCTTTTTTAACCCTTTCGCGGCCTCAGAACTATCCCCGTCTGCTTCCCAGTGACGGCGTGGTGAGCGTGGATACCCAGGAGCTCCTACGGCTGCCTTCCTTCAACAACTGGGCGTGGGAGGACTGGGAAATTCTGCTGCTCCTCCAACACATGTAAGTGACCAACCACACCGCAAGGACTGCCCGCGCACTTCTACGATACGATATAAACGCAAATAAACGAATGAATATACAAAACGAGAACATGAAAGGCAGTATAGAACGACAAGTGGAGAAATATTACTTAGATTTCAACGCTTTTAAGAGGAAGATTAAACAAAACAAAGGCGAAATTGATAGACTAAGAATACCCGCTGAATGTGATAGGTGTAGGGAGGAGCAGGGAAGGGAGGGAGGGAGTAGGGTGATGTGTTCACGACCCGGACAGTAAAGTGAATAATATTCATAAAAAAAAAAAGTTATTGAGCTACAGGAGAGATTTTGTGCTTAAAAGAAAGCTTAACTAATTCCCCATCTTATGCTATGAGTTTCATATCTGTAGATATCATAGTATTGGTTTTACAGCCGTTTTTAAAATCCAGAATTCTCTGTCCGGGTCGAGACCGCGTGTTCACGACCCGGACGGGGTTGTGGTCTCAACCCGGACGGATGTTTTGGTCCACCAAAAACACACTTACACCAATGTTTTATATTTTTTCTTACTAAGAACATCCAGAACATGACACTGAAAGGTGGAATAAAACAATTGGTAGCAAAATATCAATGTAATAAAAAAATATATGATAAAAAAAAAGGTAACTGAATTCCTTAAAACTACGCCTTTTTTCTTTCGTATGTTAATATATAGTATTAATATTGGTTTTAGGTTAAAATGAGAGTGATTGACAGAGTCATTTAAAAAAAAAAAAAAATCCTTCTTATACCTCCGTGTTCTCGACTCGGACATCACGTGCACACTGTCCGAGTCGAGACCACGCACATCATTTTTTTAAAAATTCGTAAAAAATATAAACAATTGGCCTAGGTTAAATATTTCAATTTGGAGAAGTAAACACTAATGGGGGGCACATATTAATGCTAAAAATAATTCACTTCCATCAATAAAACACTTCGAAAAATCACTCGATATTTAGCCGTGGCAAACACCCATTTCCAGCCTTTTCCATGGCTTTATCTCACATATGGTACATTATAGTTGTAAGAACTATGCAATCATTCACTTTTTAATTGGTTTTTCCAGTACACTTAATTTGCATGAATTGTCAAAAATTGTCCGAGTCGAGAACACGGCATAATTTTGTCTAGCGGGCACCCCAAACGAGTCCATTGTTGTTTAGGCACTCCGTATTATCACTGATTTTATGCCAATATGGCTATATTACATAACAAAACTTATCACAAGTTGATCACGCCTTATTCGTGGTCATGGCACAATATATCCTGATGCCGAAAATTAAGATCGCGACCTCTTAAAATCGAAATTCTTACCATGCTTACAAGCGGAGCGTCGGCGGGGAGGTTTGCAAATGGCGTCTAGTTAGGACCGCCCTCCCTCATACGTCATAGCTCTGACGTCATCCTAGGCTCGATCGTTCATTGGTTAATCAAGACTGTCCGGGTCGAGACCTTGTCCGGGTCGTGACCACACGACCCTACATGTGTGAATGGTGAGGGGGAATATGCGTGTGTGTGGGAAGGGAAACTGTGTATGGGGATGGAAAATTCGTGTGTAAGGGAGGATTCGTGCTCGTTTGTCCCTCAGTACGAGTTTGTATTTTTAGTAAGTGGAGTTAAGCTCGTACAATTCCATATTCTGACTTATTTAGCCAATTTTAACGATGTGTGTGTAGTGTGTGTGTGTGTGTGTGAGAGAGAGAGAGAGAGAGAGAGAGAGAGAGAGAGAGAGAGAGTAAAAGAAAATAAATGAGAAGAGATGAAACTGAGAGGAGAAGTAAAATAAAGAAAAAAGAAAGAGAGGAAAGAGAGAGAGAGAGCATTATATCACCCGGCCCCGTGTTCCCCCCACAGGTACAAGGATCTGGGGCTCCTCTCGAAGTTCGGCATCGAGTTGGAGGTGTTCCGCAGCTTCCTGTGCCGCGTGTACCACTGTTACAACCAGGTCCCCTTCCACAACTTCATGCACGCCTTCTGTGTCACCCAGATGGTCAGTAACGCCCATCACTGTTTCTCTACCATATCATTCCACGTTTTTCCTTCACAGTGTCTTGTATTTAGTGTGGGGACCCAAGTAATAGGTTATCGTGACCCAGTGCAGGTTCACAATGCTTAGAACCGTAGAATATAGTAACGCCCTTCACTGTTTCACTACCATATCATTCCACGTTTTTCCTTCACAGTGTCTTGCATTTAGTGTGGGGATCCAAGTAATAGGTTATCGTGACCCAGCTCAGGTTCACAGTGCTTAGAACAGAAGAATATAGTAACGCCCATCACTGTTTCACTACTATATCATTCCACATTTTTCCTTCACAGTGTCTTGCATTTCTTTGCCTATCAGAGGAGTGGGGATCTAAGCAACAGATTATCGTGACCCAGTGCAGGTTCACAAGCAACACTTAGGGTCATAATCTTAAACATTTCATCGCCCAAGTGCACATAATTGACACGGCTTTTGTAGGAGTTTTGAACATTTCCATAGGTGGTTTTATGACCCTGGTGGTAGTTTGACCCTTCTTCTGTACCACGAACCTAAGAAAACACTCATTAGAACCCGACTGATCTCACTTCAGGCCTTTGGAAGTAGGTGATGTGAGGGATGGAAGCATTTGACAACACCACAATTAGAATCGTAGACTATAGTGGATTGATCCCTTGGAACGAAACTATATCGTTCATTCGTTCTCTCCTTTGCAACTTATTCTGCCTTGATCTATTGAGACAGCGTGTTAAACTGAGGGCATATTTTTCACGCATAGGATTTTGTTTAGCCTTAATTGGTCTTGGTGTCATCAAGTCAAGCCTCCTCCCCCCCTCCCCCCCCACCAGATGTATGGGATGATCTGCAAGTGTGGCCTACAGCGGCGACTGGGCGACCTCGATTGCCTCATCCTGCTGACCTCCTGCATCTGCCACGACCTGGATCACCCGGGCTTCAACAACATATACCAGGTGAGAGAGAGAGAGAGAGAGAGAGAGAGAGAGAGAGAGAGAGAGAATAAAAGAAAATCAATGAGAAGAGACGAAGCTGAGAGAAGAGAAGTAAAATAAAGAATAAAAGAGAAGAGAGAGAGAGAGAGAGAGAGAGAGAGAGAGCAATCATATTCACTGGGGACTCCTGCAGAAGCTCAGCCGTATGTGAATGGAGCAGTGTGTGGGCGTTCTCTCTGTGCTCATCGCCTAACTCCATGCTGTTCCATTTTCTGAATCATTTGATACCGTAATGAATTAGACGCTTCAAGTATTCAACAAAATTACAGATTGATTTTGCCAGAAATGACTTTCACTGCACATTCAACATTTTGATTTGCATGAAATAAAAATTGGTGTTCTTTGTAAAGTTTAAAAATAAGTACTTTAAACACCCTTGCCCAGTGGATGCCATAATGTAAGGATATGTATTGATTTTTGGGGTTAATCTCATTTTCATCATCAGTGTAATTAATGTTATCTCACACTTTACAATGTGATGCAAATTACGTTCTTGGTTCATGGGTGGAGTGGAAAAATCTGGGCGGCTTTTCCGATACCCTACGCCCCTGTCCACCCAGCAGTGAATGGGTACCAGGTATTAATCGGGGGTTGTGTCCCGTCCCCTGGGATCTGTTCCCTTCTCCTATAATTCCTTCCCCTCCTGTCTCTCTCCGGCATATGACCACAGATGTTACGCCGACTAAACGAAACTTTCCAACTTTACATTCTTGGCTTTATCAAAACCCCACACAAATGTCCTGGCACATACTCATATATGTTCTTGAGTCAACCTTCCTTACCATCACATCACATACGTAACATTCTTAATTCTTCTTCTACACAACTTCAGCTCTCACAACCAGGCCCATCAATGCTGTATTCCATCATCTTTTATCAATGTCCTAGTCCTTCATTTATGCAACCTTGGCCCTCACAGATCAATACCAGGACCATCAATGCCTTAATCCTTCATCAATATCTTCATCCTTCATCAATGCCTCAACCCCCACAGATCAATGCGAGGACCGAGCTTGCCCTCCGCTACAATGACATCTCCCCACTAGAAAACCACCACTGCTCCGTTGCCTTCAGCGTCCTTGAGCGCAACGAATGCAATATATTCAGGTAGGGAAAGCCACGCCCACTATTTTCCCACAGCAAAATGGTGCCATCAGGGAGAAAATGAAGACTGAGAGTTTTTCATTAGTGGGTTATGCACGGCGCACTGTCAAGGAAGGTTGGGAAAAATGTTTTGGTATGAAAGCACCGCAGTGTAAGAAATTGTTTTACTGTTTACTTCTTTGCATCTTCCTCATATTGAAAGCGCTTTGAGATAATAAATGCCATAAATACTGTGAAATAAAGAGTAACTGTGGTAAATAAGAAAGGGAATGAGTGTGTGTTTTCCATGAACCCTTTATGATCATAGGTATCTAGTCAAGACAGTTTCAGTTGTAGTGGTTGCTGTTATTAAACCAAAGTAACAAAGTGATAATCCAGAAATTGTAGAGTTCAGGACAAATAGTGAAGCAGGTGTGGGGATGAAATTGAAACCTTTGTCATACAGAATCAAGAGAAAAGTTTGTGCGTCTTTGTCCTGCAGTGAACAATAATGACTGATGATGATGACATGTAACTCAGTGTGTACTCCCTCCACCTTTCAGGAACATGCCCCCGGAGGACTACAAGAAGGTGCGGGAGGGCATGATCCGCTGCATCCTCGCCACGGACATGGCGCGTCACAATGAAATCCTCTCAGACTTTCGAGAAATCATGCCAGAATTTTCATACGAGAACCGAGCACACGTCAATGTGGTATGTTTGTTTGCATGTAATGAGAGGAAGTAATGCTGGGTGAGGAAGGTTGTAATGTTAGGCAAAGTACTACATGACAAAGTAATTTAAAGAGAAATTTGACTGAATCAGATTATCAGTGTACCCAGCAGGCAGGATGGAGCATTAAAACTCAAGATGCAAGAACAGTTATAATCAACAAGGATCTCCTGTACTGTAAAAAAAAACATGTCATAATTTTCTGGTGTTTTATTGTTCTCTCACAAGCTGGTCCCTCTTTCAGCTGTCCATGGTGCTGATCAAAGTGGCCGACATCAGCAATGAGGCGCGCCCGCTGGACATTGCTGAGCCCTGGCTGGAGTGTCTCATGCAGGTCAGGAGTGCCGGAGTGCAGGGTTGCATATAGATTTAACTTATTGGTTATCATTTCAACTAACTTAAAATAGGCTTCTAGATATATTTGATACCTTGGTACATTCATTTTTCACATCAAAGTTTTCCCACACAGGAATTCTTCAATCAAAGTGATCTTGAGAAGCTGGAGGGGCTGCCAGTGTCCCCTTTCATGGACCGGGAGAAGGTCACCAAACCCTCGTCCCAGTGCTCCTTCATCGGCTTCGTCTTACTACCTCTGTTTGAAGCTCTCGGGAAGGTCCTCCCAGAGCTAGATGTGAGGCACTTTTATTTAATGTCTGAATCTGATCACAAATGCTGTGATATATATTATGAAATGGTTTGTGTGAGGGGTGATTTTTTCTCATTTTTCTTGCTTGGAGGGACCATTGAGAAACATGATCCCCGCTGCTACCGGGTTAAAGTGGTGTGCTTGCTGTTGTGTAATATTTTCACCTCTATAACCATTGGCTTTGGCAGAATGAATAATGTGTTGACAGAAGTAAGGGTAGAGGGAGAGCCAGAGTGGAGACACAGCCACAGTACTCTCCATGCCTAAGCCTAAAAACAGTCATCACACCAGACACCACTAATATCTATACTGTGAATTTTTTTACTACTCATATCAATTCAATAACGATTCCTAATACTGCAGCTAAAAAAATAGTAATAGGAGGCCATGTCTCAAATGGGAAAAGCAGCCCCAATAATCCCTCTGTCCATGTATCCCTGGCCACACCACGCTGGCGACCACGTCAAGGTGGCAGCAAACAAGGCCAACTAAGATGTGCCCACACACTATTTACCAGCAAAAAGTTTGTAGCTTGAAAGAATCCGAATCTATTCTATCCTACTGTTGTTGTGGAAACCGTTATTTTGGAAACTGTTTTTGGTGAGATCCTTTGCCCAAGCGTTATATGAGGCTTTTCCTTTGGTGAACACTGAAGTCCCACATCCCTATATTACTAATATGTTTCTTATCCAACAAAAATGGTTTTATTTCTAAGATTCACAAAAAATCTATATATCACTAATTGTTAATATGAACAATAGGTATCATCAAGAAATAAAAGTTCATTATTTTCTTTTCTCAGGACCTGATCATTCAGCCTGTGAGGTTTGCACTGGATCACTACAGGAAGCTGAATGAGGCTGCAAAGAAAGCTTCAGAGGAGGCAGAAGCTGCCTTAGAGCCAACAGTTGAAGAGGAAGAGCTGCAAATAGAAAGACCCAACAGTCGCCTCTCCCGGGAAAACTCTAAAAAGGTTGTGCAAAAGACTGAAAGCTCATTCAGCATTGGGAGCAGAGCCTCATCGCGCATCTCCATGTACCGGTCCAGCACGTGTGATTATGGTGATGGTACAGAGTTGGACACAGAAACTGAAGTTGATGTTAGTGAAAGGACATCAAGATTTAAGATCGCTACAGACATTCACATATCTCCCTCACGGAGGAACAGTTCAGAGCGACGCAGTAGTGTTGGTGGGCGATCTAGTTGTGAGCGAACTGTGTCACCCAGAACCCTTGAGGAGCGGCTCCTCCCTCATGCTGAGGCAAAGAATGAACCAGAGGATGGTGAGGTACTTCCAAAGAAAAGTGAAAAGGAATCGCTGTTTGCTCGGTTTAGAATTTTCTCTGAGCGTCTCTCTTCTAGTGACAAGGAGAGGACCTCCAATGGGTCAACTATGATGAGCAGTAGGAGCACCAGATGTAAACAGAGTGGTCTGCAAAGTGTTCTGAAACGCAGTAGGAGTAAGTCTGAACCTACGAAGAGTAGACACCATCGAACATTTCATATATCACGGCCAAGAATTAGCTTTGGTACAAATCCCCAGAAAATGCCGTGTGGTGAGAATATGTTTAATAATCATGATAAAGAGAAAGCAAAAGACAAATGCAAGGAATCATCTTCTGAGGGTCTCATCTCTTCATTAGAAATTAAAACTTCTACCTCCTTTGAACTTGTGGAACCAAAAAGAAAACCTTGTGTGGCATCCAGCGCCCAGCCTTCACCAACACTCTCTGAAAAGTGTGTGCTGGTTACAAACTCTATCTTAAAGCACAAAGGATTTAGTTTATCTCTTGATGTACTGCCAAGAAAGAATGGTCGATTAAGGAGGTCAGCAGCAACAGAAACCCACACACCAGAAAACACTCCTGGTAGCTCTGAGGACAACCTTCTGGAGGAGTCTAAGAGGCAACAGGTGGACGGAGCTGCCAGATTCAGCCGACATCAAACCTTCTTCAGCCAGACTAAGGGGGTTCACTCTCCTGAAGGACTTAAAGGCTTTAAAAAGAAACCAGAGTCAACCAGGGCTTTGCTCTTCAAGTCTTTGTCATTCAGAAAGAAATCTCCAACCAAAGAAGATGAAATGAGACACAGTGATTCATGTGGTCCTAGTGAGGAGAGGTTATGACAGGCAGGAACATGTTTTTGTTTTTAAAACATATTTGTTAGGTGAAACCACTGAGGAGTAAAGAGTAAAGGGATGATAAGGGTCAAGGTATATGATGGTTAAGAGTCTTCCACAGTGGACCATTCCTCACATCACTTACAACTATTTTTCAGATATTTAGAAAGTTAAGGTAAACTGATAGGAATCTCTTCTGCATCAAATGCATTGTGAACAGATCACACCTCAAACTTGATTTTGAAAGAATTTATGGTAAAAAAAAACTTTACTAACCTTCAGGTAACATAAGTGTTTTGGGTAACACTGGGGAGTAAGTCCCAGGACGGGTGGGCTGTACCTAGCGTAGAGTACTTTTAGCTGACGTTGCCAAACCACCTCTCCTCCCCCACTTTGCCTTGCCACACCTCTGCTTGGGACTGACTGGCCATGTGGGTGCAGTTAAAAGTACCTTAACCACTGAGGGTTGTAGTATTTAAATGTTTAGATTATATATATAAATATATGTATTTTCATAGTGTTGTACAAACATTTGAAAGATTTTATTAAAAGGGATGAATGACCATGTTATAAAACAAAATGTGTGGCAAAAGACCAGTTATAAGAAAAGAGAAAAATAGATTAGAACCTAATATTTATTTGTGTAGAAAATGTACAGATATATACTTAGCTTCTTCATGCTCAAAACAAATTTTTAATGCCAATGATATAGGAAAGCCCTTCAAGGTTTTATCTGCAAAGTATTTAATAATTTTATATCTAACAGAAAGGTATTCTTTGACTAAAAGTCAGTATATGTGTGTGTGTGTGTGTATAATTATATATATATATATATATATATATATATATATATATATATATATATATATATATATATATATATATATATATATATATATATATATATATATATATATATAAATATGGTGTCCATGAGGACTAAGCATGCATATTGGGTTGACCCAGACATAGAAGATCTAACACTCCATGCTCCCTATGGGCATCAGTGAAGGCATACTACCTCAACCTCTCGGCCTCACCCACCTCTATGCTCCCCCTCACAAAGAAAACCTGCACAGGTGTATATATATATATATATATATATATATATATATATATATATATATATATATATATAAATATATATATATATATATATATATATATATATATATATATATATATATATACCACACACACACACACACACACATCATATACTTGTAGTAGTAGGTATATTTCTTACATATCATCTTGCCTCCGAACAAGTTATCTCTACACCTCAAGACACCCAGGAGTGTTTCCGGTGTGCTGGGCACATCATTAGGCGCCCTGGTGGCCATGCTAACAATGTGCCAAAGCTACTGTCTACCTACATTTCATCAGTATTTTCATCATACATTTGAGAATATATATATATATATATATATATATATATATATATATATATATATATATATATATATATATATATATATATATATATATATATATATATATATATAGTTGTATATATTTTTAGAGAACAGTCTTCTAAGGGGGTTTGCCACTACAATGTACTGGTTGACCTTGGGGTCCACATAATAACTTTTCCTGTTGGCTACTCATGTAGCATTTCTTTTATTTTGTGCCTTTCAAGAGTTTTAACATGTACTAGACACTTCCAGTATTACTTGAAATAAGCAAGCCACTTGAAGCTGGAACTCAAGGAGGCGCTGCAGTGTTACAAATACTCCGCTGAAACAGACTTAGTGTGCTAAATGTCGCTTATAAATTAGTCATCACTTCATACAATCTTTTTTAATTTGCTTATATCATGTATGTATGCAAATACTAATGTGTAGCTCATCATGGGAACCTGACCTTCTTTATTAACCTTCATGGAAAGTTCACAGCCTTGGAAGTGGATTGTCCTGTCCTTTGTGTCTAGACAGGCATATATATGTATGGCTGAGCAGCTGGCTGTGTAGAGCACCAAATAATTGTGTGTGTGTGTGTGTGTGTGTGTGTGTGTGTGTGTGTGTGTGTGTGTGTGTGTGTGTGTGTGTACTTGATATACACAGGAGTTCAGCTACACTCTTGGGGTCCAGTCTCGATGTCTCGATCAGTAAAATGGCTTTAAATTCATTTGAGGTTCTGAGCTTGACAATCTCCCTACCTAGGCCACTTCCCAGTTCACTGCATCTATCCGGAAATTTGTATTTTATTATAGCCTTCAATCGTCTTGTCTTCAATAGTTTCATACTCCGTTGTGTCTCCCCCACCCCACACAAATAGATCTTCCCCGCCAAGTCTGTCTACCCCCACCATTGCCCTAAACACTTCACCTCCCTTCTTTCTTATGAGGGTGGTAGTCCTAATCTTCCCAGTCTTTCTATGCATGACTAGGATCATTATGTCTGCTGCTCTTTATAGTCTCACAGTCTCTATATCTCTTTTTGTGTATTGGGACCAAACTACTGCTGCAGGTTTCAATGTGGGGTGGATCAGAGCCTCTTTTGATATCCTCTTCATCTTCTGATCCATGCAGTGAAGCGCCACTCTTAGGCTCATCAACACCTTTCTCTACAATCATATTAATGTGCTGCTGAGGTTACAAATTACTCTGGACCGACACTTCCAAGTTTTTCCCTCTCTAGCCAAGCCACTGGTATTTGATCAGTTTTCATTGAATAATTTAGTGACTGCCTTTTAGTACTTTTATTCGTTTCCAGTTTTTTGTATTGTTTTACATTGAATTTCATTTCCTTCACCTCGCTTTATTCATGTGTGTGTGTGTGTGTGTGTGTGTGTGTGTGTGTGTGTGTGTGTGTGTGTGTGTGTGTGTGTGTGTGTGTGTGTATTTACTTAATTGTAATAAACAGGAGTCGAGCTTATAATTGTGTCAAAAAATGGAGATGTGGCCCATTTTGTTGATTGATCTCTCCTGTGACTGTTTTCTTTAAGTCTATTGCCCTTCACACACATGCTTACCATGCACTTGGGTAAATGATAATAACAATGATCACACACATATAGTCTACATGCATGCATGCATATATATATATATATGCAGGAGCTTCACTTCGTGGTGCAGTGATTAGCATGCCTAGCTATGAATAAGTAGGTCCGGGTTCGAGTCCCGGCCCAGGCAGTCAGTGTGCAGCTCTCCCAGCTGTTCATCCTCCCTTTTGGACTGGTCGATATATGGCTACCTGGGGAAGGTAAACTGTGGTAGCCTGGATGTCACACTGGCCCTCTGTTTCTGGGTGATGGGTTTTCACCCACCACAGAGTCAAGGGTTAATGCGACGGAGGTGAGCACCGAGGTCACACACAGCTATAGCGTATACCGTTTATAGCTGTAGAGGTTACCTTTTTACCTTTCACTTCACTCTGGGAGCATGAACGCAAGACAACCCCGGGAGATATCAAAGTAGAGGCGATAAATACTTACAGGCATTACATCTTCATACAGACGGATGATTTGATCTGTCTATCTGAATATGTAATACATGTAAGTACTTGCCATCTCTACTTTGATGTCTCCCATGGTTAACTTGAATTCATGCTCTCACAATTAAGTGAAGCTCCTGCATATATATATATATATATATACACACACACACACACACACACACACACACACACACACACACACACACACACACACACACACATACATACATACATACATACATACATACATACATATCTACTTCTATGTATTACATGTTCATATCATTATGAAAATTCATATTTTTAATAAAACATATAATGCATATATCCACTATAGAAAGGTTTTCAATTTATTATATTTTGTTTGTGCCAAAGACATAATATGTAGGCATACTTCATGTCTAGCTCTGGAAATGGTGCCCCGGGTCAGTGTACAGTGTTAGACTTCCCTGGCGGGGAGAGAGAACGTGTCGGTGTTGAGTGTTCTGGTTACATTAGGTGTCTGATCCTGACGTAACGGATCTGCCATATCTTCCTTCGTTACAGTATTGTCTGGAAAATCTTTTCTTTTGTGTGCACGAATTATTGTTTTCTTACAGAACCACATAGTATGGATGTATCCTAGGATGGAAATAGAGGATACATAGTGATCCTATATATGTATACTTTATTGTGAACTTGCTGTTAAATGAATACAGGTATTGTGTAGTATTCTTTGCAAATTGATGTTCAATTTATTTTCAAACATACTGTCCTGACAGACTCCTCAGAATATAATGTGCTGACACTTATTTATTTAAGTAGCAGAAAAGTTCCTCTCAAAGAGTGTATATGATCATGTGAGAAGCAGTGGCTTAGCCAGATATTTTTCCCAGTGGTGGGCTCAGAGGGGGAGAAAGATGCACAAGGCTTTCATGGGGGTGCTGGCTGCCTGCAGGAGGTTGCATGCACTTCTGCAGTATTCTTGATGGGCCTGATGGGTTTTGTAAACCTGATATTATATATACATTTGAAAATCTCAATGGGGTCACAGAATTCTCATTGAGGCATGAGCCCCCTACTGCTTCCCCCCTAAGCTACATCACTGAAAGAAAAAAAAAAGTATTCCCATTTCTGAAAGTAAGCCTGAAATGACTTACGTAAGATAATACGTACAGTGTACCAGATTAATGATGTATCTGATCAATAAAATAGATGTTGATATTGAAAATGTGGGTAGGATTTCCAGAGAAAGGACTAGTAAAGACCCATCAGTTCCACTTCACAGTTATGGAGCACTCAATAAGGACATATCTATAGTGAATGGTAGTTACTTAAAAATCTAAATTTATTAGTTTTAATTTTTCCCCTTAATTTCCTGATTAATTACATCCTCACAATTATTTTAACCAATAATGTGATTTTAAATATAAATTATTTTTTAAAAAGATTATGTGGCTGAATTAGTTTTTACGTATGGCCTTTCTTAGTGATGTCACAATAAGAAGTTCAGTGCCACAAAAAGAAATGTACCAGCTGATGTACAGATGTGTAAAACATATAGTAATTCATGTTTTCTTACACCTTTTGCAATACCTTGTAGAGTGACAGTAAAAATCAGTGCAATCAATGAAGTGTTGCAAAGTTGAGGTTAGTTTAGAACATAATTCAGTTTTGTCTAATCTGCCGTGCCTGACCTTGTGTTTTCTTGACTACCTTCCCTTGCAGTCTTTGTGGGCTCCCTCTGTAGTACTGCTGCAGTAAGTATGGACAATTCTCAACCAAGCAGATAGAACTAATGTCATACCACAACCCAAGGAGGGAAATGACAGGTAAACTTGAAAATATGAGTGGGCCCATGATATTGACACAAAATAATAAATACGTTATGTAAGTTCTACAATGTCATTCTGCAACCATTCAATTGAAGTTACGTGACATGGTAGTTGAACAAAAAAAATCCAAATATGCCACAAGGACAGGCTTCTATAATAAGACAGCCAAGTTTCCTGACCATAACGAAGTGACCTCACACCACAATGATGAAGCTGTGTTCGTCCCTGGTGCCCCATGACCTGTTCAGGGCTTTGAGGACCATCCACAACCCATTCGTGGGGCGTGGCAGGTCGAGCACAGGCTGAGTGGTGGAGGTTCAGTGGTAAGAATTCCTGATGTCCATGAGAATGAAGCTGAGATTAGTACTGAGTCAAGAAAGGACACTGATTTGCAAGGCCTGGCTGGGGATTTCCTGGGTACGTAGTTGGGGTTTGACCAATTTACATTGTGAAGTTGGGATAAAAATAAGTGATGTGGTGTTAGTGAAAGGAATGAGGAGATAAATGTCTTACAAACAAAGTATATTTTAGTTTGTGATGAATGAGTGTGGGAGAGAGAAGTGACCAGTATAGGAACAAAGACGAATGTAGGGCAGCAATCTCACGCCTCCGTGGTCTAGTGGCCAGCGTGCCTGGCTATCACTCTGCGGGCACAGGTTAGAATCCCGGCCCAGGCAGTGGGCATACAGCTCACCCAGCTGTTCATCCTCCCTTTCGGGCTGGTCAATAAATGGGTACCTGGGAAACCTGGGGAAGGTAAACCGTGGCAATCCCGGATTTACATTGTCATGCCCCGAGGGAATTGATTGTTACCTATCACTGGCTCAAAGGGCCACTGGATCGGAGATGAGCAACACAGCCACGTGCAGTTATAGCGTACACACCCACCTTTACCTCTTACCTATCCACAGGGGGAGGCAGAGACAGGTGAGAAAGAGGAAGCAATAAAAAAGTTCAAAGTAGGAAAGTTCCTTGGATGGCATAACGTTAAGCAGAAATGCTGAAATATGGTAATGTATACTTTTGGAGTATATGTTGTGGATATGCAATCCAGCAAGGGAACATATGGGGAACTTGATGACACCAGGTTCACCATTATGTTGAAGCACATCATCACCCTTCACTTCCCTTAACCCGTCCGCTGCGATTGGCACGGATTTGGCTCTCACTGGTAGCCTGGTAACATATACTTCCAGGTCTTTCTTTGCCTCTGTGGTGGATAGTGGAGTGTTTCCCATGTGGTAATGGTATGCTGGAAATCCCCTCCCACGGTGCATGACTTACATTTCTCTTCACTGAATTGTAGCAGCCACTTTTTGTTCCATTCCTGTAGCTTGGTAATGTCTTCTTGTGAGAAATCCACAGTCAAGGGGTTAAAGCCATAGAGAGAACACCAATTAAAACAGCGATTACACTTTAAGGCACATTTAATATCCAACACTTCCACCTACAACTGAAACTATGTCACACTTTGATTTTAATCCTCTTACACTTTCACAATATATCCTTATTTCTGCATCACCAGTGCTAAGCCATACAGATTCAGAGCACTTCTTTATTTATACATATTTTAATGTGCATTTCTCCCCTGAAGAAGGTGGGCACAGATGAGGGTTGGGACGTGAGGAGTTATAGCTGCGTACCTTTGTAATGCATAGAGCTAATGGTCTGGAACATGTCACTCGGGTTAAAAGACGTTGAGTAGTGCAGAGTAGAGTCATCGACATAAGAGTGGATAGGACAGATTGTTTTGAAGGATCATCAATGAACAGAAAGAGTGGGAGATAGGACAGAGCCCTGCGGTACACCACTGTTGATAGGTTTAGGGGAGGAACAGTGACCATCTACCACAGCAGAGATAGATCCATAGGAGGGTAGTTTAGAAAGCAACACTACCCTCCGACGGATTCTATTACTGAAAAATAGTTTAAATATTTATCACACGTAGCCAATGATATCGGACATGTCAATCTTCAGCCACTCATGAGCCACAATACGCATGTGGCACGTCTATCAACATTCACGCTCTGTGGATGGACAGTGAAATGAAACCAACTATAACACTGATCAGATCTTCAAGCTTCCTCTTCAGGCTAGACTTGACACACACACACACACACACACACACACACACTCTCTCACACTCTCTCATGTGTGGGTGCTTTGTGTGGGGTGTTTACTAAGTTTAAGTAAACAAGATCTGTCATGTTTGTACTCTGTTGTCTCCTCATCTGCATCTATACAACCTATTCTCAAAATTGTGAACATTAATAGTTCTCACGAGCTCCGTCTCCAGTGTAGTTCACCATCATGGTCTGACCACACGCTGAACTCAGAATTGCCAGCCAGTACTCTCTTCAAATGAGCTTGGAGCTCTAAAGTGACAGATCTCTGGGTATGGCTGAAACTTTATACACACCCTGGAGGCAGGAAACGACTACCCAGAATCTCTTGGTTGTGTAGCGAGCGTGTGTGTGTGTAATTTCACCTCTTGGTCTGCTGCGGGTCTCTCTCGAGACAGCCAGCCGTTCCCCTACGGAAGAGCACAGAGCTCGTAGTACCGATCTTTGGGTAGGACTGAGACCACTCACACACAACACACCATGACAACGAGGTCACAACTCCTTGCCTGATGTCGCGTACCTACTCACTGCTAGGTGAACAGGGGCTACACATGAAAGAAGATAAACCCAACTTATCTTCACCCGGCCGGGGAATTGAACCCCGGTCCTTCTGGTTGTGAGCCAGACGCTCTACCCCTGAGTGTGTGTGTGTGTGTGTGTGTGTGTGTAACACCATCCACATCATACTAATACAAAGCCATTATCAATAGATGATAAAACATCTTTTAAACCCAATAAAACTTTCACCCTCAGTCCACTGCCTAGCAGCCATAAAAACAACCGGATGTATCTTAAAATGTAGTAATAAAATTTGTCATGAATGGAAGACTGTGATGTGGGAAGGGTAAGAGATGGCCAGGCACTTGCTGTACACCTGACAAACCTGTGGAGTGTTTGTCACTGTATGAAGGCAAGACAGGAGAGCAGTGCACTACACTTACCTCCCTCCATTGTTCAGTTCCTCACAGGTTCAGTTATTCACATTTCCTATCCCTCAAATGGAAGACACTTGTATTTGAGATAAACATTTGACATTCTCAGATCCTCCACTGCTCATTTGTTCAGGCTGTGAGACCAGCATGAGAAAAATATAGAAAGTTCTGGATAAGTCAATTAAATTTAGCTACGGTCTATTTTATTATTGCTGCAAAAATTGGCTCACCCGCAGAGGCGCCCTTTTTCCAAACAGTTTCCTGCTAGCTGATCACTTGAATAAACAATGTTCGAATATATAATTTTATTTGAAATGACTGCCAGGTAATGTGAACCAACACTTAATTATTGGCTCTCCTCTCCCTCATACATATGTTATGTCAATTAAAAATGATAATGACTAAATATGTTATGAAGTAATGTGCTGGTAAGTGGTAAAGCTTGATAAGTTGACATCAGTTACCTTAGTCAGCAACACAAGCATTTGTTCTGAATGCTACTTCATAGGGATTTTTCCACATGTTTTAACTGATAAGCAAGTTGCACTACAAACAAGAAAACATGTAATCATCAACTTCTAATGACTTATAGTGAAACCAAATTGTCGAGTCCGTTCTGGCGTTGGCTCCCGCGGGTCCATTTCTCCCCTCTGCTCTGCCACACACTCCCAACACCTATTTTTTCCTCTCATATGTTACCTATAGCTTACATATGAGAGGAAGATAGAGTTGGGACTGTGTAACCGAGCAGAGGAAAGGACCCACGGAGGCTTCATGACCAGCCTCGACATATTTGGAAGACTATAGATGAGAGCATGAGGGTGTGTGTTGTAGCAGTATGCTATTCAGTAAACCTATTCTGTAGATCACAATACCTCAGATAAAACTATATATTAATAGTATTTTCCCATCTCTAATTACAGAACTAATGAATATCATAATATAGTCATGTGAAAATTTCATAAGAAATAGTCTGCAGCCAAACACGTGCTTGTGTGTTAATGTCAACATTAACAAATAGACTTTCCTGAATATCACTTCACTATCTATTTACTCATTACCATTTTTAATTGTTATTACTTATAGCAGATGGAGAAACTTAAGTAAATAAGTGTTGGTTCACATTACCTGGTAATTATATCAAATCAAAAGACGTATTTGGGCATTGAATTTTCAACCAATCAGCTGGCAGGAAACTTTCTGTGGCAAAAGGGCACCTTGGAAGGCAAGTGCATTTTCACCTAAATAAAAGACTATATACTTTAACTCAAACTGTCATGTGAGCATTGCTAAACTGACTAGTTTTAAAATTCTAATTCCAATTGCCACACAAATCAGATACTGTTAGCTCATAAATCTTTGATCATTTCTAACACTATAATGTGTTAGTTCATATACCAAGTCTTCAAACTGGTCAGATTCATTTACATCTTATTCTTTAAAAGCTAACGTTAGCTTATAAGTCCTAAATAAATTTTTAAGAATGTAATAAGAATAGCTTCTGAATTCTGTTTATCAGAAATTGGATAATATTGACTTACGAATCATCCATTAAGTGCAGTTAAAATGTTACCTTTACTATAGGTACTCCTCTGACTAGGAACTCTTCATGGAATGCCAGTTAGAGTGCAAAGGTCTTATTGAGCAATTCCTGAGCTTCAACTTTGTGGGCCTGAGCTACACCAGC
Organism: Eriocheir sinensis; assembly: GCF_024679095.1. NCBI lineage: Eukaryota > Metazoa > Arthropoda > Malacostraca > Decapoda > Varunidae > Eriocheir > Eriocheir sinensis. Next base: position 1,186,986 of record NC_066566.1, on the reverse strand, counting down.
AGCTGGGATGGCCGACACGTCCCGCCCCGCATACTCCAGCTAGTGTGGACAAAATAGAAAACCCGTTAGTCTCTCTGCCCTCAAGTAGTTACTCACAACCAAGTGTAGAGATCCTTACACACTTACCCTCAACATCATAGTGACATTTTCATATTACTGTTTTATCTGATTTGCCACAAAGTTTCTATATTAGCAGTCTGGAAACAGGAAACTAACAAAACAATGTAAAGAAATAAATAATAAAAATAATAAATCCCTGTATACTCAAAAAAGGAAAACAAATGATATGTAAGCACAAGGACATTACTGCTATCAAACACAAATTCTTTCGTAACAAAAAAAAAAACAGATCCTTTTCATCATTATTTCAACAGTAAATAGTTCAATGAGGATTATTAACTGAACATTTACGGCTAAATTTTTCTCTCGGACCACAAAGAGTGATACTTAACCTGGTAGCAGCGACGGGCCAAATTTGTGCCATGATTTAAACCCCAAAAAATAGATTATACATAAACTGATCAGAAATGCTTTGATACATATGAAATGGTTTGTGTGAATGATGATTTTTTCTCATTTTTCTCGCATGGAGGGACCATTAAGAAATCCCCGTTGCTAATTCTTGGATGCAGTTATGTAAGATTGTCACAACACTCACCTTGGTAGAGCAAAGATTTTCAAACCGAGGGTGGACGAAGAACCACGGCCCCATGTTGCGGTGCTCCTCCTGAGACCACACGAACTCTGGAACAACAAAACACTGTCAATACCAGACATCAAACCACAACCCATATAATCATTGGTAGTCTATTGAGTAGCTGTTAACGATGGTAGGCAACAGCTGCCATGCATTATTAACACTGAGAAATGTACTGGGAACATTTTCCAAAGATATAAAATCACAAGGCAGTAATAAACTAGCAAAACAGTTTATGATATAACCAACACTAAATGGTGCAGAATGCAAAACAAAAAATAATGTTAATAAAAAGGTGCAAAGCAACTTACTCTTTGCTTGCTTGTATTTCTGCAATTCCTCACTGATCTCCTGTGTTGGGAAGGGACACAGACTCTCCACTCTGATGATGGCCGTGTCCTTGATGCCCCGAGCCTCCCTCTCCCCCAGCAGTGTGTAGTAGTGCTTCCCACTCACAAACACAACTTTCCTCACACTACTTGGGTTAACACTTGAGTCACCTGGAGCAACAAAATGGAAAACTTAGGGTAATAACCTACATTGTCATCCATTATTATATCCTTGCTTGTTACAATACACATGCATTATTTTCTTCAGAGGTAACTTTTCAGTAAAAACTATTAAAATTAAGAGTAATCCAAATCTGGTGGGAGTAGCCTTGCTCAGCAACTAAATGCATCATGGTCATGGTGGTGACCAGCATTATTATCTGGGCTACCCAAACACTCACCAATAACAGGGAAAAAGTGTGTTCCTGGAGCCATGTCCTCCAGAGTGGAGGTTGCCGCCGGGTGGCGAAGGAGCACTTTGGGCCCCACGATGATGATGGGCTTTCGGTAGTTCCTCACCATCTAGGAGTGTCCAAACCCATCAGGTTGACAGATTTACTTTTATTCATCACTCAAAGCAAAAGATTTTACAATTTTATATATTCAAAATTTAATATTTGTCTAACAAAGTAAAAGTATAAAGGGACAGTAATATAATGGAAAAATTCAAATCAATCTATCACAGAGAAATTAAATAATGGCTTCACTCCTGCCCTACCTGGCGCCTGAGGGCATGGAAGTACTGTGCTGGTGTGGTGGGGTTCACAATGAACCAGTTCACATCCTCTCCATCTGGTGCTGTCTCACTGGAGCTGCTGTTCTGTAAGAACCTCTCCATGTGGCATGAGGAATGTTCAGGACCTGCCCCATCATAGCCATGAGGCAGCACCATTGTTAGGGAACTCTGCAGCAACCACTTAGCTGCAGAGAAATGCATGTCAAGGGAAGGAGTGTCATGAAGGTATCAGTTCAATGTTTTCAAGAATGCTACGAGATTTTATGTTTTGTGGTCTCAGACTTTTATAATGTCACTTCAGTTGATACAGAAATTACATGTGCAGCACAGGACTCAATAGGAAAGGCTTCTAAAATATTAAAGCAATTACTGACTGGGTAATAAAGTTAATGAATACATTTTACCATACGGCCTCACCTTCACCACCAGATACAAAAGTATCGATCATGATTTGGGCCCCATTGAAGAAGTCTCCAAACTGAGCCTCCCAGATGCATAAGGTCTTGGGGCTTTCCACAGACATGCCGTACTCAAAGCCCAGCACTGCCTCCTCAGAGAGAATGCTGTTGGCCACCTCCAGCTTGCCACTCTGGTCTTCACTGATGTGGTTGAGGGGAATGTACATTTCATCAGTCTCCTGGTCAACCAGCATACAGTGGCGCTGGGAGAAGGTGCCCCGACCCACATCCTGGCCACTGATTCGCACGTTGAACCCTGGGAGAATGTATAGCAAAGTAACAAAAGGGTCAGTTATTCTTAGCAACAATTATAGTTGATATAATTAGGTATACATGATTAATGATATTCAATTTGTTTTCATGTTGCATTAGAAGCTGAGCACTGACCTTGGTACAACAGTGAGGAAAAGGCCAAGGCTTCTGCTGTAGCCCAATCCAGACTACGGCCTTCTGCAAGCTTCTGTAGCCTGGCCTCTATGTGGGTCTTCTTCAGGTGTTTGTGGACATTCTGTTGGGGCAAGACGATTTGTTTGAGTTGTGCATTACCATACTCAGTCATTACTGATAATTTGTGCATGATAACATTGTTCACTGCACTTAAGAGATCTTTTCTCCATTAACTACAAATGTGCTCATGGCTGAGAGGATGGAGGATGTAATTAAGGTTAAGTACTTAGAAACAATTCTGTGGATGCAAGGAGGGAGAGCAATGAAGGGCAGACAGGTAATAAATAAATAAATGCTTTGGAGAGGTGCAAAAGGAAGAAGGGTGAGTATGGGTGTAATGAAGGGTATAAGAAATATCCTCCTCCTCCCAACTCTGTCCTAAGTACCAGACACAGAAGTTGAATAAACCTCAGCAGTTACAAATGTGCCCAGTAGAAATGAGTGACATGAGGTGAGTGTGGTGTGTCAGGATGGGATGGAGAACATAATGAAAGCATGCATGAGGTTTGGCATAGGTGTAGCAATAAAAGGAGTGGTGGAATGGGAGAAAAGGAGTGCTTTGAGATGGTGTGGAGATAAGAATGAATGAGGGTGACTTGTGAAGGGAGGATTGAGGTAGAGGTGTCAGGGGTCTCCACCAGTGAAATGATCAATAGTGGATGAATTGGAGAGATAGTAGGCAAGCAATTAGGTGACAAAACAAGGAAAGCTGGAGATGGAAGTTTCTATCAGGTAACAGGACATTGGAGAAAAAGACAAAAGACAGAAATCTGCTATAGATGCTTACAAAATTTTCTGGAACCTCTACAGATTTTGCTCCCAAATACTGCAGAGTTTTGGTGTCCAAGCCTGTGTCCCAAACCTGCAGGGATGAGGGAGCCTGGACCAGCCCTGCCCACTGCTTCTCTAGGTGAGGTGCCTGAAAGGAGAAGAGGCACCAAGGTTGTAGTAAAATCCCACAACTTATCATGACTCATATTTTCTACATGTGTTGGCCAATCATGATTACATATGACTCTACCTCTTGTCTCAGAAGTAAAATTTTAATTATATATTATCAAAATATGTATCAGGATGAAAACAGATACATCTCACTATTGCAATAACAAACTAGTCAAATGTCTCAAGATGTGAGTAGTATTGGTCATAATAAAGTAAAAGGAGAAAAAGTTGGAAAGTTTTGTTTAGTCGGCGCAACATCTGTGGTCATATGCCGGAGAGAGACAAAAGGGGAAGGAATTCTAGGAGAAGGGAACAGATCCCAGGAGACGGGACACAACCCCCGATTAATACCTGGTACCCATTCACTGCTGGGTGTACAGGGGCGTAGGGTATCGGAAAAGCCGCCCAAATTTTTCCACTCCGCCCGGGAATCGAACCCGGGCTCTCTCAGTTGTGAGTAAGAGGAGAGGATGCCACCAATCACCGAATTCAAAACTGTATTCATAATGATGGTGGCATTTAGAAAGCAATATTACTGTGTTTGAGGATTGAAACATAGTATGAAATGGAACAAATGTAAATAATCTAGTGGAATTTTTTCTATAATATTGGCAATGTGCATTATAAGAAAAGAACATGACATAAAGATTATTACTTTTGGAACAGTGGAGTCCACCAGCTTGAACTGTTCTGCAAGGAAGGTCATGTGGCCAGCAGTGATCTTAGTGACCTCTTCTTGCTGCATGACCCCTTCCTCCACTAACTGGGCAGTGTAGGAATCTGGCACACTCCTGCAGAGGGCACAAAGGTAGATCAATCACACAATGCATTCCTTTAACTCTTCCACATCATAACAATCAGTCATCATCAACTATCCTATTTAATGTTGCCAGTGTGGGGATTCAAAATGGTGTCTGTGAATACAAGTTAAAACATAAAACTAAGACCAGAGAAAACACTTCAGTGAGGAATTTCTCTTTATAAGCCTGTAATAATCCTGCCCCACACACCTGCGCACATCTATGGTTTGGTACATGGAAGGGTTGGTGAAGCGTGGGTTGTCCAGCTCGTTGTGGCCCCATCGTCGCCAACAGAGTATGTCCACAAATATATCTCGTCGGAACTTTCTCTGGTAAGCAACAGCCAGCCTGGCAGCCTTCACTACAGCCTGTGGGAGGGCATTAAGACATAATACATTGAGCTGCAGGATCTTTCACTGTCCACCTTCTACCAAAACTGTAAGATAAAACACCACATAAAGAGGAGCTGCACTAAGCTATTCTCATTGTCTCTCTCATCATAATTCAAAGGAAGAATATCTAGTTTTAAAACGAGAGCAAGTAAATCACCAAAAGAACACAGTATTAACAAAATATTTCTAAATATGACAAACCTTTTTAAATACAAAACAGATATGTAATTTAAAGCATTGTACTTCAGCCACAGAGCTGCCACTGGACATACCTCCGGGTCATCACCATTAACATGGATGACTGGCATGCTGCACATCTTGGCCACGTCAGTGCAGTATCTTGTCGACCGTGTCCGCTCCCCGGGGGTGGTGTAGCCAATCTGTGGGGTTGAGGCAGGGTGTGAAGTGAATGCTTTGTGGGTGTAGCTGATCAATGAGGTGTTAGGAGTAGTAACGTTAGTACTAGAAGGGTGCAACATAACTTAGGATGGTGAAATGAGCAATGGAAGAGTCTAGCTTGGCCGAGTGGCATAATTTTGAAAGTCCATGTCTGGCCACACTGTTACACACTATGGCTGCTTTTTTTTTACAGCACAGCGAGCAACTCAAGGGAAACGAAAAGAAAATATAGATTAAAAAGCCCGCTAACTGTTGTTCCCAAATGTGTATCAAATCATGAACTGCGGTAAGAAAAAATATGGCACTTAATGTCACTTTGCACTTTGTTTTCCTCTGTCGGTTAACTTAGTTTTCCAATTCATGTACAATGATATTTACTCAGTTCGGCAGCCTCTGTCAATCACCAAGATACTTTATTAAATTTGAAACAACATAATTTGGAGGCGGTGGCCGAGTAGTCAGTGAGTGGGTGTGGTGAGCCTGAGGACCTACGCCTGAGTTCGACTAACGGTCACTGACAATTTCCAACCATCGCCCAGTGGCCCACATGCTGCCCAAATCTTCAATCAACTCTAACTTCAGCAACTTTGTTCAACTGGAGCACCAGGGGTCAGCATGGGTCAAGCAAGAGCCATACATCACAGCAACCACTATAAACAAAATTTGCCCACACCAATAATGGGCTGGGTTTGTCCAAGGGATATCCCAAAGAAAGTCTACAGGCACTATAGGTGGTATCTAAAAAAAAGAATGAAAGAAAAATATAATGTAAACATACAAAATAATTACATTGGTATACAATACATACCTGATTGTTGATGGCAACATGCAAAGCTCCCCCAATGTTGAAGTGGGGCACAGCAGAGAGGGCGAGGGTCTCCTGAATCACCCCCTGCCCTGAGAGAGCTGCGTCCCCGTGCACCTGCAGAAGGGAGGCATCAAGACACTGCTTACACAGTTACATTTTGCAAATCACTTATATGTATCTTCCTTCAACACTATCTTATTCAATACTAACACTTTATATTGAAGACCCACAAACTTACATCATAAACCACTACTTTCAAAACAAAATATGTCACATCACCTGATTTTTTTTCCAATACATTAAGTGAATCCTCCCAATCTTAGATATGATTCACAAACTTTGTATCTAACACAAGATTTAAAGAGAAAGCAACGAAGAGTACAAAGAAGAATGGAGAAAAATGCTTGGCATAACACGGAGACAGGAAGCATGCATCGTGGAGTAAGGAACACACAATGGAAGAAGATGTAGTGATGGCAATTAAGAATAAGGATAGACTTGAGCAGGTCACATCATCCATAAAACTAAAAACAGATGGGCAGCCAAAGTAGCAGTGGCCACACAGAAACTCTAGAAGGCAGCACAGAAGACCAAATGGAGATGAAATCCAAGCATTTGCCAGAGTAGGATGGAGTACATATCATCAGATAGAGGTGGAAAATGCTGGGAAAGTCCTTTGGCCTGCAGAGGGGTAGTAATGGCTCAAGAAATGATGGTGACACATGGGGTGTGTGGCAAGTACATCTCGGCTTAGGGAAAAGAACGTCCCTGCCTTGGATAGTCTAGCATCCCCTGAGTTAGAGGGTTGGCAACTAAGGCCATGCAAGCACAAATGATGAGCTCCCTTCCTTGTGGTGGCTAATTGGGATGCCACCTGACACATGCAGGCAGGAATGGAGTCAACAAGTAGACAAATGAGTTTAACACCATTTAGAATGCACTTGTATTCAATAAACACTAAAAATAAGTAAATAATGCCAGTCTACTTACTAAAAGACTTCCATAATTGCATGCATTTCAAGGCTATCCATCCATTTCAAGGATATTAGATATATATTTATGTAGACACTTGCCTCCAAATATCTGCAACAGCTGACAGTTTCTTGAAACATTTTGTATTAGTGTTAGTTGATAGGCACTACATGTAATTCAAATCAAAGGAGAGCTACAAACGAGCCAGTATTTCTATCCAACAAAGAGAAAACCATGTGTCTCAAATGAGAAATAAGTTTCTATGTCTTTGATAAAACCTCACTTCCATAACTGTCAACCCCTGAACATGATAACCCAGGCAGACTCACTTGCAGGCACACCACTTTCTCCCCTGGCCGAGCATCAGGGTCTGAGGAGTAGTAGCCCTCCCCAAGGGTCCTTTGCCGGGCCCGAGTCTTGCCGCAGACCACAGGATTCACAGCCTCGAGGTGAGAAGGGTTTGGCAGCATTGAGACGTACAAGGGATTTGGTCCTCCCACCTCCAAGTCAACTGAGATGGCTGTTAAAAACATCAAATATGAATACAGAACATCAAGATGTACAGAAATAGGGAACAGAAAACATTCATTTAACACAAAAACACTTATTTTACAGAAAAATTAATATCACTTGGGAAACATATATCAAGTAAACACAACAGAAAATATTAAAGAAAAGAGGTGATGAGGATGCAAGAAAATTCAGTTTCCCATATAAAGCAGTTGATCAGTGGAATGTACTACCAGATCTGAGCTTCTTTTGTTCTTATGAAGTTTCATGTATAAATAGGATTAAAAGATTGAAAGAGATTTATAACAAGATAATTTTAAAATTGGGACAATATGAGCCTTGCTCAATCCTATAAACATACAATCACTAGGTACGAACACTCAAGCATGCACATCCACACACACATTCAGCACCTTATGCTATAAATCAACAAAGAATGATCTCACTTTGCTGTATAGCAAGCCTCATTAGTAAGGAAGTATATATGAATTTTTTGAGTCAAGACCTATAGTTAATTATCGGGTTTTGTTAGGTTACGTTAGGTTAAGTTTAGGGTATCTTCAAACACATGATAGCCAGCACCTTATGGTATAAATCAAGAAAGAATGACCTCACTTTGTTGTATAGAGTCTCATTAGGAAGGAAGCATATATGAATTTTCTGAGTCTAGACATATAGTGTTTTTTTTCATATTGTTAGGTTATGTTAGGTTAAGTTTAGGCTTTAATAAAGGGGATGTTAATTGGGTTTTGGTTGTAAAAGAGCCATGCAGGACATGTAGCAACAGTTTTAAGCTAGATAAATTCAGATTCAACAAAGACATAGGCAAGAATTGGTTTACCAATAGCGTGGTAGATGAGAGAAACAGGCTTGGCAGTCATGTTGTAGGTGCCACTACCATAGATATACATTCAAGAAGAGGTTGGATAAATTCATAGATAGTGAGGTTAGGTGGGGTTTGGCTTATAGGAGCTGCCTTGTATAGGCCAACTGACCTCTTGCAATCTCCTTACGTTCTTATGTTCTTATGTGCTAAGTAGAAGGCATTACCTAGGTGGGAGAGGACATCCCCAATAAACTTGACATCGCTAGGGAACTCTGGCATCCCTTTCATCTTCTGGAACATGATGGTGACAGGATACTGCAGAATGCCGGTCAGCAGGTTCAGGCGACCCCGGTGAGCCATGCCCACCACAACCTGCTCCACACCCTCTGCGGGACTCCAAAATCACCTTTTCAGTCGTCCAACCATTAATATCTGTCCTTTACACAATTAAATTCCCAAGTATGATTAAGAAAATTTATATATTTCCTTTGACAGATTATGATAAGGGTTTCTATTATACTTTATACATTAAAACTCTTCTCTGAAACTTTTACAAATGTGCAGTAAAGAAGTAATTATGTGAAACTAGTCATGAAGATATTTCAAGGATTCACAAGCAGCAAGAATGAAAGCTCAAATCATAGGCATGAGAACAAAATTAAAACATAGGTTGCTTCTAATTATAAGCAAATAAATTAGATAACCAAATATTAATACATATCGCCTCACCTTGAGCTGCCTTTCTGAAGGTCTCTGTGAAAAAGCCCAGCATGGATTCTCCTCCTTCCGCACCGTAACGCTTCACACTTTGGAACTTAGTTGCTAAAAAGTTGTCAAAAGCCTGGGAGCACAGCAGGTCTCTTGCTAGCCTGACACGTTCTTCTGCAGTAATGACTTCGTCAGAGAGACCTTCAACAGAATTAGCAAACCATTCCCTCTCCTCTAGGGTCTGAAAATTATACATAAAAAAATAATGCTTTAGTGACTATACAAAGGCATCTGTATGCACATATATGCAGGAACATAATTCTGAGGTCTCTTACATGATATTTTTTATACTTAAGGCAAATTTTGAAAAATATTTACCTTTGTAGAAATAATGATATCTGAATCATAAATATAACATGGAATGCTGAGGACTACCTTCAGTAGCTTTGGATCCTAAATAGTGATCATGAAACACTTAAGAGTTAAGAAGAGGTAAAAGAAATTTACAGGTAAATAGGAAAACTCCACACCAATGTGGCCACAATATTTCTCCTTCAGGATGTCCTGCAGCTGCTGGAGACTGTAGCTGCCCTCACAGCCAGCCAAAAGGCCTCGAGGGTTGTATGAGGCACTGCTGCTGAGGCCATACAGCTCAGGCGCCAGCTCCGGCACCTGTCTGAGAAATTTACTCTCTTTAAACTTCATCATCAATCAAGTGCAAAAATGGGATATATCATGAAGATAGAAGGCGAGCATCAAGGATCAGAGAACAGACAAAAGTTGACGAATATGACATTCTAATGATGGAGTACAATAACACAAGAGTAGTGGAAGACATAAGGAGAGGCTGCTGTTCTGGAGTGTATTATTAATGGCAGAAAATTATGATGATTTCTAAATAAAAAAGGAACCAATACATAGTGCAAGATTCACCTGTCTTGAGTACAGCTGTCTGTGGAGGATATAATTTTTAGCTGACAACAATCAAACTATTAATGACAGCAAACTTTACCTTTCATTGGGGCTTCAAACCTAACACCTGCCTATTCTCCTGCCTCACCTGCTGTTTGGCTTGATTGGGTTGATGTCTGCTGTCAGGTGACCATACTCTCGATAAGCACTGATCCACCGGAATAGATTGCTCTCCTCTGCTCTCCGCTGAACAACATCTTCTGGTACTGCGTGGAAAGGATGGCAGTATGAATGGCGAGGCTTATATCACCTTAACCCAGCAGCAGCGACGGGCTAAATTTGTGGCTTTACCGTGTAGCAAAGATGGGCCAAATTTGTGCCACGATATAAACCCCCCAAAAAAAGATGATACATAATCTGATCACAAATGCTTTGATATATATAATGAAATGGTTTGTGTGAGGGGTGATTTTTTCTCATTTTTCACGCTTCATATCCCTCATACACCTACACACACTTACAGGGAAAATTAATATCAAGGGTAATTTTCAAAGCATTAAATTAGGGTCCAAACAGAGGTATTACTGCATACACTTACAGGGGAAATTAATATCAAGGGTAATTTTCAAAGCGTTCAATTAGGGTCTAGAGGCATTACTTCATATACAGGGGAAACTAATATCAAGGGTAATTTTCAAAGCATTCAATTAGGGTCCAAACGGAGGCATTACTACACACACAGGGGAAATTAATATCAAGGGTAATTTTCAAAGCGTTCAATTAGGGTCCAAACAGAGGCATTACTACACACACTTACAGGAGAAACAACTTAATATCAAGGGTAATTTTCAAAACGTTCAATTAGGGTCCAGAGGCATTAACCAAGTTCGAAATGGAGATCAATCAGATTCTAATAAGCGGCTTTTCCGATACCCTAGGCCCCTTGTTTAATGTGTTTTTATAATTGTGATGTATATACCGCATAACAACCCTCACATGAGAAGTCCTTGGGCTCCTGGTGCTTGTGGCCGTAGACCCCCTGCAGGGAGTGGTAGTGCCTGGTCTGCCCCCCGCCGCCCCCTGCCGTGGCCTTCTGCAGGAGGGTCAGTGCCTGCCGCAGACCCACCACCTGCCTTGATGTCCTCACCAAGTTCATGATTCCGAGGTTTCTTGTCCTCTAGATCACGGCAATGTAGGGCAATGCAACACTAGCGTCCTATTAAATACACGCCATTAGTTAAAGCCCGGTACTTCACGTGTGCTGGGTGCCACTGGTTGCACTTGCACGGCAAACTCACAGGAACTCAACTTCTCCCGACGGTGGCGCTGAACTTTAGGCTGGCTTTAAGGTGTGAAGTCACTTGATTTGCCCGTTATCGCGTACATATTATCTTTATGAAGCCTTCAGTAAAAATGTAGGAGGCTGATAACCCTTAAATGTTGTATAGTATATCGGAAAAACGCGGAAGAAGAGCATTGTGTCAGGCCGGGCGGGGATTCGGAGGAGGTCAGGCGAGGCAGGTGATTGGCCGGCCCGGGAGGTGGGTGCCAACTTCTCGGGGTAATATTAATACGGTGTGAGTTCAAGAAGATGTGAAAGGTTACATAAATGAAGGGAAGTGTCGCTGAGCAGAAGGAGACCGTGCGCTGCCATAGCCTGCCGGGATAATGCACCATCAGTAGTACAAGTCACTACAACTTGTAATGGTTGATTGATAGTTTAGTGTTGCAAGTAACAAAGGAGAAGGGAGGAGCATGCCATCCCAACCCCCAGGCAGTACAGAGTATGATTATACAACTAAGGATACATGTGGAAGTAACACCAGGATATTAAAAAGATACAATGGTAGGGGACAAGTGCTAAAAAAAATAAAGGCCTTGATTTAGTCAAGGGAGCAGACATAAGGGACTGAGCTTGTAGTGGTTGTGCACCATCCAGCATCAATTACTCCTGTCCACGGCCTTCCTGTGGCAGCCCCGGCCAGCAGAGGTTAGCAGGGAAGCAAACTATACAGCCTGCAGCAGGTTCATTCTGCCCATAGTGACTAATCGGTGCTACTTTGATTGATTGATTGATAGTTTATTGTTGCAGGTAAACAACGAGGGAGAAGGGAGGAACATGCCATCCCAACCCCCAGGCAGGACAGAGTGTGATTATACAACAATTAATACATGTGTAGGTAGCACCATGAAACTAAAAAGATACAATGGGAGGAAGGAAAGCACAACAAGGGAGGGAGTATGCGATCTACATAGCCATGTGATCTATAAGAGTCAAATTCTACTTTGGTATGGGATCTACATGTTTCATTTATTAATATGGCTTAAATAAAACGTTTCACCTGTAGGGTGAGGTGGACATAACTCGTACACGGTCACGAGACGTACAAATTAAGGCCGTCTTGTCGAAGCAAAACATCGAGGATTGTCTCGCTTTTTCCATGGCGAATATGATCATATTGAAAAGATATTTGCATGGAAAGATATTCTTGTGCCGAGTTTTTGTGTTCGTGGGAATCCCATAAACAAATGTGGGTAGTTCACGAGTCGTACAGCTATTAGTGGACGCAAATGTTATTGTAAAGCCTGCATGGTTACACTTGACGAGCATAGAAAACCACCTAAAAATTACGAGTTAAAACACTGTCATCAATTGCAGAATTGGAAGTCCAAACAATCTAAACTGATACCTCAAAGGAAGCCCACAGCCTAAGGATCACTTAAGGCACTTGGGTTTGAGTCTTTTTGCAATGCCAGATTTTTAAGAAATTTATTTATAAAATTGCACGGGCCGTGAACACCTCGTGTACGAGCCGTGACCCCCTAGTCACAAGCCGTACAGCCATTAAAAAAAGAAAACTTCCTATGGAGAAAAATATTCTCTGGGAAGCCCAACAGATACTCATTGAGGAAGGCGAAGTAGCCGCTATGACGAGTGTTTGAGATTGATGCACTCCAGCAGGATATGGATTACAGTGAAGGAAGAGAATCATGTAACTCCTCGTGCATCGCCTTCGTTGTCATGGTTATATACCTGCCAAATAATTATGAGGGATTCTTTCTGATATGACTATGCGTACTGACTTACAGTGGCCATAAAACAGTGAGCGATGAATATCCACGCTTTTCAAGTTTTCTTCTTAGCTCTGGAGGCATTCATCGCAGCTGCAGATATAAATGTTCGATGTGTGTGTGTTTAGTTACAAATGCAGGATCTATAATTATTATATGCAATTTTAGTTCTGATTTTATATCAGTGAACGATTATGTATCCAGGTGTGTGTGTGTGTGTGTGTGTGTGTGTGTGTGTGTGTTAACCTTTATATTTTTCACGTCATTGGTCAATTATTGTTTTCACGTGCAACTGGATCGCCGATATTAGACGTGTAATCACTGTTAACGAGGTAATTGAGCACTAAACGCTTCCGTGAACATAATCAAATCATCTCATCTTTGGAAGCTGCAAGCGAAACACTCGTCCTCACACGATCATGAGCTGTGTACTTAATGTAGGAGAATCATTACCAGTAGATCAATAATGCAGAAGGGAACGTGTATACCTGTATGTCAGTTTTACTCACCTGCGGCAGCCCTCTTGACTCCTTTTGTAACAGTTATGAACCCGTATACAATAGTCAGTAGATTTCCTGCTTCTAATCTTCAACCCAGATACGATTGTCATGACTCGCTGCTTCGAACCACTGACAACTATTTTTCTGGTTGTTCTGAACCCATGCAATGGTGACGATGAAGCCACGTTTGCTTCCCACCTCCCACAAACAATTACATGCCAGAAAAGGAGAAAGCCCAGCAGAAAGAGTGACAGGGGAAAAAATACCCGCAACGTGCTGCTCCTAAAACGAAAGGCGATATTCAAAAAGTACGCTGTGGTGAGTAACAAGCAGGTTAATAAAACAGTTGAGCGGCTCTGTGATCATTTACTGCTTTTGTAGGATTTGTTTGTAAGTTTGGTTCTACGTAACTCTATACCTCGGCTTGTGGCTGTTTGGTCTGGACTTGCGTGTCGCGTGTATTGTATTCTGTATTGTGCAAGCATATTGTGCTGTTGTATCGTAACGTGTTGTGTGGTGATATGTTGTCGCGGCCATTACAGTTTCCTGCTTGGTTGCTAGAGAATTAGGAGTGGACACTTAATTTAAGGAGAAAAGGAAAGTTTGCTCAGCCTCAATCGGCTCGGTCCAAACGGCAAGTAATGGCGTCAACGAGGCAGACAAAAATGAGTGAGATTCTTGGTAAGTGTAATCATGTAGTGTGTCTGTGTAAAGTGGTTTGCATCTGCTGAAAGTGTATCGTGTTTGTGTGTTGTTGAATAGTCACATACACAAAGTGGCTCATCGACATACACGGTGATTTAAGGAAGATTATTCATATGGACTAATAACTGTATATTTGTGTTGACTCTGATAGCGAATATAGAAGTTAAAGGGATTCATTAAAAGTGTACATGTCTTATTAAGTTATGTAGGCTGTTTGTAAAATGTTAAAGCGACTTGGTGTGTGTGTGTGTGTGTGTGTGTGTGTGTGTGTGTGTGTCCCCGTGGCTTCAAATAAATGAAACACTAACAATGGCTATATCAGGCTTAAAGTATTTTTAATAAATAGTCACATTCTATAAATAATAAATATTGACATAAATAAGACAGGAATTGCAGTGAGATGGGGAAGGGATGACTGTTGTAGAGAAGGGATGTAGATCCTTGCGCATTTTGTCTCCTCGTTCAGTTGTTTCCGATTTTTTTTTTTTCCCTCGCAAATTATTCATGTTTGCTCATCGTTCTGCCACTCACACGGGATGATGATGTTGATATTGATGTTGCGTTTTCTTGTTCTTGTCGTTGTTGGTTGTCGTGGAGCGTTTTCAGTATCAGTCGAGGGCAATTAGGTCGTACACATCATCTTCGTAATTTTTGGGACTATTTCTCGTAAACTATTTTGGCACTTGGGTGTTGTGATGGAAGGTTTGGTTACTAACGCGGCTTCCACACTATTGGCTGGCTCCCTCTTTCCATCTTCCTGCACTTCGGTATTCAATTGGCGGTTCAGAAACATGGTCTTTAGCATTTTCGGTGATACGTTCTCTTTGTCTTTTGCCTTCTCTATTACTCAACCATTTTCCAGCTTCTGTGTATTGATTTCCCTATTTTTTTTCGTCATCCATATTGTAAATTTAGCGAATGTACTTTTCCCCTTATAAAATCCGTCCCATATGACTCCTATATTTATTCTTTTCTCCCTTTTCTCAATGTTATGGAGACATTTGTTTAGGTTTGTTGTCCTCACGCCGTCCTCGGTCACTCGTGGTCAACAGAGGCGGCTGCTTCATCCCGACAGTTCAGTTTTATGCATGGTGGCGTCTCTCTCTTCTCGATGTCGCGGTTCTCCTCTCCTTCCTGTCTCCTCGCGGCGGGGCTCGACCCTCACTTCTGCAGATAACGGAGGAGTCGTGGCACTGGTCGGCGGTCTGAGGTGAAGGGGTCCTCGGGGCCTTGGACTGTAGGAGGGAGAGAAAGGCAGCATGAGGCGCAATGTTAGGTAAGGGGTCGGTAGGTCTTTTTGAAGGGTGGGACCGGCATATGACCACAAATGTTGCGCCGACTAAACGAAACTTTCCAACTTTTTTGAAGGGTGGGTCTCTTACTTTCAAACTCGCAGACTCTTGTCATATTAATTAGCAATAGGTAATGATTTAAGTATATAGGATTTTAATTATAGAGTTCGTTTATTGGTAGTAGTAGAAGAAATAGTAGTAGTAGTAGTAGTAGTTGTAGTGGTATAGTACTCCTTAAATCTGAACCCGCCAGCCTCTCAAATATACGTCCTCTGCATTTCGTTTGCAGCATAAAAAGAGGCCAGGCGCGCTGTAAGACTATATGTTTGTCGCTGAAGTAACCTTGCCTCTTTATACGACACATTTTCACCTCTTATTAGCAAGGAATGGAAGATAAGTTTGTTAGTGAGCTCGGAGAGGTGTGGCCATCGTAAGGGAGAGGCTGAGAACACAATGATTATAATGCCACAGGACGCGGCCATGGACACTCGCCCTCACTCATTCTGTAGTACGCCTGTGTCCTCAACATCCATTAGGAAAAGAAACGAAGACTGGGATAATGATAGATTTGACATATATATTTACGTACTGACGACGATAAAGATAACTATCACAATTTACATTAACCGTGTAACAGCGACGGGCCAAATTTGTGCCATGATATAAACCCCCGAAAATAGATGATACATAATCTGATCACAAATGCTTTGATATATATTATGAAATGGTTGGTGTGAGGGGTGATTTTTCTTATTTTTCTCGGTTAGAGGGACCATTAAGAAACATGATCCCCGCTGCTACTGGGTTAAAATACCAATCAGGTGAACTTGTCCCCTGAGACCTGGCTGCCCGGCATATCTTCTGAGACGTGAAAAGTCAGCCACACACGAACAAAAGCGAGTATTGAACCACTGCTAAATATAACTAATTGAACACACTCTACGGTTTAACACCCCCTATCGATCGCCATACACCATAACAAGGGTCCAAGAGGAGAGTGAGCGCCTCGCCGACCCTTGAGCCGTTTCTGTACATGGCGTGAGTTTGTGAACAGACTCCTTGCTTAGGCGGATGAGAGGCAGGGCGTAATCTTATTCGCGGAAGGGCCGAGATGGAGGGACGAAGGCAACGGAGGAAGACTGGGAGAAAAGGGGGTATAGATGACAGTGTAGGGAAATGACGGAAAATGCAAAGATACACGTAGATGGAAAGAGGAGAGGACAGGCAGAATGACGTATTAACGGATAGGTGAGCCACAGGAGAGAGGGATAGAAGGGGGTGCGAGCAGCGTTACCATATTATCGTACTCAAAACATCGTATTTATCAGTTTCAGTGCCCAAAACTCTCGTACCCACACAGTTACCGAGATTCCAGTTAAAGTTATCGTTAAAAGCGTTACTTATTGGTGTTTGTTTACGATATTTGTAAGTCAGAAACCGGGAAATATGATGTCCAGAGTGGCTGAGTACGATAATTTGGTAACGCTGGGTGCGAGGGAGGGTATATAAGCGCCCGCCGTAACTCACCGTCATTCTCGGAGGAGGCGGGGGCGGCGGAGTTGAGGAGGGCGGGGTTCTGCAGGAGGAGCGCCACCCTGACCACTGGGTTGCGGACTAGCTCCCCCAGGCCGATGCAGCCGTCTCCGTCACTGTCCAGACCCAGCCCCGCCAGCGCCTCCGTCATGCCTCGGGTGGTCGCTCCGGGGCTGCGGGCGTCCTCCTCTGTCAGCAGCGTCGTCTGTAGGGAGTAAAGGCCACAGTGAGGACTAAGGGTCGTATTTTAAAACATTTCGTCGCCCAAATTCACATATTTGACATGGCTTTCGTAGGAGCTGTAGGCCTTTCCAGGGACAGTTTTATGACCCTGGTGGTAGTTTGACCCTTCTTCTGTGCCATGAACCTTAAAAACACTCATGAAGACCCGATTGATCCCCTCTTTGACCTTAAGAAATAGTCGATGTGAGAAGCGATGGTGCCTTAAAATACAGCCCTAACAACCTTGAGGAACACAAGATACATGGCCCAATCAGAAGAAACTATTAAAAAGAGCAATTCATTCTCTGAACGCAAAGACCCAGTCAGAAGAAGCTACAAAATGGCAGTAATTCAACCTCTGGCTTTGGTGCATTTAGCTGGCAGTATCACATCATCGTCAAGTTAAGGAATGTTACTTAAGAGGGCTGACCAGCGGTGGGACGCTTTTAAAACTAATTCTTGATGTTCTTACTGTACAACCATATTATGTGTTTGATTGGAAGTAGTAGCTCTTGGGGTTATGGGAAAAGCCAGGAATTCCGTAACATTACTTAAAAAATCTCTATAAATAAGAAGGCTCCATGTGGTTTTCCTTTAACAGCCGGCCGCGCTAACCAGTCGTGCCGAAGTGATAAATGACTGCCCTCACCCTGAGCAGGTGTGGGCGTCATCAGGTGGAGCGTTGGGGTCGCCGCGCCCCGGCACCAAAACAAAACATTCCGCCCCCGGGTGGGCTCGAACCACCAACCTTTCGGTTAACAGCCGAACGCGCTAACCAATTGTGCCACGGAGGCGATGAAAGTGCCGGCACTAAGGAAAAAAATAACCTTTGTTGTTGCATCGCATTGTAATTTTCAGTTGGTATAAAATACCTGAAAATTAAACGTGATGCATCAAAAAGATTTTTTTTACCTTAATGTCACGCCATTCGTCGCCTTCATGACTCGGATGGTTAGCAAAATGTAACTGGAAATCAAACGTGATGGAGCAAAAAAGGGTTAAATATGTTATCAGTGCCCCATCTTCCATCGCCTCCGTGGCACAATTGGTTAGCGCGTTCGGCTGTTAACCGAAAGGTTGGTGGTTCGAGCCCACCCGGGGGCGGAATGTTTTGTTTTGGTGCCGGGGCGCGGCGACCCCAACGCTCCACCTGGTAACGCCGGAGGGAAGGGAGCAACATTAAAGCTCGCGTTTGATCAGTGTGATGGCCGCGACAGTGACGGCAAGTAATGTCGAGTACAGGCAAGAGCAGGGAGAGGGACGTGAGGCGCGGCGGTGCGAGGTGAAAGTGTGCATGCGTGCGTGAGTGTGTGTGTGCGTGTGTGTGTGTGTTGAGCGAGTACGTGTGTACCATGTTTTACCGCTCGGCTGACCTACTTCTTGATTCTGATTTTCATTGTGACAATAGCGGAAAGGGCGTGGTTTTGGCAGGGTTGTGTGGAGGGGTGGGGGGGCAGGGGCGTGTGACAGCAATATTAGCAGGTCGGGGGAGGGAGGGGGGTCAAAGAAGACGTGAGGGTGAGATGGGGGGCTATTAGATCAGGGAGCGGGGTGCGACGGCGTTAAGATAGGAGGTAGTGCTGACAGGGGAAACAAGACTTGATATTGTGAGAAGGGCGTGACGTGACGAACATGAGGGTGACAGGGAGACAAGCTGACTGATACTGCTGACAGGGTGTGACGTGAAAGGCATGGTGTTGGCACGGGGGAAGAGGGGCTTAATGCTGCTGGCAGGGTGTAAGGAGAAAGCTGTGGGACTGGCAGGGGCGACAAAGATGTAGATATTGGTGACACGGGATGCAAATGTGATACTCCTGACAGGGTGTGAGGTGTTGGGTGTGATTCTGAAAGGGGAAAGGTGAGACAAGATTCTTTATTTATTAGCAGGGAAAACTGGGAGTTGAGGGGTCGTGATTTCAGCAGGGGATGGGGAGAGGAGTTTAACAGCTGCAGGGTTGAAAAGGGAAAGGGAACGCTATGCCAGTGAAGGGATTGGGGTATTGGGAAACAAAAAGGCATATAAAGTAATGGGTGACATTGCAGGGAGTGGGAAGCAAATGGGAAGGAAAGGATGGAAATTTGTGTAGGGGTTTATGGTATGAAGAGAGGAAATGTTGTGTTAGTGATGATTAAGGGAAGTTTGGGAAGGAGTAGGAGGTAAAATAGGAAAAATAGAAGCATATAAAGTAAGAAGTGATAATACAGGGACTGGGGAATAAATGTGAGGTATAGAGGAGGGAAAAGTAAAGGGTATTGGGCCATGTGAAAATAATTGAGTCGAGAACTGGTACATGACGTGTCTGTTCAGTGTGGAAAAGATATAGCTGGTATTACAAGTCACTTTCGCCTCTCACATCAGCTATTTACAAAGGTCAAAGGGGGGATCAATCAGATTCTAATAAGTTTTTTTTTTAGACTCAGGGTACAGAAGAAGGGTCAAACTACCACCAGGGTCATAAAACTACCCCTGGAAATGCTCACAACTCCTACGAAAGCCTCTTCAATTATGTGTTCTTAGGGGGCGATATGTCTTTTAATACGACCCATAAGAGTAAGGAACATAGGAGAATAGGAACATAGGAACAAAGGAGAGAGAAGAGGAGAAAAGAAAAAAAAAAAACGTAGGAGAGAGTGCTTTAATTGTAGGAGAGACGAGGAGAGAGAAATATAAGTAAGTCTGCCTTAATACAATCACCAAATGGCGCCACTAATCACACAACAACGCGTTCTGGCTTACCAAGGGCGGCAGGTCTCCCCGACGGCCGATCCTGGGCAGGTGTTTGGGCGTCTCCGCGAAAAAGTGTCCGGCGTCGGCGCGCGCCACGCTCACCACCGCGGCCAGCACCGTCGCGGCCACCAACCACGCCATACCTGCACGAGACGGAGAGATGAAAGTGTCAGTTCGTGAGCAGAAAAAAAACAAAGACGGATTTCGAGATAGGTTAATGTAGATATATAGATACGTAGATTGATAGATGATAGATGTAGAGGAGTGAAGGAAAGATAGATGTGTCGGTCATGATAATAGTTATAGACATTTTAAGATAGATAAATACATAGATAGATAGGTAGGTAGATACATGAATAAATAAACATAGAGAAGTTAAGAAAAGGTTGAAGTGTCAGACCATGATAACAATAATAAAGCAGATATTAAGACAGGAAAATATAGATTGATATATCGATACAGATAGATATATAGATAGATAGACAGACTGATAGACATAGATATATATAGAAGTTTATTGACCACATGTGCAATGCAAGTAAGAAGGTTATATATAATTCAGAATAATTCATAGGTACAGATATCGAAGCTTTTTCATCTTGTTTCATAACGGAACTTGTTGATCTTTCAAATGTGGTATTAAGCAAAGATTTTTTTTCTTATCCGTTCATATATTAAACTTCTTAGTTAGTGCTTGCTTAATATTTTCGACTGAACGGATGAGCAGTAAAGGAAGGAGGCAGCAGACAGAACCATTAAGTGCAAACGTGAAGAGAAAAGAAGGAAGAAAATACAATAGGGAAAAAAATGGGGTAGGAAGAAATGCTTAAGAAGAAGAGAGGAAAGAAGGAAGAAATGGAAGAAAAAAAAGAAAGAAGGAGAGAAGGAAGAAATGGAGGAGAAAGAAAAAGTATAATGCTGTATTTCCTACTTCAACTTTTTTCAAGGCAATCAGAGCAGAAGGCAAAGTTTGTCACGACCGAGTTTGAGAAGACGAGGAGGAGCCGTGCATACCTGTCATCAAGGGAGTAATCTTCGACTCTGCATAGTGAAGGAAGAAGACGAGGCGCAGGACAGAGCCTTCAAACCAATCAAAACACATTACGAACTTGTCCCGAATGTATGCAAGGAAACGAGGAAGGCCTGAAAACGCGTCTTCCACCTCTCTTCATATATTAACGACTGGCCAACAAATCGGAGTCATGAACCCACTCAAAACAGAATACAAACATGTCATAACCGAGTGTAAGAAGACGAGGAGGCCTGTAAACGCGTCTTCCACCTCTCTTCATATATTTTCGACAGGCCAACATAACGAATCCATAAACCCAAGCAAAACAGAATGCGAAATCGTCACGGCTGTATCATATCCTCAAGCATTTCAGGGCTTACACGTGCACCCACATTGGATAAGGCTTTCGTATATAGAGGTTGTGTTAGTATTTCCATGGGTAGTTTTATGAGCCTAGTGATGGTCTGACGAGGCTTCTGAACTATGAACGTGATCAAAAACTCATGTCAACGATTTCTAAAGGTTAAAGAGCAGCTCAGTCGGGTTCTAATGAGTGTTTCCTTAGGTTCACAGTATAGAAGAAGGGTCAAACTACCACCAGGGTCACAAAACTACTCCTAGAAATACTCACAACTCCTACGAAAGTCTTGTCAAATATGTGTTCTTGGGCGGCGAAATGTCTTATATACGACCCTTTATGAGAACTTGACTAATCTCCTTTCTGGCCTCTGGAAATACTTGTCGTGAGAACCGAAAGCGTCTGAGAAAGTGGACCGAGGAAGGGCCATCAAGGGACCGAGCGGGCCTCACCTGTCCTGGAATCCATCACGAAGAACATCGCGGCGCTGAAGGAGTGAGTTTTGCGGGGCGTGTGTCTGTCAGTCCGTCAAGCCAACGCTCTCGTCTCGCCTCGCCGCCTTGTCGCTGCGGGTTGCTGTGGGGGCCGCCGCTCCCGAACCCCCCTTTATAGATGACGGCAGGCCCCCCTATGCACATGCGCGCCCCGTATCGTGTCCTCAGCTCCCCATGCACGTGTGTACGGAAAGTTATCGAACCGTGTGGCAGCGCTAAGTGGAATATTGGGACGGTTTCTGGAGCGGTTACTTCCATCCATGGCTTTGTGTTTTATCTTTGCTTCTGTTCTTTTGCATTAATTATCTTATTTAATTTATTATGAAGCGAATCCTCGACATACCAAATGGAATATTGGGACGATTTCTGGAGCTGTTACTTCCATCCATGGCTTTGTGTTTTATCTTTGCTATCGTTCTCTTGCATTAATTATCTTATTTAATTTATTATGAAGCGAAACCTCGACATACCAAACGGAATATTGGGACGATTTCTGGAGCTGTTACTTGCATCCATGGCTTTGTGTTCATTCTATCGTTCTCTTGCATTAATTATCTTATTTAATTTATTATGAAGCGAAACCTCGACATACCAAACGGAATATTGGGACGATTTCTGGAGCTGTTACTTGCATCCATGGCTTTGTGTTTTATCTTTGCTTTCGTTCTTTTGCATTAATTATCTTATTTAGTTTATTATGAAACGAAACCTCGACATACCAAATGGAATATTGGGACGATTTCTGGAGCTGTTACTTCCATCCATCGCTTTGTGCTTTATTATAGTCGACAAACTCAGTGGATTATTGGGACGATTTCTTGAACCGTTACTTTGATCCACTCGTCTATGCTTTATCGTGTTAGTTTTATGTTCCTTTATGTTTTATGGTGATAGTTTTATGTTCCTTTATGAAGCACCGCCTCGACAGCCTCAGTGGATTATTGGGACGATTTCTTGAACCGTTACTTTGATCCATTCGTCTATGCTTTATCGTGCTAATTTTATGTTCCCTTATGTTTTATGGTGATCGTTTTATGTTCCTTTATTAAACAGCACCTCTTCCCTCTACAGCCTAAGTTTTCCTTCCTGTCGTACCCAACGTTGCCAGATTGTCGTACTCTGCCTCTTAGGTTTGCCGATTTTCGACCCAAAAACTGCTTTCATCACCCAAATAACTGCCTTCATATATGGTTATCGTTTAAAAGGTTAATTATTGGTGCTTCTTGGCAACAGTTATGGGCCAGAAACCGGTAAATACGTGGCTCTGAGTACGATAATCTGGCAACGGTGTCCTGTACGCTAGTTTCATCTCTTTATTTCGTCTTCCTCATTCTTTGTGCATCATTTTATCGTTCTTTTTGTTTTAACTGTCTAGATATAAAACGTAACTGGTTCATCTCTAGACTCCTTCCTTCGCTTTCCTAATATTCTACTTTTTATCGCTGTTGTTGTTGTTCTCTTCAAGTTGTTTTCCTGGCTTACCCATGCATTGTAGACATGACATTGTATAATAACCATTGTTAGCCTTGATTAACCCTACAGCATGGCATCATAAACAGAGTCAGCTGCTCTATTTTTTTTTATTTTTTTTACGTCTTGGGCTGTGGCGACGGTATGCCTTCATAGTAGGGCCTGATGGTCGGCCCCAGCCCGTTGTGGCGCAGACAAGTGTTTATAGTGGCGCCATCTTCACGTTTCAGCATTTTCCATTTTAGATTCCTAGTTGCATAATGTAAATTGTTGGGGGGGGAGGGTCATGCGACGCCGATCTAGCACAGTTTTTGCGCTGTTAACACGCCTGACTAAGTGGATTATTAGGACGATTTCTGGAACGGTTACTCTTTGATCCTTTGGTCTGTGCTTTATCGTGCTAGTTTTGAATGTTCCTTTGTGTCTTATCGGGACAGTTTTACGTTCCTCTGTGTAGCCCTTTATGGCCACTTTGCTTTTCACTTTTATGGGAGCAGCGATTAGCGGGCTCTCCTTTTTCTACACTTTCTTTTTGTTGCCCCCGAGTTGCTTCCTGTACTGAAAAAAAAACGCCTCGACCCACTCAATGGAATATTAGGAGGGTTTTTTTCATCATCTGACTGTCATCCATTCCTTTTAGTTCTTTATCTTGTTTTAGCTATACCTCTTTCTTTCTTCTTCTTCTTCTTCTTCTTCTTCTTCTTCTTCTTCTTCTTCTTCTTCTTCTTCTTCTTCTTCGTTTTCCTCGGGTTGCCGAAATCGAGTGCGTCACGCCATTGGTAGTTTTTATTTTTATTTTTGGAATCGTTACTTTTAGCCGTTAATTATTATTTTTTATATCGAACTATTTTTATCGGTTTCATTTTACTTCGTTTCACCTTCGCGTTGTTGGGTTCAGATTTATGTTAGATGTTAGGAAGTTTTTTGAAGCCTTTGTTTTTTATCTATTAACCTATTACTTCGTGTTAGTTTCTATGTGTTACCTTGTTTTTTTTTTCTAGTCTTCGTTTCTCCTCATGTTGTTGCGTTTGTTTCCATCACGGCGTAAGTCAACACTAAATTACGAAGGAGGTTTTTATATTTTTAATCCTACTAATTTTATTCTTTTCCCCTATTTTGTTTTTCTTTTTCCCTCTTCCTTCCTTCCTTCCTTCCTTCCATCCATCCATCCTTCTTTCCTTTCTTTCTTTCTTTCTTTCTTTCTTTCTTCATTCATTCAGTTTTTCTTCCTTTCTCCACTCTTCACTAGGCTCATGTCCCGGCCTACCATTCATTACTTAACACTCTGCAATGAGATTTTCATTTTACGATATCACCAGGGACGACCTAATCAATAATGTGCTTTCTGTGTTTGATTTATATATTTCTTCAGATCATTCGAGTCATCGCCATTAGGAAGAACTGGGCAATGGGGTAACGGGGGAGGGGAGTCCTTGGGGGGATCCTTCAGGGGGAGTCCGAGTTTCTATATTGGTGACATGTTTACGAGTTACCTCCGTCCTTCAGGGCACGTTGATCCCGGTTATTTTCCCTTCATTTTTCTCCCTGTTCCGATTTTTCCTGTTCCTCATTTTCCTTCTACCTCCACATCCTTCCAATTTCTGCCTCATTAGATCTTATAAGTAGATCCTCCTTCCCTATACTTCGTCCCCTCCTCTTTTCTCTCGCTAATTGTTTTTTTGTCCTCCTTTTCGAACCCCTATCAGCTTCCTCTTTCCCGTCTTCTAAAAATCTTCTTCTTATGTTACGTCTTTTCCTATCTCCTTTTCATGACTTTATTTTCCCCTCTAGTCAGCCTTCCTCCTTCCTGTCCATTTCCGCTATCTCTTCACTTCGTCTTTTCTTCATTTTTCCTCCTGTTCTTATTTTCCCTCTTCCTCTTCTTCCCATCGCAGCCTAAGTTCTCCTTCCTGTACGTTAGTTTCATCTCTTTATCTCGTCTTTGTGTGTTATTCTTTCGTTCCTTTTTGTTTTAACTGAATATAGATATGAAACGTAACTGGTTCATTTCTAGTCTCTGCTTTCTTCGTTTGCTTATATTCTACTTTCTCCGTTTCCTATTTTTATGTTCTCTTCTGCTTAACTCTTCCAACTAATCTGTTAGTAAACCTTCCCGCTCCCCCGCTTTGCTGCGTATAATTGCTTCCTTTCCTTCATAACCGTACTTTTCCATTTTACTCCATTTTCTTCCTGTTCCCTATACTGCTCTCTCTTTGAATATAACTGCTTCCTTCCCTCTTACTGTTTGAAGAGGAGCAGGAGGAAGAGGAGGAGGAGGAGGAGGAGGAGCATCAGTAGTATAGCAGCAGTTGTTGTAGTAGTAGCAATAGCAGTAGTAGTAGTAGTAATAGAGGTTGTGGTAATAATACTAATAATGATAAGAGATAAAAACAGATCCCTTGAGGGCGTTTAGCATAAGTGTGACCAGCTCAGGGCCGCATATTGATAAGTGGACGTCGGCGGCACGGCGGTGGAGGCGGCGGGGGAGGTGGCGGAGAGGGCTTTTTTGGGGCCAACTCGTGTGAATATTCGTGTCAAGATTACCTGAGTGGGGAATACGGGCAGCACCACCACCCCCTCCCTCCCTCCCATGTAAACTAGTGCATGCATATCGTTACCGTCATCTGTCGACACTGCAAGGACGCGCCGAGGAACCATTGCCCAAGAAGAGTATTATTGATATCATTATTATTGGTGTTAGGTATACTATTATATTTATTATCGTGAGGCGTTATTGTTTTGCTTTTTCCTCTTAAAATAGTTATACAGAGGAAAGGAAGCAGTTATAGGGATAGAGAGTGGAGTAGAGAACAGGACGAAAATGGAGTAAAATGAAAAAGTAAAGGAAATTAGCGAGAGATGGAGGAAACGAAGCAATTATACTCATGTTTATATATTTATTTATTTATTTATTTATTTTTTTTTTTTTGGGGGGGGTGAGGTATTCTACAACAGGTGGGCAGTACTTGTATTGTCTCCCCTTCCGCCAGTATTAAATCGAAATGAAGACGATATGAAATTAAATATTCTTAATAGCTTTGGATACCTATCTCTGAATGCGTCCAGTCCTATATATATGTATATATATATATATATATATATATAGATATATATATATATATATATATATATATATATATATATATTTTTTTTTTTATTACTGCCCAAAATATACAGCTTTAAATGGAATACATAATTGTATAAAAGGGATAATAAAATGTTTCAAATGTTTCAAATGTTTCAAATGTTTCCTCGGGTTAGATGATTTAGAACCACCATGCATCTCGTTACATCATGTTCCTCTACTAACCAGCAATTAATAAGCTACTCCGAAATTCTAAACGAAATTCTATGTGTGAGATCTTTTGAAAATAACCAAAAGAAAGATTGTTATTAGAAAAAGTACATAGCTTCTATACAAAATGTGGGACTATAAATGGATATGTTTAAGCACGTGAAAGGTCGGTCGAAAGTACAAAAAAAAACGATGATTAAATGGTATGTAATATGTGTGTGTAAAGAAAATTATTTGAACGTTCTAATTTTCGTTTTTTTTATGGAGCAGACATAACGCGATATTTTTCTCTCTTCTTTTGCCTCATTTGTTCTGAATATATAACTCCTTGCTTGCTTGCTGTTGTATAAGCGATCGGTTGGTGTTATGAAGCTTTCTCAAACCCATGCACGTGTTCATGTCGACGCTATATGAACTTCAGAATAAGACCAAGAAAAAGAATCGGATCAAAAGGAAATAAAGAAACATGATGATGGAGATGGTGAAGAAACAGAGAGAGACAGAGAGAGACAGAGAGAAGGAGAGAAAGAGGGACAGAGGGACAGAGAGAGAGTAGGGAAAGGAAGGAGAGGTATACATAGCCTCCTACGTCATACTACTACATACTACGACACAGCCTACGTCACACACACCAAAAAAAAGAAAAAGAAGAATTAAAAGCACCATTAGGTCAATAAAAAGATTACGTGTACCCTCAAGAGCGACGTGTGTGCTTTTATGAGCTAATCAAGGGTCATTAAGGTGTGTGTGGGGGCAGGTGAGGTGAGAGGGGGAGGGGGAGGGGGAGAAGGAGGAGGAGCAAGTATAGATGAGGGAGGCCATTTGAAGCTAACGATGCCGCTTGTCTGGCTAATGCTTAAGGTTATTGAATGTCCCTCAGTCACTCTATACCTGTACTTTTTTTCCTCTCGTGCAAATGTGTGTGTAATTTACAGTTGGTGAGTGCCATTACTACCGGGAACATATATATTGCTACGTTTTTATCTTCACTTTTGTTTTATTTGAAGTGATTGGGTTTAGCGAAGGAAGGCATTCAGTCCAGTGTTACCAGATCTCAGTGGTGAAATGATGCAAGACACGGTTGAAGAATATGCCACACTGATCCAAACTTCGATGACCAAATGATGAAGTAGGACAGGAAATTAGTGAAGTCTTGCCGCCTTGTCCTAACAGAGAAAATTCCCAATGCTTATAAAGTTTTTTTTCTTGTAAATGTTCGTAGTCGGAGAATTTTTTAAAGCTACGGCTGCGTGGGACATGTTTTTTTTTTTTTTTTAAACTCGTCACTATACTTCTTTGTATTATTTCTTTAACAGACATAAACATCCAAACTTCTATATTCCTTTCTATCCTTTCTCCTCTTTGCCTCCTCCTACAACTCCACATATATTAACTACAAACATATTTTTTCGTTGTAAGAGCATAACTAGAGAAGAACAACTCGTCACTGTGTATTTTAACGAGGAAAGTTTGATATGATTCTGATTATTTTTTTATGTAAAAGTTCAGAGTCTGAGATATATGTGAAAGTCATTGCTACGTGGTTCATATTGTTTCTCGTTATTTTTATCCTTTTTTTCCACATTTTTTATTATCGAAGCAAGTTTGATATAATTTTAAGTCTTTCTCTCATGTAACTCTTCATCGTCTGGGGGTTGTGAGAGCCATGGATGCGCGGGACATGTTGTTTCTCATTTCTCTTTTACTTTTCATCTCCTCGGTCATTAGTATTTACAGAGAAAATGGCTTCGTTATCTCGCGCGGGATTTCATTTGTCTCATTTCCCCTTTTTTCTCTCTCCTAAATGTCTGTAATCTGAGTCTCGTTTAAGTAATGACCGCTTGGGATGTATATTCTTCGTTTTCTTTTTCTTCTCTTTCATCTATGGTCATTGGGGGTTACGGAGGAACAGCATTCACTCTCAGACGTAATTTTTACCCTACCGAAATATTCAAACAAACATAACACCCATAACACAAACTAATAAACAGTTGACTAAAGCTACAACGAAAACCACTAGCCACTGTTTGCATATTATAATCATCGTCATATAATTTCTTGTCTTCTTAAGCCGTGTCATCAGCTGTGTGAATTGGACCAAACATCTCTACCTCGTCTCGGTTCCTCTTATCCTTTACACAACCGGGAAAACACGTAGCCCAGACGTATCTCCCAAGCCCTCTTATTCAACGTTATCTTTCACCTCCCCCCTGTGACTGATAAGCCGTTTTAGAGGGAGACTCCGCTAAAATTATTTCCCTCTGTCCCCTCTCTTCTGAACTCCTTTTTTTTATATAGCGGCAGGGGTGTTTTATTTTCTCATTGTTCCTTTGTTATGCCCTTGAGCTGCTTCCATCACTGTAAAAAAACTCTACATATCATAATAGGCGAAACACAGAGCCTAGCCATATCTAACCTACACTATATTAAAGTTATCTTCCATCTCTCAGTTCAGAATAAGCCTTGAAATAGCGTGGCAGTCCTTGTCTTCCTTCTCTCAGCTATGTTTGATGTGCAGAAGAGAAGTCCCACCCATTTACATTCATCATCCATTCATATTCCTTGGAAGAGTGACGTCAACTATTCCTCTCGTATCAATCTTCCCACGAGTTGGCCTCAAACGGAGAAGCTTCAAGATATCCCAGGAACCGATCTAAACTTACGTATGCCTTCTAGACCTTTTTATAACTTTTGTATAAGCTTTTCTATTATTCTGGAGTTGAAGTTATTTACCCTACAGTTTCTTTGATGGGGGAGGGACCTTTGCATTTTTCCTTTTTGAGTGAAGAAATAACAATAACATTCACCCGTATAGAGTACACTCACGCTCTCTCTCTCTCTCTCTCTCTCTCTCTCTCTCTCAACCACGCATAGTTTCCTCGCAACCTTATTTGTTTTTTATTTCTGCAATGGCGGGTCGTGCGAGGTATGCCGGCCGCTGATACCAAGCCGGTTAAGGCGTGGAAAAACCTGCAATCCCTCGTTAATCCACACAATTTCGGAAATCAACGCCGGTGTGCACGCAAACTGTGCCTCAATAATAACAGGGAGTCAACGCATCGGCCGCATAGCTTCATTACGGATGGCATGCAGCGGAGAGGACTGTCAACAACCCCCGGCCGCATCCTCCTCCACAGCCATCAACGCTGAAACCACAACCACAACCGCCCTCGCCACCACCGACAGCATCATCGTTCCTTCACCATCATCGTGCGTCGGGTCACCTATCTTCTACTTCTACTCTGTTTTTCCTTCTCCTCCTCCTCCTCTTCTTCCTTCTCCTCCAGCCACTAACCCAACACAAACTGCCGCATCACTAATCCAAAGGCAACTACTTTTATGTCACCATCAATGTTGCTACTACTACTACTACTACTACTACTACTACTACTACTACTACTACTACTACTACTACAAATACTACTACTACAACCACGTACTTCTGTCACAGCTACCATCACCACCACCACCACCGTCCCACAATAGCCACCAGCCCGCCCATCACTCCTCACGCCCACGCTAAATAGCCCACCTTAAAATATAACCGCCACAGTAATCACGCCCCTAAAATAGCAGCGTGTTGCAATGAAGCACTCATGGCTATGGGCGCATATCTTATCGAGCGCCTGCAGTGGAAATGTGGAAATGCAATGGTTTGGAATTTGGGACATAATTGTATAGTTGTGAGTCGACTCCAGAGACTACGAAGATTGGTGTTTTTGTTATGCTTGGTTATGATGAAGAGGGTTGCTATTTGTGGCCTCCCTCTCTGGGTACAAGAGGACGTTAGGTTAATTTTTTTCCCCCGTTAATAGTAAGAGGAAGGTCAAAGGGCTAACTAAAATAAAGGTTATCAAATGCCCACCCACAAAATAATGCTTTAGAAAGGAAGTTGAAGGTATTTGGGTATTAGATGTCGTTGTTGTTGTTGTTGGTGGTGGTGGTGTTGGTGTTAGTGTTAGTGTTAGTGTTGTTGTTGTTATTGTTATTGTTATTGTTGTTGATGTTGATGTTGATGTTGTTGTTGATGTTATTATTGTTGTTTATCTCCCGCAACATCCAGAAAACTATACGATGTTCATTGATTCACTAATTCATTCATGCATTCCGTCAGTCAGCCATCCGTTGTTCATTCATTCATCCGTTTTTACGTATCTCAAAAAAAAAATGAAGCAACGATGCAAAGGTTCAACAACTGCGATTTTTATGTCTGTGTATGTTTTCGCGATTCTGTTTTTCCAGGTTTCATTTTATCAAGTTATTTTTTTAATGTTTTTATTTCATCGTATTCATAATGTTTGCTTCGTCCCGAGGGGTTATTTTATTCTTATACTTCTTTATTTACTTAATCTGTCCGCTTCGATTCGCACGTATTTTCCCTTCACTGGTAGCCTGGTAACATACAGTCCCAGGTCTTTCTCTGCCTCTGTGGTGGATAGTGGAGTGTTTCCCATGTGGTATTGGTATGCTGGATTTCACTCCCAAGGTGCAGGACTTTACATTTTTCTTCATTGTATTGTAGCAGCTACTTTTTTTCATTCCTGTAGCTTGGTGAGGTTTTCTGGTAGGGAATCCTCTGTCAAGGGGCTAACTTTTAAAATCATGATTATGTTTATTTTTTGTTATTATTATCATCGTTATTGCTTATCACCCAGTTATTATCGTTGTTGTTGTTGTTGCTGTTGTTGTTACGCGCCATCACCACCTTCATGTACCCGCTGCCTCGGTATGCATTTTGCCATGATTGTGTTAATGGCGTGCTACTGTAAGCCTCATAAATACGCATCTCCTGCCGTGTTTTTTTATGGATGTGGGAGCCGCCGAGGGATACGGGTGCTCCGATATTCACCTGCAAAAATTAATATTCATCGCCTGACCTAATTTTTACGGCCGAGTTTTGCCCCACGCGAAGGTAAATGTGCGATGGTGGCGATGGTGGTGGTGGTGTCAATGCCTGGTGTAGTGTGGAGATGCATTATATTGTATTGTGTGTGCTGTGTAGGATGTGGCACTTTTGGTTGAGGTACAGGAGAAAGGGAATTAAGCAAGGGAGGATATATTCAGTCACCCATTCATTCAGTCAGAGAAGCAGGAGGGAATGTAAGAGGATGGTGAGAGAGAAGAAAAGGAGAAAGAATATAAGAGGGGGATGTGGAGGAAGAAAAGGAGAAGGAATTATAAGACGAGGAGGAGGAGGAAGAGGGAAGGAAATGTAATAGGAAGAGGAGGAAGAAGAAAAGGAAATTGGAATGCTATAAGAAGAGAAGGAAAAAGAAGAGAAAAGAAGGAAATATAAAAGGAAGAAGAGGAGGAGGCGGAGGAAGAGGAAGAAGAAAAGAGGCAGAAAGGAACACGGAAGAAGGAGGAGGAGGAGGAGGAAAAGGAAGAATATAATTACGCATAATAATGATGGGGTTCTGAAAAGTGTTACGCTGATGACGTTCTGATACAACTTGAAACAGTACCGTACGTGATAACTGCTCTCTCTCTCTCTCTCTCTCTCTCTCTCTCTCTCTCTCTCTCTCTCTCTCCGGCCCGACCTGTTAGCCTCATCAGCCCCCTAAAATTAGACAATATCACGCCTTGGATATGGGACACGTCGCTCTCTGAGGCCCCACTTAAAATGTTATTGACCACACTTAAGGGGCAGTAGTAGTAGTAGTAGTAGTAGTAGTAGTAGTAGTAGTAGTAGTAGTAGTGGTAATGGTGGTGGTTGTAGTTGTAGTAGTAGTAGTAGTAGTAGTAGTGAAAATTATCCTCTTTTTATATTCTTCTTTGTACAAGTAATAATAATTTGCTCTTTTTAATTATATAATGTTTCTCTCTGCTTCGTAATTCTTATAATTATACAATTTATTATATGTTTTTTCTTTCGGATATTTCATTTTCGTCCATATTAAAGAGTCAGAGAGAGAGAGAGAGAGAGAGAGAGAGAGAGAGAGAGAGGACGCCTTCGCCTCCAAAACACATATCTCAAGTTGAAAAATATATAAACGATAACGCGGCCTATCATCTTCCGTCCCTTGGTATCCCTCCCACTCACTTCTTTGCTGTATTAACTAAAAAAAGGCAGGATATTACTACTTCTCTTTTTATCACTTGAAAGAGAAACAAGTTACTCTATAACATTATATTTTCGCTTCATATAAAACTACTTGAACCATATAGCTACTGTGTGTGTGTGTGTGTGTGTGTGTGTGTGTTGTGGGGGCGGTGAGGGGACGGCAATGACCTAATGGCAGAGGTATGTGAGGGGGAGTGAGGGGAGAGGGAGGGGAGGGAAGGGGAGAGAAGGGGAGGAAAGGGGAGGGAGGGAGAGAAGATGGATGGACAATGTAGAGAAGGAGGGCAGTGTATGGGACAGGTTCGTATAGGAGAGAGAGAGAGAGAGAGAGAGAGAGAGAGAGAGAGAGAGAGAGAGAGAGAGAGATGTATTGAAAGAGGGTGATGTTGCTGACTGAGAGAGCACATGATGTTGAAGGAAGTGATACATTATAGAGTGAATAGTAGTAGTAGTAGTAGTAGTAGTAGTAGTAGACGTATTGGCAGTGGGAGTGACAGTGGAAGCGAAGGTGGAACACACACACACACACACACACACACACACACACACATACATACACACATACACACATACACACACAGGAAGGGTGACAAACGACACTCACGCCTCCCTGACCTATATGCTTCAATCGGCCTCCCTCGCATTTCCTTGAACCCCGGATGTCCAGATTGAGAACCTCTCTCTCTCTCTCTCTCTCTCTCTCTCTCTCTCTCTCTCTCTCTCTCTCTCTCCCACCCACGCAAGCTTTCATCTCCTCCTCCTCCTCCTCCTCCTCCTACATATTCTCATCTGTCCTCTTGTTCTTCCGTGGTCTTCCTTCCTTCTCGTCCTACCCTTGAAGAACAGTTACTGCGGGAGGAGTGAGGTGAAGGAGGCGTAGGAGGAGGATTAGAAGGACACTGAAGGTATAAATAGAACTGGGAGAGGGAAAAAAATGAAGAAAAAAATGACCAACGCTTAAAAAGAAAGGTGCATATGCTCAGAGGGACAGAACGGAGAGGGGGAAGAGAGTCCTAAAATGATATGCAAAGAGCAGCGAAGGGATGAGAAAAAGGGAAGAAGGTAAAAGAAATAATAGGGACAACTAGAGACGATTTTTTTTTTTTTTTTTTTACAGCAAAGGAGGCAGTTCAAGGGCACAAAAAAAGCCAACATTAATAAAAAAAAAAAAAGCCCGCTACTCACTGCTCCTAAAAAGAATCCAAAGAGGTGGCCGAGAGATAGGTTTAGAGAAGGAAAATCGTATGAATAAAAGAAGGCAAGGAATAAATGAGAGGAGTAAGGTAGAGAGGGGATAAGAAGGAAACTCAAGAAATGGAAAAGTAGGAAGGGAAGGGAAGAACCGATACATATTAATGAAAGGAAAGTAGAGGAAATTGAATGAGGTGAAATTCGTTGAAACACACGTCGGTAGAGGCAGTAGGCGGGCATTAGAGACTTAGAGGAGGAAACAGAAGATAGGAAGAAGGAGAAATAGTGAAAGAAGGTGGGAACGAAGATGATATAAAGAAGAAAATATAGTGGAAATACATTGAGGTGAAATTAGTTAAAACACACGTCGGTAGAGGCAGTAGGCGGGCATTAGAGACTTAGAGAAGGAAACAGAAGGTAGGAAGAAGGAGAAATAGTGAGAGAAAGTGGATATAGAGATGTTGATGAGAAAATATAGCGGAAATACAGTGAGGTGAAATTCATTGAAACACACGTCGGTAGAGGCAACAGGCGGGCATTAGAGACTTAGAGAAGGAAACAGGACTCGTATACTCAGCATCGTCGGGCTCTTGTTACGATCATGTTTGAAGACCCCAGAAAAAGATCCTTCAAGTTCTGATGAGTGCTTTCCCTGCTCATGGCGTAGAAATCTTGCAAAACTACCGCCAGAGATATGAAGCCACCTGAATCCTTACAACTTCTACGAGAGCTAAATAAAATGAAAGTACTACGGCGCCCATATGGTGGAAATAAGGAGGAATGGTGTGAGAAGGATTAATCGTAGCTCTAAGATGGGAGAAGGGCGCCTTAGTTCATTTTTTTTATACACCTTCAGGGCTTACATCCTCTGGGGGGATAACGCGCCCCAGGGTGATAAAGGTGATTTTTAAGACGAGTCCTGGAAATCGCCTTCAGGAAACTATATTATGTTAGGATATTTAAGCTACACGTCTGACGCTGCTGCAGGAGTTGACTCGGTAACAAATATATGACGTTATTTTTTTTTTTTTTCTGAAGGGTTTTGAATACTATAGTCTGTTTACTTAAGTCTGACCCAAGCTGACAACATAAACCTAAGCGTGTTTGCAAGCTGAGTGCTGATTGGCTGCTGCTATGGCTTCCAAGTTTTCTTTAACGTCTGTTTGTGTTTATCTCACGCAACACTTTCTGCTAAGCTGCACTGTGCTTACGAACACGCTTAGGATTATGTTGTCAGCTTGGGGCAGACTTAAGTGAACAGGCTATAATGACCCAATATTTGATCACTTATTTTTAGAGAAGAATAAACTGAATAAAAATCATCACACAACATTTTCCATTCACTTCGCGGTGCTGTAGCAAATATTGTCTTTTTAACCAAATGCTGGGGATGCTGAACAACTTACTAAAGACCTAATAATTACATCACAAATCCCTTATTTCCGAGACTAGACAAAATAAACCACCAAACGACATTCCCTATTCACTTTCTTGTACTGTAGCAAATTATAGTCGTTCTAATTACCTGATGGGGATGCTGAACAACTAACTAAAAACCTATTAATTACTTCACAAATCCCTTATTTCCGAGACTAGACAAAATAAACCACCAAACGACATTCCCTATTCATTTTCTTGTACTGTAGCAAATTATAGTCGTTCTAATTACCTGATGGGGATGCTGAACAACTTACTAATGACCTACTAATTACATCACAAATCCCTTATTTCCGAGACTAAACTAAATAAACCCTCAAAAACGACTTTTTTTATTCACTTTGCGGTGCTGCGGCAAATATAGTCTCTGTAAGCAAGTGGTGGCGATCCTGAACTACCTCTAATAATCAACCAAAGAACTATTAATTATATCACAAATCCCTTACTTCCGAGACTAAACAAAGTATACCATGAATCAATCTTTTCTATTAACCTTATGGTGCTGTAGCAAATATAGTCTCTGTACCCATAATCATGATGGAGAAGATGTGCAACCAACGCCTGACAAGAGTTCGCCGAGGTCCCCAATATAAGAAACGTTACTCTCAAAGGTGAAGACAGTGAAGAGAGAGAGGGCGGTGCGAGGGTAGTAAGATGCGTAGGGAGGACTTAGAAGAGTAACTGACTGACGTGGCTTGGGGGAGTGGTGAGCTTAGATGACGACGCAGAGGGAGACAGGAAGACTTGAAGGGGAAGTGATTACAGTGTGGAGGGTGAGAGACGGAGTACGTAGGAGCAGGTAGGCGAAGACATATAGCAAGGCGTTGAGGGAATAGAGGGAGGTAATGGAGGAGGAGGCGTAGGAGGAGGGAGTAAACGGAAGGTACGCGCAGATATATACAGATAGAGAGAAGGAGGAAGAGTGGAAAGAAGGCGTAGGGGAAAGTGGGAGTAAGCATGAGATAAATAAGTGCAGATAAATAGATAGGAAGAAGGAGGAAGAGATAAAGAAGGGAAGGCTGGAGAATGAGGGAGTAAGCGGAAGAGAGGATAAACAGGTATAGGGAGAAGGAGGAGGTGGAGAAGGGAGTGGGGAGAAGGCCCAGGAGGAGGGAGAGGGAGCGGATAAGCGGATTAACAGGTAGGAAGGAGAAGGAGGAGAATGCGTAAGGAGATGAAGATTAAAAGAGAGAGGAAGCGGAGGTGGAGGGAAAGAGAAGACGTAGGAGTAAGATGGAGGAAGAGTGATTAAATCGTACGGAATTATACAGGAAAGCGTTAAGAGGGGAGGGAAAGGGGAAAGAGGGCAGGGAAAGGGGAGGAGGCGTAGCGTAATGGCGTGGCGTGATCATTGTCCAGTCATTGAGGTCACCCATGCCTTGACCCATTGTGCGAGAGAGTCTAATTGTACGCGAAATGAAGATATGTCGATGTTGGCGTGGTCTGCATAACCGTGTGTGGGTGTGGGTGGGAGGCGGGGAAGGTGTGTGGGGGTGTGTGTGTGTGTGTGTGTGTGTGTGATGATCCTCTCCTTTTCCTTCTGTCTTTCTCTCTCTTCCTTTCGTCTCCAAACTCCCCCTTTTCCTTCTTTCCCTCCCTCCATCCCTCTCATGAATCCCCTCAGTCACCCCTAAACTCTTCATTCTCTCTCTCTCTCTCTCTCCAATCCCAAACCTCCTTTCCCCTCTCCCCCTCATTCTCCCCCCTTCCCATCCTCATCTCCTCTCCCCCAACTCATTTTCGCCCCCTCCTCCTCCTCCTCCTACCCTGCCCGCTCATTATCTTTGCTTCACAGAACATAAAAGGGAGAATAGTCATGTGTCCTTTTGATAACTCCTTTGATGTCTCCTTGAACCCTAATTTTGTACTCGAAATACTGTCTTAACCGCCTTCAGACATGTCCACGTAGATAATGCTTAATCTATCGTAGTCTCTCCCTTTATCTCTCGTTTTCTTTTACTCGTTCTTTCCTTTACGTTCTTATCTGCTTTTATTTCTGTTTTTCTCCCTTCAATCTTCCTTCGTTCTCCTTCCCCTTCCTTCAAATCCCACTTTCTATATCACTGTTTCCTGTTTTCTTTAGTATTTCCCTTCTCGTTCTTTCAGTGGGATTATCATATATGCTTTTCCTTCCCTTTTTCCTTCTCCCTTCTTCCTCTTTTCTCCTTTCCTCTTCCTCCTCCTCGTCCCACTTTCTATATCAATGTTTCCCGTTTTCTTTAATATTTCCCTTCTCTCGTTCTTTTCGTTAACGTTATAGGCCTATCTATTTACTGCGTCTTTCTTCGTACTCTCTTCCTCCTCTTCTCAATTCTTTCTTTCTTTCTTTCCTCACTTCTTCCTTTCCTTACTTCTTCCTTTCCTTCTTTCTTCCTTTCCTTACTCCTTTCTTTCCTTATTTCCTTATTTTTCTCTCCTTTCTTTCTTTTCTCTCGCCTGTTTTTGTTATGTCTGGGAAATGAAAAAGAGGAGGAGGAGGAGGAGGAGGAGGACGAGGACGGTAAATTAAGGGCAAAGGTTAACTCTCGTACGCTTCTTTTTCTTCTAATTTTCATGTTTATAATACTTTTAATATTCAAGGCATTTTCAATTAGCTTTCTGTTTGTGGTGTGAGCGGTTCATTTGTATTACTTTCATCTACTTTGCCGTCTTTTCTTTTATATTTGAAGTAGAAAGGAGAAAAGTTGAGAAAGAAGAAGGGGAGAAGGAGAAGAAGGAGGAGGAGGAGGAGGAGGAGGAGGAGGAGAAGGATAGGGCAAGGAGAATGAAGATACGGATTAATGAACAAATAAAATGAGAAAGAGGAAATCAGGAAAAAGAGGAGGTGGAGGAAAAGGAAGAAAGGAAAGAAAGGAAATAGAAAAGAAGGAAAAGAGAAAGAAGAAGAAGAAGAAGAGGAAGATAGAAGAAGGAGAGCAAGAATAGACGAAGCAAAAGGAATAGGAGTAGGATCGAGGAGGAG
Source organism: Eriocheir sinensis (assembly GCF_024679095.1). Classification (NCBI taxonomy): domain Eukaryota; kingdom Metazoa; phylum Arthropoda; class Malacostraca; order Decapoda; family Varunidae; genus Eriocheir; species Eriocheir sinensis. Next base: position 1,148,715 of record NC_066566.1, on the reverse strand, counting down.
GAGGAGGAGGAGGAAGAGAGGGAAACAAGGGCAAAGTTATATTATATGGCGTCTTGGGGAGAGCCGCGCAGATCCACTTTGCCTTGCCGGCCGAATCGTAAACAACGGAGCGTCAGAAGGGTGAAGGAAGGGGATCGAACACCTTCTGGAGACATGATGTAGGTCGCGATCCTAAATTCCTACGTCAAGAGAGAGAGAGAGAGAGAGAGAGAGAGAACCACGAAGATTAACATAAAAAAGCGTTATTATGTTGTTTTCATTGTTGTTATTTTCATCATTATCATTAAAATAGTTGTTAATATTATCGCTGTTGATTTGCCTCTTGTTGTTGTTAGTGGTAGTAGTAGTAGTAGTAGTAGTAGTAGTAGTAGTAGTAATAGTAGTAGTAGTAGTAGTAGGAGGAGGAGGAGGTAGTAGTAGTAGTAGTAGTAGTAGTAGTAGTAGTAGTAGTAGTAGCAGTAACAGTATTAGTAGTAGTAATAGTAATAGTAGTAGTAGTAGTAGTAGTAGTAGTAGTAGTAGTAGTAGTAGTAATAGTAATAGTAGTAATAGTAGTAGTAGTAGTAGCCATCCATGAAGAGCATAACGGGGAATGACAATGCAATACTTCTTTAGAGTGTTGCTGCATTTGTTTTGCTTGTTGCTCTCTTTTTTTTATTCCCTCATTTTCTCTGTAGCCACTTGCTGTATATAAGTATCTCTGTCTATCTCTAATGATCTATATCCATCTATATCTATCTATCTGTGTATCTATATCTGTATCTATCTATCTTTTTCTCATCACGACATTTTCCTTTTATTATCTATCTATCTATCTATCTGTGTATCTATATCTGTATCTATCTATCTTTCTCTCATCACGACATTTTCCTTTTACTATCTATCTATCTATTTATCTGTGTATCTATATCTGTATCTATCTATCTTTCTCTCATCACGACATTTTCCTTTTATTATCTATCTATCTATTTATCTGTGTATCTATATCTGTATCTATCTATCTTTCTCTCATCACGCCATTTTCCTTTCATTCACCTCCAAAACAAAGCAGAGACATTCATTTCTCAAGTGCTGGTGGCCTTAGACTCAACAAAACAACGATTCACACTTGTCATGGTAAATTATATCCTTGAACTTCTCTATCCACCCTTCACCTCCCCTTCAGAGCCACTCATCCACCTCTCACGTCCCTCCCCAGCCCTCTCTTACACCCCTTCCAGCACCTATCATATCCCTTTCTCATCCCCTTATCACCTGTCAAACACACGCCCCTCTTTGCATTTTTAACTGTTTTAGTCTGCCTTAAAATCTCCTAGCTTCCTTGCACCTGCTTCCCCGGCCCTCCTCACACCAGTTTCACTCCTTTCCACCACCCCTTCTTCATCCCCTCCCAAGCGTACATCTCTCTTTTGCACTCTTAACATCCCTGCACCTGCTCGGACGGTCCCTCTTCCCCACACGACCACATACCAGCACTAAGACGCATATTCTCTATCATTTACATCTCCACATTTGGTAAGGCTTTCGTGGAGGCTGTGGGTATCTCCATGGGTAGTTTTACGAGCCTAGTGGTAGTTTATAAGAGTTTCTGCACCGTGAATGTGAAAAAAATAATGAGAACCCGAATAGTTTTCTTTGAGGCCTTTGGAAATTGTTATGGGAGCCGGAAACTTATTTGGGTTTGGTTTATTCCTGATGAGACGTGAGACTGAGAACTTGAGAAATTGACACAGCTCGGGGGGCGGAGAATAGTTTACTCGCTATGACGTGCAAAGTGTTGTAGTGGTGACTGAAGAAGATTTTGATGTCGTCAGTGCCTGGTGGAATTGGTGTTTCCTTGTCCTTTTACGCTGTTCTTTATATGTTCTGATGATGAGCTGATAATGGCAAAAGCTATCATCAGTTGGTCTGGCTCTTAATATCAATCGGTAATCCCCAGTCGGAATGACCAAAACATCACCGTTAGCAAAAAAAATTTTCATGTGGCTGGTAAACTATGAAAAGGTACTCGTCAGTGGTTGGCAAGCAAAGTTACTGCTATTTAGGCCACAACCAAAGTAAGAAAATTCAAGATATTCCCACGCGAAGGTCTCTTTACCCTGGCTGTGAGTACGATGGTGGAAGACGAAACTAAGGGCCGATTTCACAGTCGTTTTGTTTGTTTTGATCGTTACCAATGGCGACGTTCACCGCTTTAGAATTTCCACGTAAAACTGGCCGATGGGGTAGTGGCGGCTGCGGGGTTAGCCTAGCCCCGCACCTTACCACACACTCTCATCACCTCTCGCTTCCTCTGCAGCCGCCACTACCCCGAAGGCCAGTTTCACGTGGAAAACTATAGCGTCGATCGGCGCCATTGGTAACGATCAAGACAAACAAAAGGACTGTGAAAGCGGCCCAAAGGCGGACAGGACACTAAAAAGATACACGAAGCCTGAATTTTACGAGGAGGAACGGACGAAAAAGAACTAATATGAAACACTTTGAAGTAAAAGCTAAGATATGTAAGATATATATATTCATAGACACGGAGCGAGGAACTTGAATGGAAAGTAACAGGTGGAGTGGAAGAGACGATCTGCATCAAATAGGGGTGAGTGGAGTGTCGCGAGGCCGTTGACCTGTCTGCTCCATGGGCTCGTGACAGCCTCCGGCAATGAATACATACCCCGCGAATATCCTTCTTTTCCGCCTCATTGAATACACTCATTGCACTTCTAGGAAAGGCTTGGACTGCGCGGGGACTTGATTGAGGTGTTTAAATGGATTAAGGGGACTAAACAGGGCGATCTAAATGAAGTGCTTATATTAAAAACTGATGTAAGACAACGCAGTAAAGGGTATAAATTGCATGAGTTCAAATTCAGAAAAGAAATGAGCAAAAGCTGGTTCACGAACAGATTAGTGGAAGAGTGGAACAAACTAAGTAGATGTGTAGTTGAGGCAAACACAGTTGAAACCTTTAAATGGAGATTAGATGCATTTATGGACGGGAAGGGGCAATGGTGAGCAACCCATCTTCAGGAGCTGCCTTGTGTAGGCCGTCCGGCCTTTTGTATATCCTCCTTGTGTCTTGGTGTATCCTTGCGTACACATGCCGCGCACACCTTCCTCCGAAGCTCCACCGAGGCTCGTTAAACCTTGCAACACTTTTCGCCCATCCCAGCGCAACACACCCTCAAGGATTCCTGAAGTCCCCCTCGCCTGGCACGCAACACTGCCTCAAGGGACTCCGCGTCAGTCATGCACGCCGCGATCACTTTGGCACCGACGGAGGGAACGTAAGAGGATCACGTCTGTGAACACGTCACTGAGCCTCCCGCTGGTGTTGTAGACGAAACAGCGGCGGCAGTTGTACTCACCTAAGGGCTGGGTATATCCTCACACCTGCGCCTCGGCAGGACAGGCAGCGGTGACAGGTGTGTCGGGAGAGGGCGGCTGAGGCCTCGACAGGGTAGCCTGAAGACACTAGTCGTGGACAGCTTCAGGACACACTTGGTCTTAGGGGACCTGCAGGGGCTTCAGCAGCAGTCGTGGGGTGAGGCAGCAGCAACCTGGCGTCGGTTTGCTTGGAGCAAGTAGTGCTGAGGGCGTGGCGTGGCGTGGCGGAGGCTGTGGCGGCGGGGGGCGGTGTGAGGCGGGTGCCATGAGGGCTGGCTATTTACATAGTGGTGAGGGTGAGGGTGAGGGCCAGGTGAGGGCCAGTGAGGGTAATGCCCTCGGCCGGAGCGGCGGCAAGGACGACGCTCCCGCCCGCCGCCCGCCATTGCTGGGGGCACAAGGACCCGCGCCGCCCACCCAGGAAGACACCCACGTGGCCACCGCCAGTGACCGTCGAACGATCCCGCCGAGGGACGCCGCGGCTCGCTTCCTCTACCGCCTCGTCTGCCGCGACGGCCTTCCTCGGCCCGGGGCGCGGCGCGGGGAGGGCGACGACTGTTAGATAATATGCTAAATTAATGCAATGTCTCTCTCTCTCTCTCTCTCTCTCTCTCTCTCTCTCTCTCTCTCTCTCTCTCTGTATGTATGTATGCATGTATGTATGTATGTATTTATATATGCATAGCTTTATCTATATCTATCAATATTTGTCTATATATCTTTCTCTATTTATCTTTCTTTCTATCTATTTACATTTCTATCTTTATTTATCTATCTTTCCATCTATATATTTGTCTGTCTCTCTATCTATCTATCTACCTATATTTATATCTATCTATCTATCTATCTATCTATCTATATCTATATCTATCTATCTATCTATCTATCTATCTATCTATCTATCTATATATATATATATATATATATATATATATATATATATATATATTTATATAAAAAAATCCTTGAGGATGGTCGGATCCCTGGGTTTGTCCTCAGCCTCTTCCTTCCTCAAGCCCGCGGGTCGCCCGGCTCTCCCCTCCCTGTACCCCCCTCCCCCTCCCTCCCGCCCCACTGCACGTCTGATGACCTTATTGAGGTTTGATCGCTGCTGGAGGACGTGGGAAAACCTGGCCTCATCCCCCCTGCCTCAGCCCCCCGGCCCCTCTCTCGAGGCCGCCTGGTCTGAAGCGTCTTCAGCCTCGTGTTGGCGGCGCCGCTCTTGTCGAGTCCACCACAATCTTGAGCTTCCTTTTTCAGCCAAACAATCTAAATTATTATCACTGTCCATGCTATTGTCTGTGTATAATTATGTGGCCCCTGTCTCTTTCAGGGTGTGCATGGCGTCCGCCGGGCAGTGGGAAGTGAAGCGTCTCATTGTTTGTTCCTACGGCCACAGAGGTGCCGCCGGCGGGAGAGGCTGTCACGCCGCAGGCACTGCCCTAGCGCCGACTACGAATATACCGAAGACACTGATGACCAACGCTCATCTGTCACCAAACGAATTGTGAGTCCTTCTTTTGAACAACTTTATCATTTTCCAGTCTATATGAAGTACAGGGACGTGTTGTGGTGGCCGCCTCTTTATCGACATAGTTAACTATTATCAAGTGTGTGCTGCGGGAGAATGTCTGTTTTATAATGTTTTGTTTGTTTTGTTTTAGTACGTGTTGAATTGATTTTTTACCTAACTTTACCATACTACGTCAAAATGTTCCCTCTTGCACCGTTACGCCGTGTTACGTTATATAATTATGGGTTGGTGAGTATTTCAGGATAGAGTGGGATTAGTTAGTGCTGTGGAGAGTCAAGTTGCCATGATTAGGACACAATTGTACTAGGCATGTGAAACGGTATCTAACACCACACTCGGGGCGCCACAGAAACACCCTCTCGGCCAACACAACAGTCTTAACAATGTTGATGAATCTCGAGAGCCTTGCCTCACAGCCCCACACGCCCCTCACAGCCACGCAGCACGCCTGGCTATATCCTGCTTGCCTTGCTTCACTCCGCCAATCGGTCTTCCTGCATCTGTGCCTCGCTCTCTCCCCTCACTTGCCACCCCTGTCATCCATCACTCTCCCCTCAGAAACCACGATCTCACCCACGCCAGCGCCCTTTATAGCAAGCCCTGTTATTTCTTCTTTTCTTCCGTCTTGGTTATTTTTTCTTCCAGTCCCTTTCAAACCCAATTTACTTTAATCTCCTTCACTTCCCTATACGTCCACTCTTTCTTCCTCTTCTATCTATCTCTTCCCTTTTTCTTTTTTCTTTCTACTTTCCCTACTAGCATCATGTCTTTCTGTCTCTCTTTCTATCTCTTTCAATCACTTCTTTTCCACCCTGTCGTCCTCTTTCGTTTTTCTATCCAGAACTATTTACTTTTATTCTTTCATCTGCTTTCATACCTTTCTGTCTCTCTCCCTCCCTATTTTTCTCTCTTCTTATCCACTCTGTTTTCCTCTGTCGCTCTTCTGTCCATCGCTTCCCTTTTTTTCCCTTCCCTGAAATCATGCCTCTCTCTCTCTCTCTCTCTCTCTCTCTCTCTCTCTCTCTCTCTCTCTCTCTCTCTCTTCTTTTTCTCCCTATCATTCTCTGTCGCTCTTCAATCCAGCTATTCCTTGTTTTCCCCTTCTCTGCCATCGTCTTTTTGTCTCTCTCCCTCTCTCTTTCTCTCTCTCCCACCCTGTTATTATCCTCTCCTGCACGTCCACGTCACAGCCCTTCCCCGCCACCACCCACGCTTTGCTATCTCTCCCGCCAACCGGTTCATGAAAAATATGTTGACGTTTCGTACGCTCAGCCGCTGGCTTATCCCGGGGGCACGGGCGAGGCGATACGTCCCCACACACACAGACACACACACACACACACACAGGGAAAAAAAGGGACTCATACGTTTTAGCAATGCAATGGTGGAATGTGACTAAAGACTTAACATTACGAGACTGACTTTATTATACGTGCAAATAAATACAAAAATAAGTAGAAGCAAATAGTACGGATAAGAAGATGCGCACAACAACAACAACAACAACAACAACAACAACAACAACAACAACAACAACGAGGGATGACTCACCTTACACTCGTAGCAAAAATGTAGGTTATGTTGATCCTTTTTGTTGTTGTTGTTGTTGTTGTTGTTGTTGTTGTTGTCCATGTGTTTGTTTATTTGCCGCATCGCCTTCCTTGTTCCCGGAAAACTAACTCTCCTTATCTATCTATTTTCTGCTGTCTTTTTCTCGTTCTGCTCTATTATCACTGCTAACTCCGGTAACAAAGAAAAAAAACACTAAAGCCACATGTATTATTATTTGCATTCTTATTTTTATCTACTTTTGTTTTATTTTCCTCCTCGCTGCTCTCCGGTAACACACACACACACACACACACACACACACACACATATGAGTCACCAGCCACTACCCTCCCTCCCAACCCCCAGCCCCACGCCCTTCGATACATTGGTGATCATAAAATTTTCCTTCCCTCAGATGTAAAAAAAAAAAAAATAATAATAATAATAATAAATAAATAAGATAAATTAACTTCCCCTTTATTGCTCTTAAGATTGAAGGATGTGTGTTTCAGCAGGTAAGAATGCGGGGATGAGGTATTGTATTTATTTATTTTTATTTCTATCTTTATATATACACATTTTATTTATTTATTAGTGACCCATCTCCTCTAGTTCAAGGCTTCACTGACGGTCCCTTGGGTGGTGATGGTGGTGGTGGTGATGAGTGTTTCAAGGTGGTGGTGCGGAGTGTTTCAAGGTGGCGGTGGTGGTGGTGGTAGTGGTGGGGAGTGTTTCAAGGTGGTGGTGGTGGTGGTGGTGGTGGGGAGTGTTTCAAGGTGGTGGTGGTGGTGGTGGTGGTGGAAGCAATGGACGTCAAGTGTGCAATCAAGACGCAATGCTTTCTATTCACCTGAGGAGGGTAAGTAGACGAGAGAGAGAGAGAGAGAGAGAGAGAGAGAGAGAGAGAGAGAGAGAGAGAGAGAGAGAATATGTGATCAGATCGTTCCGTGTGAATTAAGCACATTTGGGTTAATCGTAGGGCTTTAGAGCTTCCGAAACACACACACACACACACACACACACACAATGGCAGCCAGTAAGCAACCACACACACACACACACACACACACACACACACAATGTCAGAGATTAATCAAGCACACACACACACACACACACACACACACACACACACACACACACACACACACACCTCCTTGTTATGTATATTAATGGCGTTTAAGACAGAGACCCTGACCGGAGCGTTGCGTGTTACCAGTGAACTCCAACGTGGCTTCAGCTATCAGGCAGCTTGCTCTCTTTGGGATGAGGGCTGGGACCGGCTCAGGCTGGATCCGTTTTAAACATGTTAGCGCAAAAGACTTCCCGGATGAGAGAGAGAGAGAGAGAGAGAGAGAGAGAGAGAGAGAGAGAGAGAGAGAGAGAGACTAATTTGTGTGTGTTCGTGTGTGTACTTGTTTATGCGTCTGTTTGTATATCTGTATGTCTTTGTCTGTCAGTTTCTCTCTCTCTCTCTCTCTCTCTCTCTCTCTCTCTCTCTCTCTCTCTCTCATGGTGACAGCTTTTTAATTTTTACCATCTCCCATTCACCACCACCACCACCACCCGTCCCCCCCTCCTCTCTGCGTGGGTAGAGGTCACTGTTTTTCCCTTCTCTCTCAGGTAAGATCGATGAACCGAGAATCAGTGAGGTGCATTAACCCTCCTTCCTCAGCCCTTCCATTCACCCCATTCACGGCCTTCTTTCCCTCGGCTTAACTCTTACCTGGTTAAATATAGTTCTCTGTTGGCAGGCGACTTTCTTCTTTTCATTATTTTATTTTTCATGTGTTGTGTAATTATCGTCATTGTTATTATGGTTTATTGTTATAATTATTGGCCTATTATTATTTTTTTTATTATCATTATTGTTATTATTATCATTATTATCATTATTACAGAGAGAGAGAGAGAGAGAGAGAGAGAGAGAGAGAGAGAGAGACATAAAACATGCAAGCAGAAACACACACACACACACACACACACACACACACACCATGCAGGTCATTCCCGCTGCCCGCATGATGATCCAGCTGTAGGTGACGTGTGTGTGTGTGTGTGTGATATTATATTTATTAACTGTTATGAATGCATTTCACACACACACACACACACACACACACACACACACACACACACACACACGACAGCTGTATGAATAAAACAAAAGGAAAAAACAATAGTTGCCTCGCTTTCAATTATTCACAAGAAAACTCTCTACTGCACGCCACAAACAAATAAAACGAACTATAAAAAATGTCCGTCATCTGCATAAATTAACCTTGCAAGTGGCGCCATTCACAACATGACAGTGCGAGGCGTCATTTTACGAGAGGAAGGAAGGAGTGAAGGCTGTGCTGAATGCTATATACATTACGCTAACTGTAACAATAAGCGTCTTTCAGTCACTATAACCAACCGCATGAATGACGCTGTTCGAGCTAAGGCAGGCAGTACGAGCTGTTTGATTCCTAAAGAACGAAAAATTAACGCTATATTGAACGCTACAGTGACTCGACTTATGATGAACACAAACTACTTTCAGATATAGATAAGCCATTGTAAGTAACGATTCACACCACATAAAGAACGGGGAGAATTAACGCTACAATGAACGCTATAGATAGACGGATATGGCTTGCAGTCATATAGACGGGACAGTGGGAAGGCAGTACCGAACGCTCCAAACAAGTACACGACGCATGCCCTAAAAATAACTGCCCTTCAGCCGCTTTATTAATCAGCCTCGTCGGGAGCGCTGTTCACACCCCGGCAGTCAACGTTTCGGCGGGTTCGCGGAGGTGACGGATCAAGGAAAGCCAGACACTCAGCCACAGGAAAACTCAATTGAAAACTAGGTGAAGGTTGCATGAGGCGATTCTTTTCAACACCCAGACACGCAGCTGGCGGTGACCTCGACCGTGAGGAGCTGTCAAGACCCTTCCTGTAGCCGCGTCAGGTGAGGGAGGAGGGCGGGGAGGGAGGGTATAGTACGCATCATAGACTAGGAAGGAGACAGAGGGGAGGAGATAGGGGTTATGTACTCGTCTACGTGGGATGAAGGAAGGAGGGAGTTATGGGAGGGAGGGGGAAAGGGAAGGAACTCAGTACGTATCATCAACCAGGAAGGAGACAGAGGAAGAGAGGGGAAGAGAAAGGGGTTATGTGGGCCAATATGGGGTTAAGGAAGGAGGGTGAGGTATGGGAAGTGAGGGATAGAAAAGGAAGTTAGTACGCAGCAGACACAAGGAAGGAGAGAGGAAGGAAAACCAGGGAAGAAAGAGGATATGTCAGTGGGGTGTTTACGTGAAGGAGGGAGAGCTATAGGAGGAGACAAGGAGGGAGGGCGATAGGAAAGGAAGTTAATACGCAGCAGACACAAGGAAGGAGAGAGGAAGGAAAACCAGGGAAGAAAGAAGATATGTCAGTGGGGTGTTTACGTGAAGGAGGGAGAGCTGTAGGAGGAGACAAGGAGGGAGGGAGATAGGAAAGGAAGTTAATACGCAGCAGACACGAGGAAGGAGAGAGGAAGGAAAACCAGGGAAGAAAGAGGATATGTCTGTGGGGTGTTTACGTGAAGGAGGGAGAGTTACAGGAAGAGACAAGGAGGGAGGGAGATAGGAAAGGAAGTTAATACCCAGCAGACACAGGGAAGAAGACACGGAGGAAAAAAGTGCAAAAAGGGGATATGTCCGTGGGATGTTCAGCTACAAGGAAGGAGGAAGAGCTTAAGGAAGAGAGAGGGAGGGAGGGAGTGGTGGTAAGGAAGGTTTAGCACGTAACAGGCACAATTAACAAGAGAGGGAGGAAGAGAGGGGAAAATGGGTAAACTATGTCCGTGGAGTATAAACAAGGAAGGAGGGGCAGCGTTAGGATGAAAGAAAGCATAAAGAGTGCAAGACTGTGCTACGTAATGGCGGAGAGAGAGAGAGAAAGAGAGAGGGAGAAGGAGGAACAAGGAAGCTACTGAGTGGATGAGGGCAGTGCTGTAATAAGTAGAACAAGGAGTGCGTGGCGTGCTTGCAGGAGGGAAGGGAAGGAAGGGATGCTGCAAGGGTAGACTACAGGAATGAAATCTATGTAGCATAACGGCGCCCAAGAACACATAATTGACAAGGCTTTCGTAGGCGTTTGGGGCCTTTCCAGGGGTAGTTTAATAACCCTGGTGATAGTGTGATCCTTCTTCTGTACCATGAATGTGAAAGAACCCTCATTGATACCGGATTAATCTCCTTCTCGACCTTTGGAGATAGTTGATGTGGGCGGTGGAAGCGTCTGAGCATACCACCCTTAGAAGCAGCTCCATAGAAATGTTAGGTTATGGAATTCAACTGAGAAACGATCAGACATTATTCAGACATTAGACAAACAGTAGTATGTCTTAAATTCCTGAATACGAAACTTTCTGCATCATATGAAAAGTGTAACGTTTTGTTGATTTTCAAAGTGTAATAGAACCATAGATAATTATTGACATTCAGGAAGGATATATGCATGGTGAAGTATAGCAAACTAATGAAAGCGTTAGGAATTAGGTGAATGAAAAGCAAGACATGGAAGAATTGAAGGAAGTGAGGAGAGAGAGAGAGAGAGAGAGAGAGAGAGAGAGAGAGAGAGAGAGAGAGAGAGAGAGAGACGTGATCGAGACCCGACAGATGTTTTTGAAGGGCTAATAAAAGAGATTGATTAGAGAATAATTTTTGGAAATGGAGAAAGAAGAGGAAGAAGTCAAAAAAGGTGGAAATGGGGAAGAAGAAACACAAGAAGAGGAGAAAATGTGAAGAATGAGGAAGAGGAGAAGGAAAAACAAAGACAAAACAGGGAAATAAGGGGAAAGGTGAGAGGATGAATTAAAGGAGAGAGACAGAATGGGGAAAGATGCCGAAAATAAAATAAGAAGGAAAATATGAGTTACGCAACGCGAGGGGGAGAAGGGAAGGAGGAAGGGAAGGCAGATAACGTTGAGGCGGTGTCAGGATTAAGACGTAACGAAAAGGGAGACGAATTAGGAGGAAGTAAAAGGAGAACACTTGACTAAACATAAGCTTAAGAAACACACACACACACACACACACACACACACACATACTAATTAGAGGAGACCGCACCTGTATTCCTGCGCGCATGTGTGTGTGTATGTGTGTGTGTGTGTGTGTGTGTGGGTGTGAGAGAGAGAGAGAGAGAGAGAGAGAGAGAGAGAGAGAGAGAGAGAGAGAGAGAGAGAGAGAGAGAGAGAGAGAGAGAGAGAGAGAGAGAGAGAGAGATGAGAAGTATATATAGAGAGCCATCAGTATGCATGTATGTTAATGTATGTTATGTCATCATTAGCAAGTGTCGCTAATCACTTATGATAATTATTTCTAACTGTACATGCTACTCAACCCCGTGTGTGTGTGTGTGTGTGTGTGTGTGTGTGTGTGTGTGTGTACAAGGCATAGTGAGGGCGTAGCAAGAACACGGTAGATAGGTAGATAGATAGATAGATAGTTAGATCGTACATAGATAGATAGATAGTTAGATAGATAGATAGATAGATAGATAGTTAGATCGCACATAGATAGATAGATAGATAGATAGATAGACAAGTACAAAAAAGAAAACACACACACACACACACACACACACACACACACACACACACACACACGCACACGTAAATGTCGTTGCGGGGAGATGAAAAGAGAGGCGAAGGAAAGGAAGGGAAAGGAAAGATAACGGAAAAGAGGGGAAGATAAAAGAAGGGAAGGGAAAGGGGAAAGGGGGCGGGGCGATGACCTCGAATGGTGACACGTGACCTTGACCTGGTATACGAGGGAGGAGGAAGGCGGGAGAGAGAGAAAGAGAGAGTGTGAAGAAGGGAAGTCATTTTATTCATGTTTTTATTGGGGAACATCCTGCCCCCCCCCCTCCCCCCCATCCCCCTACACACTGTCCCGCCCCATCAATCATCCGCCGCCCACCGCCCTTCTTATACTCCATGCCCCTCCCCTCCTCCCTCTCCTACCCCCTCCTGCCCCGCCCCGCCCCGTCAGTCACCGCCCATTTTCCCTTCCCCTTGCCCCGTACCCTTCTCTCTCCCTCCCCATCCTTCCCCTGACCATGCACTCCATCCTACCCCGTCACCCTCTACCCCCCTTCTAACCCCTTCCCGCCCCTCTCATAGACACGTTTCTGCTCCAGTTCAGGTGATGAGGATGATGGTGATCTGTTGCAAGTCGTGCTGGGCGGTCGCCTCGCTCACCCTTCAGCGGAATACTCGTAAAACAGCTGCTGGTAATCCCTGACATAACATTACATCACAGAGTAGAGCGGCTAATCACACTGACCATCCCTCTCTGTCCACTGCCTCCCATGCTTAGGTAGGCTACTCGTTCCGTTGTGTATATAAGGAGAATTGTAAATCATTGTAACTTCTACTCTTCCTTTACACCACTGAAGATGGTGGCAGTGTCCACCGAAACTGTTTTGTTAAAAATATAACTCTATCGTCTGCCAGTGTGGGTTTTTCTATTTATACTTTACACTACACTGAAATGTTACTCTAGTTTTTTGTTAAGTATTATTCCTTAAATTTTCCTAAACAATCTTCTTTTAATCTTCAAACGGTAGAGTTTTCTGAAGGTATTGTTCCCGTTTCCATGAGTGAATCAATCAATAACTCAGTCAGTTAGCAGGAGCATAAGCCAGGAAGGCGCGTTGCCTCACTCACCTTAGACGTCAACCCCTATAGTCCCCCTGAACATGTTTATATGCAGGTCCCCTTCCCATCCTAAGTACCTCGTGGCAAGATGCATCGAACTGATCAAGTGACGAGCTTTGTGGGCGTCCCCTTGGGTTCCTCCACGCGGGATTGCCTTTTACAGACACAACCCGGTGAGGTAGATTGATTTTATAGCTTGGCTTTCACAGACTAAATAGGTAAAAGATCAAGATCAAGTCTCAAGGAGTAATTGTAGATTTAACACAAAGTCACTCCAGAGACATCCCATGATTCTGTGTTGGCAGTTATTACCAAAGGCATCGATTCTCCTCGTTTAACCACTGTCCCTCCTACGGATCACTCTATCCCTCTCTCTGTACTGTTGTCTCCAGTATCCTTTAAGGCCGATCCTTCGCAACTGTGGCCGACAGCTACTGTTCTACCCGTAAACTTATATAAAATGGTGCTTTGCTAGGCTTTGCTCTATCTCCCACTCTCTTTTTATTATTAATGATATTTCCAAAACAAACTCTACTATGCACTCTTACACCTCAACATCTTTTAACAGACGATCATCCCAACAGGAATTACAGATTTCAAGGCTTGACGCAACAGAACACTTAAACTCTTACCGTGCCATCATTTCTGAAAAGGTCAGAAGAAGCTTGATGTCGTTCCATCCCTCAAACGCTCTTTTTTTTACCAACCACCTAGACACAATCTTCCAAACACTTATCCCCTGTTCTTCGGTAACACTCATCTGTTCCTTTCTTCTACACTAAGCATTCTTTGTCATTTCTTAACTCAAAATCTCCACTGGGAACTTATAACCTTTCAATGTTCGTAAAGGCTTTATAGAAAATTACTCTAGTCACCAAAAAGACCTTAAATGAAAACCGTCGCGACATATTCCGAGTGTCGTTAAAATGGGCCATCAATCTCTGGGTCTAGCGCGTGTCGGTCACCTGCGTGGTGGGAGCCGAGGCGCAGCTGTGCTCATGTAGGCGTGAGGGGAGTCAAAAGGACCGTCAGGCATGTTAGGATTACGAAATAAATGAATGTAAAGTGGAAACTGTCAATCACACCCGACCGTTTATCTTCAGTCTAATTTAAAAGTAGAAAACCGACAGTATTTGCGTATAGCGATAAATTCAACAATATATTAGTTTCATCATTATTGTTATTTTATGAGCCGAAAAGTTGAAAATAACTCAGTGTGTTACTTTTATTACTCATATTTTTAATCTGAGTGTGTAGTTTTTTGTTTTTTTTTAAGTCTACGCCAATAGAGTCGGTAGGCTTGCTTGAGGGGCCTGGATGGTATGGCGCAGGCAAGTGTTTATAGTGGCGCCATCTTCTCTTGTTACCATCTTCTTGAGTTACTGGCTGGAAACTTTTCAGTACTTATGTGTGTGATTTTTTCCTTCACTCTCTCACGCCGCTGCCTCCCTCCTTTGGACATTCAACTCACAGCCCCGCGAATCATCACTAATCTAATATTATAATGCCTTTTTATATATAATGGATACGATGTGCTCAGTTTTCCCTTCGTTTCCTCTCATTCCCGTCCTATTCTGGTTTTTTTCTTGTTATTTTTTTTTTTCCGTTTCCTGGGGCAGTGACACGATATTTCTTTCTTTACTCTCATTCAGTAATATCCATGGAAATCAATCTCTCTCTCTCTCTCTCTCTCTCTCTCTCTCTCTCTCTCTCTCTCTCTCTCTCCTAGCTGGTAAGAGGGAAGGGGCAACAACCTGACCTAACAAATGTACATACTTCTAAAGATAAGCTGTGCGTGTCTCTGTGTGTGTGTGTGTGTGTGTGTGTGTGTGTGTGTGTGTGTGTGTGTGTGTGTGTGTGTCTTATCATCTGTGCATAACGTCTGAATTTTTGTTGCCTGTTTTCCTGTTCCTGCCTCCCCATCGCCTCCCATTTCCCCTTCTTTTCCCTTCTCTGTCCCTTCAGGTTCGACCGTTTTCCACCGCCCCATCGCCTCTCATTTTCCCTTGTTTGCCCTTATCTGTCATCTCTATTTACTCCGTTTTCTATTGTGCTTCCCGTCCCATCGTCATTCATTTTCCTCTTTTTTTTTTTCTCTCTAGTTCTGTCCCTTCAAGTTCCTACTTTTCCCACCGTCAGACCCGCTCAAGCAATGCCCTTTGGTATTGTATTTAAAACCCGCTTCAAATGGTAATAGTCGAATGGTAACCTATCTCTCCCCTGCCACTTTGAATGTTAACCTTGCTCCTTACGTCAATGCAGGGATTGTACGTTACAGCGAAGTATTTTAATTTGGAATGCAATGTTTAGTTATCTGTCCTCTCCTCACCGCCTCACACGTAGTCTTTACAACACGCCAAGCTCAGCGCTGCATTTGAGTTGCTTGCAAGGCCGCTTTAGGGAAGGGACCCATGCCTCTCCAGGGCGTCACCAACTCGAAGTGGAAACTCGAATAAGCGGCCGCCGGGGAATGACTCGGCATGAACACTTTTTATGCTATTCCTTTTTTATTTCTTCGGTTTGAATGGACTCGTTTTTATATATCATTATTTTCCGTGTTAATTGAGGTCGGTGAACTGAGGACTGGACTTTGAGTGTAGTTTTCTTCCTCTAATATATATTTTTGTTTTATTTGCATCTTTTTATCCGGCATTCTTTCCTTTTTCTCTCCTGTTTTACCATGGCAGGTCAGATGAATGAGCTATAATATAATTTTTCACTGCCATTGTTTTATTTTACATTCTTTTCTTTTTTTCTTTCCTTTTTAGCAAGTCAGTTCAGAAGAATGAGTCCCACAATAGCTACTTTTTAACTAATTACGCTGGGTGGTTGACTGGGAAGTTTCATTGACAAAGTTATTGAATACCCTGCTACTGGGGGCGTTTAGGGCGACTCTTTGAAATACTACAGTGAAAAACGTCAGCTGTGTTTAACGTTTTTTTACCTTTGTGCTATACGTTCTGCTCTAAGATAACATGATAGGCTACACGTACATCCTCCTATTCATATGTTGAAAATCTACGATTCCCAATTTGATAACTAGTAAGCAACTCTATGAAAACCGTCAGCTGTTTAATATCTTTTTTTTATGATCTGTTTCTGCGAAGTGCTCGAAGATTCTAAAATAAATATAAGCTGCCTTGCGTGTCCTTTATGGTTTGTGAGCTTAACTGTGAGATGTGAAAACCTTGATGATTAGATATACATTCGATTTATACGTTTCTAGATTATCCTCATACATTTTATATTACTGATCATCACAACTGAGGCAGAGGAATTTACCAACTAAGATTGTGATGGACGTCTACTGTCATTGCACGCCTCACTTGTTGTCATTTACCACCAGAGCAACAAAAGAGAGACATAATCCGTTTTTATGTGTCTTCATTTTTGGAGGATTGTAGTTCAGGATGTGTTAGAAGGTGCGACGGGGACAAGACAGAGCACATTCAAGAGGAGAGTACCACGACATCCTCCACCCGAAACTGACCTCTCTTCTGTGTCTTGTTCATTTTTCTTTTGTCGAAGCAGCGTCTTGTGGGCTTTTTGGTTGCTATTTTTTTGCTTTACCAAGACATCCTCCACCCGAAACTGACCTCTCTTCTGTGTCTTGTTCATTTTTCTTTTGTCGAAGCAGCGTCTAGTGTTTTTTTTTTTTTTTTTTTTACCTTTGAGCTGCCTCCCTTGCAGTAAAGAAAAAAAACTTCCTTAATAGACAATTACGAGACAACAGAAGAGACAACTATACGAGACAACAGAAGGCACACATCTCTTACTACCGTTGAGACGCTTATAAATGTGTCGTAAGGGTAATGCATAAAATCTAACTGAGCCGCACTAATGAACGCTTGAAGGACACTGATAACGAGGCCAAAGGTGTTACCGATAATTCTCCTCTCTGGAATGTCTTATCTAAAACCTCACACCTGCTGAGTCTCACGCCACGAGCCTTGATTAAGCTTAACCACGTCATCCTCTTCACCTGTTGAGTCTCACGTCACGATTCTTGAGGTATAGAGTTATCACCTTCACCTGTTGTACCTCGGGTCATGATATTTGAGTCAGCTTCATCATGTATACAGAGTCATCATTTTCACCTGTTGAGGCTCGTGTTATATTTGTGGTCATCATCGTCACTTCTATACTCGTCACCTTCACCTGTGTTCAGTCACCATCATCAGATACACTGTTATCACCATCACCTTAGAGTCCCACGTAAGTCATCTGTGTTCTGTCATCACCTTCACCATCTTTTGAGTTATCACGTCACCTGTGTCTAGTCATCCTCGGCCTGTAAACAGTCACCACGTCATCGTCTAGTCATTCCCAACTTATCATGTCATCAACCTCAGACATGTTAAGAAGTCCATTCAAGGCGTCAGGTCTCGCGTCGCATAATTATTCCATTCATTCATCCCATACGTGACGATGCTCGGGTCGGGGGGTTTTAAATCATCGACGTCACATTCGCTGAGTCACGCGCGCCAAAAGTAGTGACTCAAACAGCTCTCTCATTACGGTATTTTCAAGGTAACGGCGGCGCGGTGGTCTGTTATGTATTGGGCGTGGCGGAGAGGAACGATCGGGAGACTTGAGCCAGGGTGATAATTTGTCTTATTTCTGAAACAAGCAATTATCTAACAAAAAGGAAAACATTGACGTGAATTTCGTGATATTCCCTCGTTTTGGATGCTGTTGAAGTTATTGAAGTAGTGAACCACGTGTAGCCAGAGAGAGACTTCAATAGCATCTTCAAACGTTTCTCTATTCTATCTTGTGTTTTTTCGTCTATTCCAGTCGGTAAATCGTCTTCTTGGAGTAAAGGAAAAAGGGAACTAGCAAAACCCGACTGAGAAAATATGGTCGTAGGTGAATAGAACACACTTGGTAACTATCTATGCACTGTCTATCTATGTACTGAAAGTTTAGAGGTTATGTTGGTTTATAGACGGGAAAGACAAATGGTTTCCCGTTCCCAAAAGTTACTATGCGTGTTCTTTTGTATTTTTATTAACTTTCCGAATATTGATTTTTTTTTTATACCTTTGAACAATCCCTGTATTTATTTATTTTTTATTGCTGAATGGTTGGGAAGGCAATCATCTTTCGTTTGTTTTATTATAGCTTTCTCTAATAGTAATAGTAATCAACCAATTTACTATATAATCGTTATCATTGCAAATCCCTCGGACAAGTGTGTGTGTGTGTGTGTGTGTGTGTGTGTGTGTGTGTGTGTTGGTCATTTATCCGGCTGTATTAATCTATTCGTAGTATTTTACAGGATTTTAATTCTACGTAGTATTTAGACAGTTCCGTTTGGCAATACTTATATAATTATTTGAAGATGATATTATTTATTTTGTTATGTTAGTTTTATTTCCTACTGTGTGTATGTGTGTATGTTTGTGTCTCTGGGTTTAGACCGTTCCGCTTGCCATTAGTTCTATATATGAAGCTTGATTTTTCGATTTGTTTTGACATCTGGAATATTTCAACTGTGCGTATGTGTGTCTATGTCTATGTGTTTCCACCACTGTATTATAAAACCGTTCATTTCGTCAGAATTTTCATAAAGGAAACTCAAATTCTGGATAATCTCATATTTAGGCATCTTCAACTGTGTCTGTGTTTCCAGTAGGCTACCTCTAGATAAAGATTGTTCAGTTTGTCTGTAATTCTAAATGTAAAGTTAAATGTATTGATTTGTGTAAGTCATAAGCTTTTTCGAATGTGTATATAATATGTTTGTAGGTTAGGCTTCTTCATTTGTGTGTGTGTTTCCAGTAGGCTACCTCTAGATAAAGATTGTTCAGTTTGTCTGTAATTCTAAATGTAAAGTTAAATGTATTGATTTGTGTAACTTATAAGCTTTTGGGGATGTGTATATAATATGTTTGTACCTCTGGATAAGACCGTTAGTTTCGTTGGCAGTTTTATGTGGAAATCTGAGTTTCTGTTTTTTTTCCGACGTCTAGAGTGCCTTACCTGTGTGTGTTTGTGTGTCTGTGTTTGTGTGAATCACCCATTGGCCGGGTTACTGTGTGCATACAGGGGTAGTGGCCTCGGTAGTGTATATACATGCGTGTTCTTGACAGCGAAACACTTGTAACCCGTCCCACACATAATGGTATTCACACCTGTTCAACACACACACACACACACACACACACACACATTTGTAGCACCTGTGAGGGGATTGACGTTTATTCTCTCTCTCTCTCTCTCTCTCTCTCTCTCTCTCTCTCTCTCTCTCTCTCTCTCTCTCTCTCTCTCTCTCTCTCTCTCTCTTATTATACTTATTTTCTTTATCCCAATACATGTGATTACTTCTGTATGGTTTAATTTAAGATATGTCAGTTTGATCGTATCTGTAGAAGTTTCTCTTATATATAGACTATTTTTTTCTGCATTCCTAAATATAGAAGTTATTTTATATGTTACTGTTATTAGTCTGAGTTGTATTATAGCTCAGTTTTATTCTCTCTATACTGTCTGTAGGGTGACTATAAAAAAATAAAACTGAACAAAATAAAAGGGAAAAGAAGAAAAGAAAGAAAATAGATAAATGATTAGAATTTAGCTGCCACCGACCCCGCCCCATTCCTTATCGTCTTATCATATGACAAAAACAAGTAAAGCCAAAACATTAAAAAAAAATAGTCGTCCTACTTTTCCGAGGAATGGCCGGGGCACACACACACACACACACACACACACACACACACACACACACACACACACACACACATAAAGCTTCCTGCTGATAATATTTCCGGCAAAGCGTTGATAGGAGGGCTATGGAGAAGTGCTTTTTTTTTTTTTGTCTGTTTGTTTGCATCAGAAGAAGCAGTCAGGGGCAAACAATACATGGCAGGGAAGAAAGTAAAAGCTGCTCCCAGGAAGAAAAAGTGAAAGTCTTACTATTCAGGTGGGGGAGACGAGGGTAGAAACTCAATCATCAGTCAAAGGCATATAAACACAGGGAAGAAAATATAAGCTGTTCCTCGCACGAAAAGGGTGATAGAATCGTATTTTCCAGGTATAGGAGACGAGGAGAGGAACTCAATCATCAGGGAAGAAAATATAAGCTGTTCCCCGTAAGAAAAAGGTGAGGAGTCGTATTTTTCAGGTATGGGAGACGAGGATAGAAACTCAATCATCAGTCAAAGGCATTTAAACACAGGGAAGAAAATATAAGCTGTTCCCCGCACGAAAAAGGTGAGGAATCGTATTTTCCAGGCATAGGAGACGGGGATAGGAACTCAGTCATCAGTCAAAGGCAAACAAAACACAGGGAGGAAAATATAAGCTGTTCCCCGTACGAAAAAGATGATAGATTCGTATTTTCCAAGTGTGAGTGATAAGAACCCAATCTTTCCACCTGCACCTGTATATATTAACCCTTCCAGCCAACCCTCGCGCGCCACGCCGCTCCGGAAGGTAACCAAGATAGTCAAGCTTCAAGGACAGCCCGGCGCCGGAGCCTCCTCAGTATCTGGGAAAATAGTGCATCAGTGAACTTTCTCGTGTAAAATCGTTGTTCGTGGGAGAGGGAGTGGCCCATACTTTAACTTATTAATTTTACTTGCCTTTCTACAACTGCACAAAAGGTATAACAGCGAAATTTCTCGTCTAAAATCGTTGTTCATGCAAGAGGCAGCGGCCCGTATCATTGCTTATCAATTTTCCTGGCCATACCTATACATTTTTTTTCCTAGTCATCTTAATGCGTTGGGATAAAAGGCCAATAGTTTGAAGAAGATCCCAGCATCAAAGTCTTTCCCTTCACCTGAAATTACAGTAAGGGCGTTCGTAGTGTAGCTGTCTCTTATGAAATCGTTCCTATACGTCCATGGTGGTGATTTGAAGACTTACTAACGTGATCTGTGAACACTTGAAAGAAAGTTGATTATCTGAATACATCAACTATTAATAAAAGCAAACACCGGCCTTGCAAAATGATAGGCGGCGTGTTCAGCTTTCCCAAAAGACTAGTCAACAAATATAATTCCCAACCAAAATGAAACTATGCATTTGAATAGTGTATACATAAATTTAAGGATTTGCATAACCCAAAATGAGATAATAAGGGGGTGTTGAGGAGCTTCACATTAACCTTTCAAAAATATGCAAATTGATAAGAATACATAAGTTGGAGCTTCCGGACCTCTTCTCTTGTTGTATTATTCTCTAGAAACAACAACTAATGCAATACTACACAGTTTAGCCTCCGTGACCATATCATACAAAAGCGATCGCCCCGGAAACGCCTCTGATAACACATGCCATGACTATTTCGGCGTCCCCATTATGACCATTTCGGCGACCCCCACCCCGGCCCACAAAACTACTTTCCAATAGACTTACATACTCTTAAGTAAATTAAAAGTGTCTAGTCTACAATTTTAGATACATTCAATAAACTCTGGGTGAATTAGAGGCATAAAACCCAGATAAAACAGTGAAATTCGGGGGAATGGAGTCATGAGAGGAAGACAGTGAGGACATATAAGAGCTGTAAACCCAAACCACAGACCATGAACTATTAAAACACTATAAATATCACTCTTATAACCCCATAAAACCCACTTTGAGGTAAAACAGAGGCACAAAACCCTGATAAAAAGGCGAAAATCAAGGGAGTTGGGAGACCGCATGTGGTAAATGAACTATAAAAACCCAATCCACGGACCATGAACTGATAAAACCCTGCATATATCACTCTAATAACCCAACCCAACCCACTTAGAGGCTGAATAAAGGATAAAAAAGGCTTAAAATAAGGCGTGGCGGCGTGTGGCAGCTGTGTCGAGGACGTGTAGCGGCGAGAACAGCTGTTTCCCCCGGCCTCTCACCTCTTCCTATCCTCACCATGCGGAATTCACCTCATTTACAATTAGTTCTCTCACTTTTAACGGTAAGTAAAGGCCCTGTGCGTCCACCTGAGGGAGGGAGAGCAAGGGCAAGGCTGTGGGGAAGGTAGGGCAGGTGTGTGCGTGCGTGTGTGTGTGTCGTTGGTCTCTGGGAGGGTCTGAAGGGTTAACTATTTTCAGGGTTTAAGGCTCACGGGAAGGTTTTAAGGGTTGTTTCGAGGTGGTTTATATGTGTTTTGTGGGTTTAAGTGCAAGGCAGAAGTGGCAAGTGGGTAGCGGGTAGCAACCTCTTAAGTTTTTTTTTTTTTTAGGGTTTAAGGGTCACAGGAATGTTTAAGGCTTGTTTTGAGGTGGTTTATATGTGTTTTGTGGGTTTAAGTGCAAGGCAGGGACGGGAAGTGGTTAGCGGGTGACCACTTTCCGAAACCTCTTTTTTAGGGTTTAAGGGTCACAGGAATGTTTAAGGCTTGTTTTGAGGTGGTTTATATGTGTTTTGTGGGTTTAAGTGCAAGGCAGGGACGGCAAGTGGTTAGCAGGCGACCACTTCCTCAAACCTTATTTTTATTTAGGGTTTAAGTGTCCCAGGAGGGTTTAAGGCTTGTTAGGTGGTTTATATGTGTTTTGTGGGTTTAAGTGCAAGGCAGGGACGAGAAGTGGTTAGCAGGCGACCACTTCCTCAAACCTCTTTTTTAGGGTTTAAGGCTCACAGGAAGGGTTTAAGGCTTGTTTTGAGGTGGTTTATATGTGTTATGTGGGTTTAAGTGCAAGGCAGGGACGGCAAGTGGTTAGCGGGTGACCACTTCCCCAAACCTCTTTTTTTAGGATTTAAGGCTCACAGGAAGGGTTTAAGGCTTGTTTTGAGGTGGTTTATATGTGTTTTGTGGGTTTAAGTGCAAGGCAGGGACGGCAAGTGGTTAGCAGGTGACCACTTCCTCAAACCTTATTTTTTTTTAGGGTTTAAGTGTCCCAGGAAGGTTTAAGGCTTGTTTCGAGATGGTTTATATGTGTTAGGTGAGTTTGGTGCAGGTTTAAGTGTGAGGTAGGGACGGCAAGTGGTTAGCAGGCGACCACTTCCTCAAACCTTATTTTTATTTAGGGTTTAAGTGTCCCAGGAAGGTTTAAGGCTTGTTTCGAGGTGGTTTATATGTGTTTTGTGGGTTTAAGTGCAAGGCAGGGACGGCAAGTAGTTAGCAGGCGACCACTTCCTCAAACCTTTTTTTTTTTTAGGGTTTAAGTGTCCCAGGAAGGTTTAAGGCTTGTTTCGAGGTGGTTTATATGTGTTAGGTGAGTTTGGTGCAGGTTTAAGTGTGAGGTAGGGACGGCAAGTGGTTAGCGGGTGACCACTTCCTCAAACCTTTTTTTGGGGGGGGGGTTTAAGGGTCACAGGAAGGTTTAAGGCTTGTTTCGAGGTGGTTTATATGTGTTAGGTGAGTTTGGTGCAGGTTTAAGTGTGAGGTAGGGACGGCAAGTGGTTAGCGGGTGACCACCACCTCAAACCTTTTTTTTTTTAGGGTTTAAGGGTCACAGGAAGGTTTAAGGCTTGTTTTGAAGTGGTTTACAGGTGTTAGGTGAGTTTGGTGCAGGTTTAAGTGTAAGGCATATCCACGGGAGCCGCTCACACACTACACCAGGGAAGAGATCGTGTTGTTCAGCCTTCTGCCTTGCTCTGCCCTGCCCACCCCACACCACACCACCCACCTGCCCCCACCCTAGGATAAAGGAAGCATTCTTTACCCCTGCCCCCACCCACCACTCACCACCTGGCAAGACTGCCCTAAAATTGTGTCCAGGACCTTGAACTAAGTACTCATCACTACAATGTTTGGTAAATGGTAGTCTGAGACCTGCTATTATTCAAATTTCCCCAAAACAACTAGGTGAAAGCACTGAAAAACTACAGTGCACTTAGTTAAGTGTGTGGGGAAGATAAAAATGCATAGAAAGTTTACTGTATTCATGAACAAGCAGTGTTGGTGTGGTGTGGCTCACTTAGAGTTATGTAATTGCTAGATACTGGTAGCTTTTTTTCCTAGTCCAAATTTGTGACTTTTTATGACTTTTTTCCTGAGACATTTTTTCTTAGTAGCATCTGCCTCATTTAGCTCAACTGTCATCACATTGTGCCCATTTGATGCATAACCAACGACATCACTCCTCTCTCTTGTCCAACTTCTTAACACTGGAGCACAAACATAAGCGGACATGAGCACGCGGGTGCTACTTCTGTTAGTGTACAACGCAGATTGAAAACAGTGTCACACTGGACATTTTCCTCCAATCGTTGGAGCTAGGAGCAACCGCAGTTGCCTGTACGCCCAACCAGGAGTGAGTTGTTGGTTTGGGTAACACTCCTGTCCTCCTGTCTTTGAAACTATAGTTGTACCCACAACTGCTTCTTCCCTCCATTTAGCTGTAGCAATAAGTCCATAATTTGAGTAACTGCAGCACAGGCCACAACAGCTCTTACTTTTGCAAACAGCACCATGTGGATACAAGGTGACTGCTTTGTTTACGTTGTGGATACGGGCAACCGACCTTGGTCGTGTGTGATGCACACCCAGAAAAGTTAGAATTTCTGGTTGTGCCTGCCAACAAAGTGGTTGGAGGAAAAAGGCCCAGTGTGACACCAGCTTGAGACCCCTTTCCCATTGTTTTCCACTCTGAGTGCTCATGTCTTGCAGCAAACAAAGGGAACCCATGCTCACATCTTTGACCTGTACAAACAGGATTCTCATACACCAAGTCACTGCTCGTAAACCAAGGCATTTATAGTGATTTTATTTTGCTTGTAAATCAAAGCGCTCGTAAACCGAGGCATTAGTGTACGTATTTTTTATGTTTTTGGAGTGGTGTGAAGTATGCAAAAGAGATATGATGTGGTTAACAGAAAGTTTAAATTTTTATTTAGCTGGCATATTCCTAGTCACTCTGGAAAATGGAAATTGTGGTAACTTGGATGACACAGGAAAGTCATCATGGCCTGAAGACCAAAAATACCAAATCAGAAGCAATATATAGTTTGAGGTTGGTACACCCTCACCATACTCTCAAATCACAGTTTGAAGGTGAGGAATGGAACAAAGTTTGACATCCATTTATGAATCCTCCTTTCCAGCTTGTGTTGCAGTTCACACAGTCCCATGGGGGAGCCTTGCAACTGGACAAGGGCAACTTTGACAGCATCATTGGTAAGTGCAGTGCCCGTTACTTGTAATGATACTCTTCTTATCCATTGCTTATAAATTTATTCTTTAATCTTTCTGCCTGCCTTCATGACACAGCTGTATAGTTAACTTCTGATTTGTTTTGCATGAAATACTGGGGAATGGATTGGACACATGTTAATGAATGATCACAAGTTTGTATTGTATGAGAGCAAGGTTGGCTGTGATTCAACTCTTACTTTCTTATACAAACCTGAAACCTAGCACTTGTTAAGCTTCTCTTGCAGCAGCCTGGAGAGGTATGCTTTGTTTCACTTCTCTTACCAGCCACCTAACAGTATTATACAGATGTCCTCCATCTTTCCCCTACAGGTAACAATGAGCTTGTGTTCATCAACTTCTATGCCGACTGGTGTAGATTCAGCAACATCTTGGCGCCGACCTGGGATGAGACGGCCGACAAGGTTAAAGAGCAATTCCCAGACGAAGGCCGGGTGGTAGTTGGGAAGGTGGACTGTGATGCTGAGTGTAAGTGTGCTTATACCAGTAGCTTCTTGCTCTGTACTAAGAAGTAACATTTTGGGCCTTGCATGAAGATTTCCAAGTTTTATATTACATGTTTATCACTGTGATTAAATTTTTATGGCTCTTAATTTTTGTCTCATGGACTTCATTTATCATGTTGGGCTTCTCAGGGTCTTGTGGCTTATGTCCATCATACAACACTACATAATATATGATACTGATTTCCATTTTCAAGAGAATGATGTATATCATTGTTCTGTTGCCTGTTGCAGCAAGCATTGCGTCCCGCTTCCATATCACCAAGTACCCGACCCTCAAGCTGCTGAGGAATGGCCAGGCCACCAAGAGGGAGTACAGGGGACAGAGATCAGCTGATGCCTTTGCAAATTACATTAAGGAACAGCTTCGGGACCCCATCAAGATTCTGGAGAGCCTGGATGAAATCAAGGATCTGGAGGTAAGAACTTCAAACTCGGTTTTCATTGTCAAGTTCATGAGATAGCTTGTTCCCAAATCAAGAATTGAAATGAGGAGCCAAAGCTGCCAGAAACTACTAAACTGAAGCACTTGAGAATACACAATCTGTTCTTGTGAGCCAGTTGTATGTTTTATAGGATCAGCCAAGAATAATTTTCAACATCTGTATTTTCCAATGTATGAGGTGAGTATTTGAGACAACCCTTCAGAGTTGCCATTAACAATATAGGCTTTGAGGTATATTTGCTCTATAAGACAACCCCTACATATGGAGCCATTGTGAGCCTTCTGCCTCAGTATCTCCAGTTTCTTTCTCTAACGATTGAGTTATGAAAATATCAAGCAGGTAACAATAACTTGAAATACAACTACAAACAGTTGGTCTGCTACAAAGGATGCACAGCATGGTTAGCTGTGACACAGTGTCCACCATTTTCATTTTTAATTTACTCACCTTTGTCTGTCCTTATAGTTGTATTCATGGAAACATTTTTGATAAATTTGTCATAATACAGAAAATATGTTACTAAAGAAGAAGGGATGTCAGGCAGAAGTGAGTGTTTGGCACTATTCCCATCACCCCTCAGGGACCCCATAACCATAGGATGTAGAAGTTAGCATTTTATATCCCTCATATAAGATTACCCCTGAACTGAGGCATATATATGATATTGAGCTTCAAGGGCCATCTTAGACAGCAGAAAATGCAGTACATCACAACAGTTGAACTGAAGACTTTGAGTCAGAATCAGCTTAGTGTATCTTGTCAAAGTCAAGCAGTCTTTTGCGTGCATATGCATAATATTTCTTTACATTCTTGTCTTAGAGTACTGCTTGTGAATGCTGCCAGTTTGTTGGTTGTCTTGCCTATGCACAGGATTTACCAGACATCATGTTTCTTACAGGAGACTAAGAGGACTGTGATCGGCTATTTTGAGAAGCAGGACTCGCCAGAATACGAGTTGTTCCGCAAGATTGCTATCAACCTTAAGGATGACTGCCAGTTCCTTGCTGGGTTTGGGTGAGCATCAGAATTCCTGTTGAGGGAATTATTTCACATGTGAAGAGATTCCTTGGTAGAATGTTTCATAAGTGAAAGTATTATCATAGTAATTGAGACAAAAAAAAATCCTGGTATTTTCTGCAGTTTTGATGTGTCAAAAGTTACTGGTTTTGAGTAAATCCTTTTAGTTTTGATTTTAAAAACCAGTTGCTGAATTATTTGACTATTGAGATACTGCCTTCATGTCATGAACACTTTGCAGTGAAACAGTGCGCAGTATGCACCCGCCCGGGGAGAGCATTGTTGCCTTCAAAGCTTCCATAACTAAGGAGGATGAAGCCTTTACTGGGTCACTTGCATCTTACGATGAGTTGTCCATCTGGGCCACTGAGAGATGCATCCCTCTGGTGCGAGAGATCACATTCCAGGTAAGTGTGCTGCACCACAGGCGCTGGCCCTGTGGCTGACTGGTGCATGCTTTGGTTTGTTGACTGTTGGTGCTCACAGTCAACAAAGTCACATGAAGTCTGCTGCGTTCACACTTTGATGTTCATAATGATAAGAAAGGCAGCCATGTTTAGCCTTGTCTGATAGGTACTGCATTATTGTTATTATTTTTTATTTTTTATTATTAGTAGTATTAGTATTAGTATTTTTATAATTATTATTGTCATTATTATAATTATTACCATCATTATCATCATTAAAACTTACTGAGATGCTTGAAGGCTTGAATAATAAAGGGAGCTGAGGGAGTGTTCTTTCCTTTTACACTTCTTTGTGTGTAATGCTTCATTCCCTTTCAGAATGCAGAGGAATTAACAGAAGAGGGACTTCCTTTCCTCATCCTCTTCCATGCTCCTGAAGACACAGAGAGCATCAAGAAATACACGTCCCTGGTGCACACAGACCTCGCCGACCAGAAACGTGAGTTGTGGCTGATTTCTTCTGGCATGCGATCAGACGGCAGAGAGATGTGTTATGTTCTATAAGCTATTCTGAGTTAGACATTGAATTCCTTCTAAATTCACTGTGGTAATTTTTTATGTTAATGTCAATGTTGCATTTATTATTCCTACCATATTTGTCAAAACTAGCACATGGTTGATTTCTCTCAAATACTTGCTAGTTGTAAAACAGGTAGATGAATTAATATGATGGCTGTTGTGTCAATGGTTAGGGCTCATTGCAGCCCCTCAGGACCTATCTTGGTGGCAGGTGTTTTCTCTGGGGGCAGTTTTTCCTTTGACTAAAAGTATCATAGCTAGTTATGTCTCAAACCTGCATCTCCCATTTTTGGCCTACATTGTGTGTGGAGATATAATGATTTAGATACTGATTTTTTTTATTCATGTTTTACAGAAAACATCAACTTCTTGACTGCCGATGGTGTTCAGTTTGCTCATCCCCTCCACCATTTGGGGAAATCCAAGAAGGACTTACCACTGATTGCCATTGATTCCTTCAGGCACATGTACCTCTTCCCAGGTGAGATTAAGGCCTGCATTGTTATGGCTGAAGATCCTTTCTATATCTAGGCGAATGACCTTTTTTATCAGCAGCCCTATCTCTATATTTTTATCTCCCGTTCTCTCAAGGGGTCAGCCAAGGCAGAGGCATCCCCAACATTCCCTGTTCTGACACTCCCTCTCAGAACAAGCAATCCCTCACCTACCAATCCTCTCACCAACACAAGTCCACTCTATTGATGGTCCCCCCATGACACCCACCCCCTCAACCCTGCTCTCATATACTCTCTTCACAAAGTTATTCTCCTTCATTCTCATCACATGTCCAAACCATCTCAGAGCACCACACTTCATACGTTCACAATCGGCAATGTGTGAACCAAGCCTTTATCTCATCCCTCTCACTTTTTCTATAGGATGTTCTTGTAGGGTCTTTTTACATCGATCATCTATTTTACCTTATCTGTCCACTATTTCCTTTCTTTCCTCTTCCACACACCCTATTTCCAACTACTTCCTCAGGCTCCCGAGGCATTGAACTCTTAACACTCCCAAGCACCTCACTCAGTACAGCACTGTGTTATATTCTTTTGCCCTTCCAAGTTACTCCTTTGCCTACCTTCTTTACATCTGCCTGTAGCCACTGTCATGTAATCTCTCACTTGCCATTTCCTTCTTCCAGTATTAAAAACTGATTAATGAAAAAACTGATTCAGTATGTGTCAGTTTATCTCGTGTTACTCTTCATTTTAGATAATATATTTCTCCCTGTGGCTCAGATTACAAGGAAGCTTTCGTTGAGGGGAAGATGAAGGATTTCCTCAATGACCTGTACAGTGGCAAGTTGCATCGTGAGTTCCACTACGGCCCTGATCCAGAGTCCACATCGGAGGCAGCACAGGTGAGTCTTGTCTGTCCATCCATCCAGTATACTTACAGGAGTCAAGTCTTGAAGAATCTCAGACTTACCATTTCAGATTTTCAACTTACATTGTTTTCTATTCTTAACCTGTTATTATATCATTATTGCAATGCCAGAAGAAAGTCTAATAGGATGTTTTAATGTTCCAGCAGAGAGATGAAAATGAAATAGCAGATCCCACCAAAGAGGCCACAAAGAAGGAGAGGCCAACGACCCCGCCAGAGTCCACCTTTAAGAAGCTCGCGCCCTCCAAAAACAGATACACTTTATTAGACAGAGACGAGCTGTAATAAGGTAAAAAGGTAATTCACTTCATAGTGTTCTCTGTTTTGTAGAAGAGCTCTGTCCTTTTTAGGGGGTGGTAAGACAGCTTTAAGTACTCTGAATACGGAATTGTCATCAGCTAAAGAAAAGTCATCTATGCCTCATTTTTGTATTGAATGTCAGACATCATTTGGGAATATGATATTACAATGTGGCAGATGATAAAATTCTAAAGGTAATGGTAAAAAACTGAAATCTCTATGTAAGAAAATTAGTAATGCATTTTGGGATATTGGCCTGATGGGGAATACTGTTTGTTAGTACTGAAGCATAGGCATTCATTGTTTGTTTGTGTGTTTGTGATCAACAGAGTGTGTAAGTGTCCATTTTTACTCCATTATTTCTTGACGCATTTCACAGAGTTGACTTTGAATCTTGGTTAAGTCAAGTTTAATTTCCTTTGCTGCAGAAGGTTAGAAGTTTTGAGCAAGATCAGTGTGTACTATTTGGCTTATTTACAAAAAAAAATGTATGAGTGTAGGAGTGTTAGGGAAAAGATTTTGAAGGTAAATATTTTACTATTTAATGTATGAAGAATATTGCAGTTTTGAAACTTTACTTAAATCATAGTCATTAGATGCCTTAAACAAGTTTTATATACATTATGATTATGTGCTTAATACTGTTTGTTTATATGTATTTCACATGTAATCATAATTATATACAATATATATTTTTTTTATTTATGTAAAAATCTTACCAACTTTTTTGTTCAAGCTCTAGCAGCTTAAATTCCATAGAGTTCATTGTAGTTTACTGCAGCATACAGACTATTTTTTTCCTAGATCATCATACATTTTGATTGAACAGATGTAATTTGAGTATTATACACACACTGATTGCATCAGTATTGTTAATGTGAAAACCACACTGCTGCAAGCATCATTTGTCTGGACTGAAGCTGTGTGGACAGACACGGTGTGCTGGAGGGTGACACACGTTGGTATGCGTGCTGAAAAATGCGAGCAAGTGTTAATTTTTACCTGCATTAGAGGCGTACACGTTTCGAGTGTGCGCCACCATAATGTTCCCAAGTGGGCACGATTGGTTAGTGAGGTAGTACTTACCCCGGACAATGCATGCAAGGATACACACTATTTATTTTCCATCATCTTTTTTGTATCAGCAATATATATTAAGTTGAAATTTTTATGGTGTACTTTTATATACTTGTGCTCCCTAAAAATATCTATATTCCTAATATTCCCCTTTAAATTTCTTTTCTTTTACTTTTACTAGACATTAGCTCTTCTCTGTATGGAGGATTTAATCCATAAATCATTTTGGAAAGTTAAAGGAGCATGTACATGTTTGTATGTGTTTGTATCTTTTGTTAAACTTTTATTGTTATAATTTATGGCATATCAAATGGCCACTAGACTCTCACGCTGTAGAAGGGAAAAGAAATTAAACTTTTGGAGATAAATTTTCTCAATCAGTTTTATATTTTTGATATATGATTTCCATTCCACTATTTTATATTTCCACACTTTGATAAATTGCTATACGTAATAAGATCTCTGGCAGGTTTTATATTTATTTGAGTACAGATTAGGAAGTGTTTGTCTAGTGAGCAGGTTTATCAAAGTCCATTCATGTGTGGGTGGTGGGAGCTTTCTGGAGAGCACTTGCATGATGCTTTTGATCATGTATCAGAAATCTTTATTCCTTATCTTGATTTATTTCCTTTTTATAAATTTGATATTTGCAGAAAAATTATTTTACTTGAGCTTTGATGCACTCATGGGTGTAATAGCTCTGAACATTTGTTGAGAGTGTAACAGTGATGGTGAATGATGTTTGGTTTGTAAATACATGTTCAGTAAGGAAATAGGAGACAAATATTTTATTACTCTAGATTATTCTTTTCCATGCTTTTTTTTTATAAGGCAGTCTGTGGTGGCTCTATCTAGCTTCCCTCTTGGTAAAGACATTAGTGGCTTTCTGGGCTGAGTGGGCCTGACATCTGACTTCCACGTGATGGACAGTGTATGTTGTATGTGAGTCTGGAGCAAGATTGAGAGAAGTCCAGAGCCACTCCCAGGGCTCTCCAGGAAGGGGTGCTTCTGCATCATTCACTTGGGGTCAGTAATGTTGCTACTGCCTTAAATTATCATGCAGTTGCAGTAATTGTCATTTTAACACAATTGATAACATTTTGTATAATGTTTCTTTTTGACATTATATTATGTCTAATGTGGTTTTGGAAGTTCATGATTTCCCCATCTCTTGCCCTCCCTTTAAATCCACGATTGCGCCTTTGAGAGCTTTAGCAGTCTCCTCTCCATTCTTCTGTCTTGTGACAAAGATGCTTGGTAAAATGTGTTTGTTTTCAAACTTACTTTTTAAGGAATACAGTTAATGCAGTGATTTTTCCCATATTTCATGACATCAAATAGGTTTCAGTTTAAAGTAATTCACATGTGCAATGATTTATTATTTATTATTTAATTAGCCGTGGCAGGGGGACAAGGGTTCCTTGATTATTGACGAGGATATTTTGAAGTTCTGAGTTTCAGTAATGACTCCACATACCTATCTTTGCTTCGGAACTCATGGCCTTCACCAGACAAGCCTAAGCAACACTCCTTCACTAAGAACCCTCAGAGGAGAATACAGAACAGAAAGAAATAGACAATAATTAAGTGGTGTCAGTATTTGATTTTCCAGTCTTGGAGAAAGATGTTAACATCAAGCTGTGGCCAGTGTAACAGAAGGGGCAGGCACAACTTATCAGACCAAAGGCTACATAGACGTAATCAGCAAAGTGGTGGTATCCATTTTTTATGCTTTGGCTGTTTCTTAATTTACTCTGTTATTCTGCCTCTTTAAGCACTTATGGCTATTTGCATTGCCTTTGTTTTCTTGGTGTAAGCCTGCAAGTTCCACCTACTTTGAACCAGAGATATTTTAAATTTTAAATTTCAGTTTTTACTGCCATCTTCCCTCGAACCACTCTTATCTCTGGGAAGACTTTAAAAAGTGAATTGCACTTTACCTTGTTCTGTTAACTTAAATATAAAGAAAGCTTTTACCTCTGTTGAGAATACAGTACACATATTATGTATGTCGTTTGTCATAGAAGAGCATTGTTGAGGTTATTTGTTCATACATACTAATAATGAAAAGGAATGTTTTATTTGTCAACACTTTCTGCTGTCTGTAAATTATCTTGTGCATTGTTATCTACTGTGTCTTTGGTGGTGATGGTGTCATGTGTGCTGCCAACAATGAGGTCTGGGATAGCTTGGCCTGCATGTGATGGCTGCCGCCCAGCGAAGCAAACCTAGGCACTGTGGAGCCTGACACACACATGCTATGAGCGCTGGTCAGGACTCATCCTTCAAGGAGTTGTGGTGTGTTGTTTGTGGAATGCAGTCTTTCCCTTTGGTCTGGTGCTGCCCTCATCATGCTGCTGCTATAACTGCTGCTGCTGCTGCTGTGTCATCTCATTTGTGTGCTGCACCTTGTACAAAATCATTCCATGGCTCACCCCTCTGAGCTGTTGACCTAATAATGTAATTATCATGAATACATTAAAACTTTGATATATATTGCTGTAGCTATCATTTTTGCCACCACATAAGATTATTTTCTTATGTAAGGTTTTAGATTTGAGATGATCTAGATAATCGTCCCTCCCTTCTGCCGAGTGAACTGCCATGCAACTAACCTGGCTGGCAACTAAATGACTGGGGGCGTCACTCTCTGCAATTACCCCCACACTGTATGTTATCAGATGCTAGTGCCTTAAATGAACCTCTCATGAACTAGTTAGGTGTGACTAATATAACCTACCTTCATGTTCTTATCTATTAGGCAACCGGGTACAAGGTGCATATTTTCGGGTCATGAGCTTAGGGAAAAAATATTCTGTACCAAAACTCATCTCGACGAGCAGCACTTTCTTTAGCAGTGGTCCAGTGACAGAAGAACCAACTCTATGTGAAGTTATACTCTAATATGACGACCCTTCTACCTTTGATTATTTAAATGCTTATCTAGCCTTTGTGATGCAGGCAAGTACGGTACACAGAAATAGGTAGACAGACAGGCGTAGATAGCAGGCCATGGATGATAGATATATACGTATGTAGTTAGACATTTCGATTGGCAGATGTACAGGTATATAATGTACACTTATTTAGTTGTATATGTAAACATTCAGACTACGATAGATAGACATCAGTTAGGTAGACAGAACGGTAGATAATCAAATAGTGGTAGATAGATACTCGGTAGAGAGACATTTAGATTTTTTTTTTTTTTTTTTTTTTTTAAGTGGATAGGACAAGTGTATATGAGGTGTGTGAGTGGTGACATGTGTCGAGTGGATAGATAGACATTAAGATAAATTAAGTATGAGTGGTGAAGTGTATCGAGTGGATAGATAGACATTGAGATAGATTAAAAAACAAGTGCATGGATAGTGCAAATGGGCAAATGTATTCGGGGTTATTGAAGAGAGGGTACCCTACTAATTTCGAGACACTGACTTTTTTTCTGGACAAAATATGATGCTTTTTATTATGGACCAAAAAAAAAAAAATCCATACTGTATTAACTTCGCAAGAGGTGGCTACTCACTCTTCAATATTATTTATGTATATGTCTCTTAGCAGGTGCTGGGTCCAATGAGAGGTGAGGTCATGGGTGGGTCAAGTGGGTCAGGTCAGTCCGTGGTTGCGCTTCCCGCGGCTCACGTGTCGTCGGGGTCAGCTGAGGAGTGTAAACAAACAAGCGGGCCAGGCAGCGGCGAGGAGGAAGATTTTGGTGAATGTCGCGCATCATGACAGACTTGGAGCTTAAGAACAGGGGGAACAAACTCTTCTCCGTCAGGAAATTCGACGAGGCGATAAAATGTTACACAGACGCCATTGTGAGTCGTGGTGCTCCGGGAAGGTGTTATGGCGGGCAGGCCGAGTGTCACGGGGCGGGGAGGTGGTCGTGGTGCCTGGGCGGGGTTGCCTAGGGTGTGCTTGAGGCTGTTGGGTATACAGGTGCATAACACGCATATTTTGGGCTGGCTGTTTTTTGGAAGGGGGAGCCGAGTGTGCAGGGGAGGGAAGTGAATCAAGTGTACGTAATTATTAGTGTTGATTATTTTCTTATGTAAGGTTTTAGATTTGAGATGAGCTAGGTAATCGTCCCTCACTTCTGCCGAGTTTACTGCCATGCAACTAACCTGTCCCTCCCTTCTGCCGAGTTTACTGCCATGCAACTAACCTGTCCCTCCCTTCTGCCAAGTGAACTGCCATGCAACTAACCTGTCCCTCCCTTCTGCCGAGTGACTGCCATGCAACAAATCTGTCCCTCCCTTCTGCCGAATGAACTGCCATGCAACTAACCTGTCCCTCCCTTCTGCCGAGTTTACTGCCATGCAACTAACCTGTCCCTCCCTTCTCCCGAGTGAACTTCCATGCAACTAACCTGTCCCTCCCTTCTGCCGAGTTTACTGCCATGCAACTAACCTGTCCCTCCCTTCTGCCGAGTGAACTGCCATGCAACTAACCTGGCTGGCAACTTAATGACTGGGGTGTATGTTATCAGATGCAAGTGCTTTAAATGAACCTCTCATGAACTAGTTAGGTGTGACTAAGATAACCTACCTTCATGTTCTTATCTATTAGGCAACCGGGTACAAGGTGGATAATTTTGTGTTGTGGTGACAAGTGAGTGTGTATTTGTTTCCTGAGTTAAGATTCGTTTTAGTACCTTGCCAGTATTGCATTACCTACCTTATGAAACATCACTAGCTCTTCATATATCTTTTCTACAAACATTCAACAAGCATGGAAATGCTTTCAAAATCCAATTCAAGGAGGAAAAGGAGGATGACAAAACTAGTACCAGAACTGAGAGACTTGGAGTATGAAGCAAGGTGTGAAAGATTAGGGCTGACCACACTGGAAAAGAGAAGGCGCAGAGGAGATTTTATTGAAACTTATAAAATCCTAAACGGTATTGAAAATATTGATGAAGTCGTCTTCTTTGAATACAGTGAAGCAAGCACTAAATCCAACACATGCAAACTCAGGAAAAGACAACATTGGAGAACCTTGATGAAAGCAAACTCTTTCAGCACCAGAGTCGTTAACGAGTGGAACTCCTTACCCGAGGATGTTGTAAATGCTCTGTCAATCAGTTCATTTAAATCCAGACTGGATAATTGTTCATGGACACACTCCAACTAAACATCTGCCAATTAACTAACCAAAAAGGAAAGAGAAAGAGAGAAAGAAAAGGAAAAATTGGTAATAGTATCAGCATAATTGAATGAAAACATATTGTGAAAATCCAAACTCAAGATGATTGAAAGATGGGAGCCATACAAGATGTAAGTCTTAACCTCCCATGCAATTGAAATAGGTAAGCTTGAAATAGGTGAAATAGACAAGGACTATTTATTGTTGAAAATATGGGATAATATTCACGAAAGCGTAGCCTCCTCTGGTGGTGGTGGTGTGAGAAATACCTCCTTGCAGAAATAAGTTGTATATACATGTGTATGTGTGTGTGGGGGGGGGTCCAGGGGGGCAAAGCCCCCCCGTTAGCATGTCGTAAAGTTCGGTTGAAGTAGTTTAAATATGCTTCCCCACCCTAAACCCTTTGCAAGCTATTTTGCAGCTGCCAGAGTAGGCTTAGATGGAGTCTTTGACTTGTACAAACAGGATGCTCATTCACCAAGTCACCCCTCATAACCCAAGGGAGCTCTATGTAGTGAAATATCTTTGCTTGTAAATCAAAGCACTCTTAAACTAAGGCACTCGTAAACCG
The DNA here is from genome assembly GCF_024679095.1 of Eriocheir sinensis. Lineage (NCBI taxonomy): Eukaryota > Metazoa > Arthropoda > Malacostraca > Decapoda > Varunidae > Eriocheir > Eriocheir sinensis. The sequence continues at coordinate 1,112,015 of NC_066566.1, read as the reverse complement.
AACTATTATTGGAGAGAGAGAATGAGAGATTTATTTAGATATTCAGACCACACAGACCCTATGGTCCAAACTTGGTGGTCTGTCCTTAATCCTAAGTGAAATCATATTAAATTTAATGTCACAGAGACTTTGCATTTCTACTTTTAGTGAATATCAAGTTGAAGGAAGTGGTGGTTGAGCTTGTTTTTAAAATAATTAATTGTAGTGCACTGGGCCACTGATGGTAGGAGTTTACTCCATTCTCGCATTACAACATTAGTGAAGAAAAATTGGGTGCAGTCGGATTTTATTTGTTTACAGTTAAGTTTTGTGTATGAGAGAGAGTGAGAGAATGCTGTTTATACTTTTTGATTAATTTCTAAACATTTTTATGAATAATTGGCATGATCAGTCTGTAACCCTGAACATGAAAAATTGCTGTCATATTCCAGGCCAAGAAGCCATCGGTGGCGGTGTACTACACCAACCGGGCCTTGTGCAACCTGAAGCTGAAGCGGTGGGAGCTGGTGTGCCAGGACTGCCGCACCGCCCTCGAGATAGACCCCACCCTTGTCAAGGCTCACTTCTTCCTGGGCCAGGCACTGCTCGAGATGGACAACTTTGATGAGAGTATAAAACATTTAACGAGAGGTAAGACAGTTTTCTTTAAAGAATTTTGTTGTAGTTTTCTTGAGCCCTCAAACACTTGTCTTTCTTTCATTTCAGAGCTGTTGTGTGTAACATTTTAATATTTGTACAGTTGACCCTCAACCACCACAGTTAGTTACATTGTGCAGACTGTGGACTGCAGTGGTGAAATCTTTCTATCTATATCTCCAACACCCTGTTCATAGAAACTCCCTGAATGGGGAACTATTGGAGAAACATCTCCAGCTTTCCTTGTTCCAACACTCCCTCTCACCACACTCAGTCCCTTCAGTCTTTGCATTCTCTGAGCTGCCCTTTATGTTATAAAAAAATGTGTTTTGCATTCTTTCTTAATGTGTGTCAGATCAGGGATCAGGTGTGGGTTTATTCATTAAATTAACCATTGGTAAACAACAGTGTGGAGACCTAGAGAATTACTTAACCTCCCAAGCTACATTTAACAGGTAATGGAATATAGAAAGGATAGCAAATTATAGGTTGTCTATTTATGCTAAAGTTTATGTTGTTTGCTCCACTACAGCACACGACCTGGCCAAGGAGCAGAAGGTGAACTATGGGGATGATGTGGCCTGCATGATCCGAGTGGCTCGCAAACGCAGATTCAATGTGGCAGAGGAAAAGAGGATCTCTCAGGAAATAGAATTACAGGTCTGACTGTTTTGTTAAAAGCAAATTCTTTATGTGAATCATGTGCTACACATATGACTTTGCATCCAAGATTTTCTTTTGTTGGATTTTCTCAATGCTTAGTGCTCTAGCTTTGATTCTACTGTGCATTTTTTTCTCTTATATGATTCATCCCTCTACACATTCAAGGATTGAGAAAAGAAGTATAAATTCATATTTCAATGAACTGGAACAAAATAGTTTGCAGACCAATAACAATGTGAACCTTCATATGTATCATGAGAAAAGTGATTCTTCAAACCCACTTAAAGGCACAGTAGATCAGAGGAACACTTAGCGCAAAAAAATATCCAAGTTGTATTGGGAATATGATACTGATTGCATCAAATATTTTACAGACTTACCTCAATAGGCTTATCCTGGAAGACAGAGACAGACAGATTGATGAAGTCCGGAGGAAATACGAAAATGATGAAGACAGGTCACAGGAAGAAGTGATGAGGATAGAGCAAGAAACTGTGAGTCATGAGAAAAATCCAAATATGAACCTATTCGAGAAGTCTTTTTGAGTATAGGAGGCATTGTTGCTGATTATCAAATGCACATAGTCTTTTTACTTACATGCATATTTCCCTGTTTTAATGTTGGTTTATATGCATTCCCTCCCAAGGACAACTATATCACTGAGGTCAACACGATGTTTGCTCGACTGGATGAGAGAAGAAGAGTAAGTGGCAGATCTCTTTCTTCTTCTTTTTCTTTGTTCAACATCCTTATTTTCCCCTTTGGAGTTAGACAGTGGGTGTCTGTCGCTATCTGTGGTGATGTTATTTGTGAAGTGAAATATGTTTATTCGTGTAACTGAGTAATATTGCCGAACAGTATAACAAACTTGCCTTAGTTGATGGTTTAGTTAGTTGTTTGTAATGACAGCTTGTATGCCCTAAGCCTCATGCACATTTTGATACATACATAAAGGATAGAAATGCATCAACTTTGCCATACCAACGGTTTGAAATTCACTTCTGTACTTTCTTTACTCTCTTACACCAGACCAGGCTTGAACACTTACCCTTCTCATTATGGGAAAGTGCTGTCGTGGTGAAGATTATGTCTTTCTATTTTTAATTTTCATTTTCAGAAACGGGAAGTTCCTGATTATTTATGTGGTAAAATTAGTTTTGAAATCTTGCGCGAGCCAGTAGTGACTCCCAGCGGCATCACTTATGACCGTAAAGATATTGAAGAACACCTGCAGGCAAGTTTATTAGTTTGCAAATGCGTTGTATAAGATAAGGAAACCTATATGAGCCTTTGAGAATCACAAGTCACTATGGGTTGTTTTATTAAAGTAAGGGAAATGTTACTAGTTGTATGTCATTTTGTCTATCTACATTTCCGGCACTTCATCCCCTCACGGGAACTTCCCTCGGGGTGGGGGGTGCTTATCATCTTGTGATTCTGGAAAGCTCACATCATGAATACATACTTAATTGATAAGCATTTCATAATCCATGCAGATCCCAAGGAAGTTAGCAGTAAACTGAAGACTTAATTGTTTGTCATCATTGTATAATACTGTTTCATTTTTGTCCCTTGACTCAGCGTGTGGGCCACTTTGACCCCATCACCCGGACAGACCTGACAGTGGATCAGCTGATGCCAAACTTAGCCATGAAGGAAGTGGTCGACTCTTTCCTCACCGAGAATGAGTGGGCCCTTGACTATTAGCCTGACCCTCTGCCACCACCACACCACCACTACCACTACTGCTGCATTTACTACCACCATCACCGCCTCCACTATCACTTCCACTACCACCACCAGCACCACTACCACTATCGTCATTTTTCCATTTGCTCCTTTTAGTAATTATGATCCAAGACTGAAGCCATTGGCAGTTCGTGGTGATGGGTGTGTATCCGAGACATTTGGGGAAAAGACATCACTAGTATCAGTCCACCATCAGTACAAGGCTATAGATGTAATTTTTATATAGTATATGTAAGTCTTAAGAGGAAGGAAAGTGTCATTTAACTGAATATATTTCAACACGGAACTCCCCCCTCTCCTTCCTCCCCCACACAAGCCAGATATATTCATAAATTTAAAGCTAAAATCAATAACATGAGATTTGGAGACACAACCCCATGAGTGTAGTGTGCTTCCTCTATATCTCAAATAGGTAAATTCACACACATACACACACACACACAAACACTGTTATGTATATATTTATATATTTGGAGGAGCGTATTATATATAATGATATGATGTGTTGGGTGTGTATTGGTTTGTATGTGTGTGTGTGTATGTCCATTTATATGTAGGCAGAGTGTTTGTGTACGTGTGTGTGTGTGTGAGGATGTTCATGTGTGTGTGTGTGTGTGTGTGTGTGAGAGAGAGAGAGAGAGACTATATTTTATCTTCATGTATTTGTTTTAGTGTTGGCCCAGTATTTTTAGTATTAGTATATCATATGGACAGTTATTATATTGTGGAGAATAATGTATATTAGTGTTATTATTTGTGTGTGTCTTGTGAGTCTCTCTGCTCTAGGTTTGTAAATACCATCCACTAAAAAATCATAAAAGTAAATCCCACTCCTCAGCATCTCACTCTGGGATGGTATCATTATTGATTTTCTGATGTCATGAATCTGCCGGGCTTAACGGCATTCCCCTTTACTCAGATTCTTAACCTGATGGAATAATTTTTTATATGCTCTATTATGCTTTGCAGGCTGGCCAGTAAATATGACCCAGAATTAGGTCTTAAATCCGAATTATAGAGGTTCTTTTGATTTGTTCTATATCTTAAAAGGCAAGGCTTGTTGTCTTAACCCAGTAGCAGCGACGGGCCAAATTTGTGGCTTCACCGTGTAGCAGCGACGGGCCAAATTTGTGCCATGATATTTACCCCCCCAAAAAGATGATACATAATCTGATCACAAATGCTTTTATATATATTATGAAATGGTTTGTGTGAAGGGTGATTTTCTCTCATTTTTCTCGCTTAGAGGGACCATTAAGAAACGTGATCGCCGCTGCTACCGGGTTAATAATCAAGGAGTTTCTAACAATTGGTTGCCACAATCTCAGCAGATCTCTTTAGATAGCACCTTTTAGATATATATATATATTTTTTCTTAGCATATTATTTTCAGTTCAGTGGGGAATTCTCAGATGCACCCATTTTACATTATTTAATGAACCTTCTTCCCTTTTTACTACACTGACCACCAGGAACCTCAAAACTATATTAGATATCCACTCTAATGCTACATGTCATAGATGCTTCTTAATTATTTTTCATATATTGTGGTGGAACTTATTTAGAAAAAACTTAAGTCCATATAATTTCCACATTTTTACTTTTTCCAGTAGATGCACTATAGCTTTTTATGAAGGAGCTTTGGGGTGAATGTTTGGCTGGAAGCATGAGAATGGGCTTGCTTGGGCATAGCAGTGCCTTGGGGTAAAATAATCTTGGCAACCTCTTCAGCTTGTTTTTTTGCATGGCCACCAACAAACTAAAACCATTGCCGATCATAAAGCTAACAATAAACCCTTCTTTCTCAATCCAAATGTTCATTGTAATCAGATGGGTACAGAGATGCTTTGGGATACTCATGGTGTGATTATTTAATTTGCCATAGTGTACAGAAATGCTTGTTTCTTTGTAAATTAGGGCTGATGAGCTCTGAAGCTCTTACAAAAACAAAAAAAAACACTCCAAAGTTTTTTTTTTTTAACTTCTGCTAAATGAGGAGACATGAACTCCATTGATAACTAATTCAGTCTGCAGGCAATGTGCACAGACCTAAAATTTTTGGGTGGAGTTAAAACCTTCCATTAAAATGTGTAAAATTCAAAACCTTTTCTCATTTTAGTTTTCATGTACAGTTTTGCTGAACAGAAGACTGTGAAACTCGTAAAAGCATTGTAAATGCAAATCAAACCATTGTTCATTGTTTGCCCAGAACTTGCCAAGAATTATAATATTTGTTTGTCATTTCTTGGATATCTTTGAAAAAACTTGGTGCATGTAAACCTACTGTAGCATCTGTGGTATATATTGGTTTAGAAATTAAATCTTCATGTATTTGTTTGTGCTACTTAAGGTAAAGATGGGAATCTTCCCTTGCTTTTCTGGTTCATAATGGGCAAGGTTGAGACTGGTAAAAATATTCACTAGATATGTTAATTCATTTAGTACTAATTCTAGGATCAACAGCAGAAATGATTTATCCACATTGAATTCAGGGAAAAAAGCCATTTATCTGGATTGACAAGACCCAAATTACCAGAAGGTAGTCTATAAATGAGATGGCAGGTTTTAAGAGTGGCCGTTTTCATGGCTGTTGCTTAACATTTCATTAATGGATTTGCTATTTTGCATACAACTCATATTAAGAAACAACATTTTCACTTATATTTTATGCATGCTTTTATTGCCACTAACCTGAGACATTTACACTGAACCTGCAGCTTTGTGTTCATATTCACTCACACACACACATGCATACATATATGTATACAGAGCAGCCTGGCAGGCTAAGGTCAAAAGATTTTTCTGCTGACAAGGAGCTACTACTGTCCCCCCTTGAGCAAGGGGGGATGGGTTGTGCGGTGTGTGAGGTCCCAGCAGCATCCACAAATTGGCTAACAAGCTCCAAAGCTCTCTTCAGGAGGATGCTGGCTGATGATCTTGAGTAAAGCATGTGATCCGGCCATGGTGGTGAATTACACACACACACACACACACACACACACACTGAGGAACATAAGGACGGCATTTGTGTATTTGGACAAGGAGATGATGAAGAAAATAATAGTTACAATGATAAGGCCAAGGTTGGAGTATACAGCAGTGGTCTGGTCTCCTCACAAAAAGAACATAAAGCTGGAAAGAGTGCAGAGAGTGGCACCTAAGATGGTACCGGAACTTAGAGATCAGACTTATGAGGAGAGACTCAATAGCATGGGGCTCACAACCCTGGAGGGAAGAAGAGAAATAGGAGACCTGATAGCGGTGTACAGGGTGGTGAGCGGAGTGGAGCATTTGGACAGAGAGGACCTGTGCGTGTGTAACAAGAGGGCATGGAAAGAAGTTGAGGGCAACCAGGTGTAGGCGAGATCTGAAAAAGTTTAGCTTCCCAGACAGAAGCATTGAGCTATGGAATAAGCTGGAGGAGGTGGTTTGTGCAAGAAACATTCATGATTTTAAGGAAAAGTTGGACAAGAGCGGATATGGAGACGGGACAGCGCAAGCGTAGCTCTTTTCCCGTGTCACAACTAGGTAAATACACACACACTCACAGAAGCATGTGTAGTTATCAAGTCATTGCCCAAATATGAATGTTCCTGTATTTGTAGCTCTGTAAGCTGTCATTGTTTCTAGGTGTCATATTCTTCAAAGACTAAATTAGAAGTCATCAGTGCTGGAAATTCAACATAACTTTTGTCCCAAATTACCAGATGAATGGTAGAGGACCTGGAACATTTTTTTTTCAATGAATGAACTTATTTCTGCACTTATTACATGCACCTGTTCTTGAACCAATTCCATTCCTCTTCTCTTTACCCTTGAATTTTCCTATTAGATGTCAGGTGTTGGATTTAAAAAAATATCATCAAAAGTCTGAAGCATCATTGTCTGTCTGGCCTTGATGGCCCAAAACTCAGGGCCACACCATCAGGTGAGCTTCCATCTCACTCTCACTCCTCATGCCTCATCGTGTGCTGCCTTACCAGAGTGTTACATCAGTCTACATAATATTTTTGTAAATACAAGTCTTGAGCACATGTTGGCAAACTCAACTCAGAATTAACTAGTAAAGTTTCAAAATTGTCTCAAAGAAGGCAGTTATCAACCGTCATTTTAAGAACAAAAGTGCAACAGGAGCATTTGCAGGGATTGGAGGAAGGATCAGTTGTATGAGTGAATGGCTGTTGTGAATGAGAGTGGTTGCAAGATGTATGATAGTTTTCCAAATCTTTATTTTTTCAATGTAAGCTGTTTTCAGTTATGTAGAATTTTCATTCCATTTGAATAAATTCTTTGCCATGGTTTCTACGAACTGCTTCCAGAACATTATGAAAAAATAATTGCATGAATGTAACGGCAAGACAAAGGACATTCTTTCACAATACATAGGAGACCATTTACAAGGTATGGACATTTGGGGGGTTGAGAGAGAGAGAGAAAAAAAAAACAGTGAAATGGGAAATATAGAAGGCTATTACTTCCTGAAAACAAAAAAGTGAGCTCATTACTGTTCTGCATTAATCAAATGACTCCCATTGCTACAAAAAAACATGTTCATAAATCATCATAATTGCAGACGTAATGAATGATTTATTCTATCCCAGACACATCTATTCCAAAGCTAAGTGACATGACTGTGTATATTTACCGACTACCAGACCCTTTGCCAGCTTCACATAAGTCACCTGCATGTTACTGTCCGCTGAGGAATGGTCTCCTAGATGATCGATACAAAGCCCAGTGATCCTGGGTGCATATCAGCATGCATACAGCCCACCTAGTTATGTGATTACTGCCTCATGCTGCGCCAAACTGATCCACAAACCTCAAAAACCATGATGTGAAATGTATCACTAGCTTCTGAGTACATTATTTTTAGTCACATGAATCTTAATTGTTGTATTTTTCATAGTAAATTGTGCACCAAAAAGCTGTAGACAGTTGATTGGTGCTGAAGTCACTGCCTGTGCTGGCACAGGTAGTTGATTGTTATGATCCTTTGTGTCCATCATGCACAGTATCAGTGAAGCTGCTGTTGTCAGGGAAGCAGGCACCATAGACTTCATTGTAGGTGTTTGTATTCATTGTTTTAAAATATTGCTAGGTGGCTCCATGGTTTATGTTAAGAAAGTTGTGAGGCTGCACCTTACTATAGCTTCTTAGGGAGAGTGGTGTCACTCCTCTGTGTCACCTATGCAGGGCTACATGGCCTTCGTTGCCTTGTTCTGGGATTATTTAATCTTTGCACTGGTCTCGCTGATATTCACTTCCCTTTGATGTGCAATTCAAAGGGTGCCTTGAATTATTTTTCCTATAGAAAATCTATGCCTCGGCCTGTCATCTGTAACCTGTCTGCTTCAGTATGGCCACCAGTGTCCAAACATAGGTAGTGTCACTGGTTCGGTATGGCCACTATATTTTTTTTATATGGCCCATGACCTGCAACCCCAAGTTGGAGTAAATTGTAGGCCATGGTGACATGTGGCAAAAGGTCTAAAAACTGGTCAGTTATCCTCTTTCTCTCCCTCAGTGTGTGATGGTAAAGATGGCTAGTAATGTAATGTAGGATGGATTTGGTGAGAAGAACACAAGGATAGCCATTCACTTCTTCTCAGGCTGGATGCCAGCCATCACAAGTAGGTTTATTTTGTAACCAAAACCACCCAGTAACAATGATATGAATGAAAAAAAATACCAGTGTCTACATGATTATGAGAGGAGCACACTAATGTACATTTCATGCTGTTTTGCTAGTCTCATATTTACGCAGAGTGGCTGGGTGAATGCGGTATTTCATCCAAGGTAGGTGTATTATATAAGTATGCATACCATGTCAGTTATTTGGAAGGAGCATTGTCCTTTTATATGCATTAGTTATTGCCCAATTAAGTGCAAACTGTTGGAACTTTGTGTTCAGCCTATTTAAAATATGACAATGAAAGTGAAGGCTTAACTTTTACTTGGCAAAATGAATGGTAATAATTTGGAGTTTGGTGTAGCCTTGGTTAAGGATGAACACCACGTGTGCTGCATTAGTGAAGTGCTCAGTCTAGATCCCTTATTTAAGACACATGATTCCAGGCCTAGTGTGTGCTCTCGTTAACTCGCAAGATTCGTGCCCCATAGTCAGCTGTTGTAGGGATGATCGGTGAGATTTGATTGGCATTAGACCTTGGACAGTAAAATGAACTTGCATGGAGATCTAGATCATGCCTTAACAAGTTAATGTGACATTTGCAGAATAGAAGTAGCCAAGGTGCCATTCTGTAACATGTATAGTTAGCTGTAGCATTTTCCCACACCTCAGCAACAGACTGCTGACACAGGAATACAAATACAGTTTTTAAGCCACAAATCTAGCCACTAGGAATGTTACATAGTACTAACCTTAAAGATTCGTTGTCTTTTGAGGAGTTAAGGTTCCACCTTCACCTAATATTAAAACTGTCTGTAAATATATAATTAATAGGAAAGCCATCCTTTTGGTGTCCAACCCGAGATGTAGCCACAGGGTGCTTCATGGTTCATGTATTGCCACTGTGTAAATATTGTAATACTGTTCACCTGTCACTAACCTATCACTTTATATCATGTTAAAGTTGTATAGCAATGAAAGTTTTTGTGCTTACAATCTGTTCTATTTCCACATTTCTCAAAGGAGAGCCAAAGGAGCTTAAAATAATTCAAATTTATTTTACATGTCATTGGTTCACACATAAATACCCAAGAAGGGAGCCTTCTGTTTTATACATTATCTACAAGACCAAAACAATGAAATGTGTTATCATTATTGTTCTGTACATGATTTCTCAGGGAATGAAACTTGCACTCGTGATGATCAACCAGATTTGAAGTAACTGTCAAGTCATACACTTTTCATTTCTAGACATTTAAAGAACTTTTTAGCACATAACTTAAGACATATAGTACTATTTCTTCATGCTTTAACCCACTGACAAGAGACCCTCCTCAGGGAACGTGTAGGGAGGCACCTCTAGGTTGAGTGGTGCCGGACCCTTGCGGATACGTCCTGAGGAGTCGTAGTGAGAGCCATGGCAGGGGCAGTAGTAGCCTCCGTAGTCACCTGAAAAAAAAAAGATGCAGATCACAATTATGAGAAAGGATCGAGAAAAAATAAAGTATTAGGATATATGGAAAACAAATAGCATTTTTTTCTACAAATAAAATGGATCTGGAAATGTACAACACCAACATACCTGCATCAGCAATAGGCACACAGCCCAAGTGAGTACACACCCCAATCACCACCAGCCACTTTGGCTCCTGGACACGATCAGCGTCTGCCTCTGGGTCCCTCAAGGTACTGAGATCTACACCGTTCTCGGTCTCAATTTCTGCGTCAGTCCTGTGAGGTGAAGCTCTTAGTTATCACCATCATTTACTTCATTTACTCTATATTCAATGCCCTTTACCTTTGAAAATTTTCTGGTGTAAAAAAAAACTAGTAAAATAGATGAACAGACAAAGATTTCCATGCACACATGACAAATACAAGCTAGTTGTTGTGTAATTGTGTCACCTGTGCTTAATGAAGAGTGGTTTTCCTCTCCACTTGAAGGTGACTGACTTTCCTTCGGGAATCTCACCCAGCTTGATCTCAATCTTGGCGAGGGCAAGGACATCAGCACTGGCCGACATGGATGACACAAACTGAGTCACCACAGTCTTGGCAGTGTACAGGCCAGCCACTGTCCCACCTGATATACACAGCAGAGTTAATGTTTTGCATAAATCGTGTAATGATCATTCTCTCATGACTTTACAACAATTAATTCCAGTAACTCACAACTGATCAAGTAATATCCCACAGCACTAGGAATGTCCTTACAGTTTCTTGTTCATATCCTAGGCTTACCTTTTGTTAAACTACCATAAGACAGGAAGGATTGCACAATACAAAGCAGATGCAATATTTATTTTGGGAGGTTGACTAAGACTACTGGTAGCTTTGTCCTGTTGTCTTTGCTTTCAAAAGGGAAGTGGCACAAGGAGGGAGTACCATCTTACCTCCCACCAGCATGTAGGTGAATGACCTCCGGGAGGAGGCAGACTCTGTGGACTTGGCTCGTGCATCTTTCACGTCTTCCCGCCGGTAGTCACTGAAGTCTGGCACCTGGATGTCCGTATGTGCATATCGCACCTGTGAGGTCACTGCAAAGAGACTATCACCATCACCACTTTTTCTGTGCTTGGCATTTCATGTAATTTGTCAAATTTCTCCTCTATATACCCCATGTTCATTCCAAGGTCACAAACTATAACTTTCTCCATGACTTGGTATTTCATTTAATTTGTCAAGCTTCCCCCTTTCCCTCATTCTCATTCTGAGATTATTTTCTTATGCACTTGTGGGTCATACTAGAAAATTAGTATCACCATTCAAATATAAAAGAATATTAATTTTAATAGTGCTAGGGCCAGGACTTATTTATTTTTGCCTCTGCTTAAGAAATGACATGATTATAGAGTTTAAGGAAAAACAAAATAAGGGAAACATCAAGAAAAGTGTAAGGCTTAATCTAATACTGATTATCAACTAGAGGTTTGTTACACAACTCCCCTGGCTGTCTCTCATAGCCTCATATTTGTGATGTTGAGTTTGAAAATGAGAAAGTAGTGCATGATAATTTGCCTTTTACATGTCTCACTAGCTATAACTGATTTACCATGACCTAACTTTTTAAATAAGTTGGGGCACAAATTAGCTCAGTGGTAGCATGTTATAATTGCAATTGAATAGCTGCATGTTTGACAGTGAGCCACATTGTTATAACATGGGGAGAGGAAGTGCTTTCCTCCAGCTCTAGGAGGGTTACATGGCTAGCTGTTTTGAACCCCATTTTTTCAAATTTTACTTCATAATTATTATTATTATTTTTTTTTATTTTTATTTTTATTTTTTTTTTTTTACTGAATAACATGGTCTTTATACTGTTTCAATGAAAAATTGACACCAGTTAGGTTACTATTTCTTCTGATACCAACCTATTGCTGCTAAAATAGTAACTTTTCACTACTATAATCTATCAATGCTAAGGATGGTAATTTATCATCAGTAAAGACAGTTATCTATCAAAATATTCACACTGGTGCCTTCCTAGTTGTTTTCTAATAACAACAAATGTCATCACTTAAAAAAGCATCATACAGAACTTTACTCAGAAATGAAGTCTAGGTTTCAGAAGTAGACTGCTAAATTATTAAATATTAGCCTTATCATTTAGTGAATTTTGATACACTGGTACAGCAACTATTGCACAAACTTTATGAAACACACACATTGCCTTGGAGGGCGGCCAAGGGCAGGGCAGCTTACGACTACTTGAAGGTGAAGTCCCCGGCTAAATCACTTTAAAATCTACATAGCTGCATCCTTAAGAGTACTACAAAAAGTTCCCTCGATGAACTCCTCGGGGCGCCCGTGCTCCCGGCGGCCCCTCAGCGGCAGGCCTAAGTAAATACCAGACAACCCTTCCCCAACATGGCGGCCGCCGATCAGCTGACGGCGACCAGCTGCCCCCAGCACCACCCAGCGCCCAGCCCCGCGCCGCCCCCGGCCAGCAGGTGAGGCGCGGGGCCCGGCACTCGCCTGACCTACCTGCGACACCGACCCTGGCCCTGAGCGGCCCCGCGGCGCAGCGGCCGGCCATGGCGGCGGCGGAGAGGGCAAGGGTGGGCGGCTGCACCAGGGGGGCCGCCGCGCCCTCCACCACGCCCGGCAGGACGTTCTTGGAGCCGTTGGCCACAGCCTGGGCAGAGGCCTTGACGGCGGGGGCCAGCTGGCCGGACCTGCCGATGTAGGACAGCATCTCGAGGGCCGTGTGCTCCTGGGTGAGTGTGTTGCGTCACTCCGCCGCTAGGGCCGTCCTGGCCGCCGCACGGTTCGTCGGCCGCCGCCTGGCCCGTCTCATTAGTGTTAAGGCACCCAAACAACCATTAGAAAATCAGCAGCACAAAGTTATATTTGCTAATTCGTCTCAAGATTACCCACGAAATACTCATAAGTAGCCAGTCGTCTTATTCACCGCCCATAAATATAAACAAGTATATCACATCAGCTAGTATTTACTTTCAAGACTTACGTAATCGATTACATTATTATTATTATTATTATTATTATTATTATTATTATTATTATTATTATTATTATTACTATCGTTTTTGTCGTACCGTAATCATCGTCATCATCATTGCAATTATAATTATCATAATTACTATGGTAGTATCAGTATTAGTATTATATTTATGGGTCAAGAATATCGGGCATTGTTGAGGAAGTTTAGCGTACTGATATCGAGACTATTCCTGGGAAAAAAAATAATGCTTTTTTATAAAGGGAAAAGTTTTATTTTCCGGAAATTATAAATGACTGGGTGTTCAGTGGGTGTGGTCCACCTCCCTACAGCCAGCCATAAGGGCACACGCCAGCAGATGCATATCCATGTAACCTATATTAGGCAATGTCTTTAGTAGTTTGTAAATACTTCACCAGGCAAGTAAAAATATAGGCTACATACATTATCTCACCACCAAGTAGGCTACATGATCCCACCGACTAATCCTGTACCTATTCAACTTTATTCAAGGCATGCGTTCAACATTCTCCATTAACCACGAGCAATCACGAGCAAACAAAGGATGTGGTATCTGCCCCTTCAGTCACATCAATGACCTTCCGAGATGTAGATCGGCTACTCTTTTATTTATTTATTTTCTTGTCATACAGCTGTTGGTATTCATCCTCTGGTGTTAATTCCTCACTCAGTATGTAGAGGTTATGAAGCCATTTATAGTTATTCGCTCCAAAAAGAAACCATTTAAAACACCAGGACGGGAAGTGTTAACCAAAAATATGTAGATGTGTGAAATGAAGCTTCGACCAAATCTAACTACTTATTTCTGATTCTAAAAAAAAAAAAAGATTTGCTTTGTGAATAGCCTGACTTTTACTCGTTCAATCCAGAATAGCTTCAGTAGTGTAATGATTAGGTTTTGTCAATATTAACTGGTTCATCTCTTACCTGCTTAGTTTACGGTAGGCCTTAAACACCGTGACTACATATGCTTACACCTAGCGATTAATCTCATGGCTGCACACGTTCCTGTTTCTTTGATTTCGTATGCTCAGATGAACTCCAGTCTGGAATCGCATGCCTGGTCATTTATAAGAAGAGTAATTCTCTCACGATAACGTTACACCATATACCATGCCCAACACCTCTCGTTTTGATGCTTAGAAGGGCAGTTACTTAGGCTTTGATGCATGTGGCAAACCCTTAGAAGATGACAATGATTCTGGGAGCCCGAACAGCCCATGAAACTGATTCGTCAGCAGAGACGCTCTTGCTTCCTTGCCGAGGTTGTGGGTCTTGAGGTGAGGAGGTCGCAGTGCAGTGTTGGCACCCCGGGCGAGGCACACCTTACAACCATGCTACTCCCTCGACTGTTATTTGCCGGCCTCGTCATGGTGAGCCGTCTTCATGGTGGTGTTGTGTGTAGTTGGCTTCGTGTAGTGTCTTTTTTTTTTCTGTTAAGCGTTCTTCACGTGTATTAAAGTAATTATGCAATGGATCTTAGGCCTTGATGGTGGAGGCGGGGGTGACCAAGCCCGAAACGCACACTCACTCGCCCGCGTATGCCCCGCTTGAGGATGCGGCGCCGCGAGGTCACCAGCAGGAACCTCCACCCTTCGCTGCACAGAACCAGCCGCCCTCGCACCCTGGCCTCCTACCAGCGCGGCCAGTGGTCAACAGAGGTGAGGAAGTAGTGGTTGTTCTATATGATTGGAAAATGCTTAGTTTAACCGGATGCTTGAAGGGTAGACTTTTGTAGGCGAGTACATGCCTCGGGGTCACTGGAAAATAAGTGAATGCTTTAATATTCCTACGGGGAGGGTGTTGTCCTCGGTCCAATCACCTAATCCCTCCGTTAAAAAGTTTGGTTTTCCGACGGTTCATGCGAGTCTAGTCCTATATAGTAAGGTAACTGAAAAAACGACCATGTAATTACTACATACAAATTCATTACCAGGGCCATATGAAATAAGGAATGACAGCACAGTAACCTTATACAACTAATATACTACGGTTCACTGAAACTAAACTAAATCCATGAAAATGGTTAGCTTTCCCAGGTGTTGGAAAAGGAACGACCAAAGTCGATGGTCGGGATGTAGTTCTAACTTCTAGAAGTGATTAATTGATATCTCTAAAGATGTGCCCATTCTACAGTACCGTCGAGTCCAAGTACTGGGGCGGGCAGCACATCGCACTTCCCGAGTCAGCTGGGCTTGTACTCCGAGGTGGGACCGCGCAAGGTGGTAAACACGCAAGTCAGGTGTTTGAAGACGCACATGCAGGTTCAGTTGAGGTGGGTCACGCAGAGTAGTTGTGAAGGTAATTACAAATTCTGATTGTTTAGTTCTCCAAAGGTAATCATCTGATCTTTGCAGTTTTTCGGCTCCCTTCTCTGGTTACATCTATCCGCACCAGCACTTCTCGGAGTGCATGCTGTTCCGCGGCCAGGGCGCTCAGGAAGCGTACATGGACCTCAAGCACGGCACCTGTGGAGACGAAGAGAACAGAGTTATTCTTAGGGACAGGTCCTACCTGGACCCTGTCATAGAGGTGAGCTGCATGAACTCTGCTCGGAATAGGTAGTTGAAACTTGTGCAAAGTCGCGTAAGGCTGAATGACACTGAGCGGCAGCTCACGTTCATTATAAGCTGACATGGTTGTGTAGCATCATGACACTATTGCGGTCTTTCAGCACCGCCTGATGATCCAGTGGGAACCCGACATTGTGTGTGAAGACGACGTAAGTGTGATCGTTCGTTGCGACCGACCAGACGACTTCAATAAGACGATCGAGTGGAGCTTCGCTACACGCCAGCTGCGCGCCACCCTGGAGAGTGCTCAGCACCCAGGCGAGTGTCTCTGAGACAGGGTTTTGTAACTGGTGACGTATGATTGTTGAGAAGACTTGTACTCCTGACAGATTCCCGACAGATTTCATGCAGGACCAAAAATCTGTCCCAGAGGCAGGTAGTTTATTGTAGTTAGAAAAATTATATATTCAACCGTTTCGTACAGGACCCAAAATGTGGATGGAGATTCAGCGAGGCGAGGGACCCACAGCCCCGTCGCTCAACAACGAGTTGGTGTACATTGGAGACGTCCTCACCCTCATCTTCACCCTAACTGATGAGGTCTATTGGTTCGACTCCAACATTTTGGCTTGTTTCGCGGTGGACGGTGAGTTCTAAGGACGTAAGATATGAACGTGAAACGGTCTGGAAGGCGTAGAGATCAGCTCCTGTAGACCTTTCACCACCTATCCTCCCCTTCTATGAGTATCCCCACCTATCCTCCCCTTCTATGAGTAACTTTAAAGGTGCATGTAGTATCGGCACTCGCCACACAATTGCAAAGCTTATCCCACTCTTCTACCATTATTGTAATCCACATATTTGCTTTTATCCTTTAAACAATTTTAACTTTTCTATCGTCTAACTATCGGAACCTTATCAATGTTATCCTCGGTGGTTTTATATTTCCAAAGAAAGCAATTTATTTTAATGTATTATAAGTTCCTAGAAAGCTGAACCACTTTCATTTGTACGAATCTGAACAGTATTAGTTTGCTAAAGTCTGTCCATTCTATAGAAAGGGAAGCAAAACTTCAAAGTAAGAGAGGAGGTCTTAACTACGTTATTTTAATGTGGTGGCAATTTTTAGCCCATATCCATTTTGCTTTTCAAGGCTTTGTTGAGCAAGCTATTCTTTTTTATTTTTGTACTGAAACTGTTCCCCCAGGTGGCGAAAAGAAGTCCCAGATTGAGTGGGACACAAGCAAAAACGCTGAAGTGGCCCAAGCCTCCAGGGTATACAGCGGTGAGATGACCGTGGTGGAGTCTGGCTGTTCTGTCAAGCCAAAGATATTCTCCCACTTCATTAAGGAAAGACACACGCGGACCAACGGTGACCTTGTGACTCTGCATTACGCATTCTTCAAGGTAAAAGAGATCTACGTTCTTGCCAATGTGCTTTACCTCGATGCATATACCCACAAGTTTTTTTGATTGGCAATTTGTTTCAGGCCTTCAGGTTCCCGACCTCCAACAAGGTTGTTCTGCAGTGCCACGTCCAAGTGTGCTACAAGATCTGCCCTGAGCCGCCCCCCTGCAGGTAGATAAGTAATGTTAGAGGTCCGAAGAAACGATTATAACATCAAATTCTGCAGATATTCTGTTTTAACTAATTGCTGCAATTGGCATATGTATGTTTGTAAGTTCATATGCATGTTTAAGATAATCCCGACTAAAGGGAGCATATATCTTTACAACAATATTATAATGCATGACTTCGTAATCAGCCGGTATGTCACGAGTGCTCCTTATTTCTCGGTGAAGCAGTGACTTGCACTACTTTATCTTCCCGCAGCGAATCTTTCCACCCAAGACGGAGCGAAGAAGTGAAGAGGCGACGTAGGCGACAGGTGGAGGAGGTCGCACAGAACGGGGCGCATGAAGTGGATCAGGTGGACATGTACCGCTCCGTGGAAGTGGTGTCCGCCGAGGAGAGCGGCGAGAAACGTGAGCAATTTTAGTTTGTTCTTTTGAGAAAGTGAAGATTAGTCATGCCCTTCAGCGCCCTTCAAAAAACTGGTTTTAATCTATTGATCTAAAAATTTGTTCATAATTTGTTCCTCTTGTTAGGATTATCTAAACCTTACCCATGAACGCCTTACCCATATTAGCTTCTACCAAAATTTCTAACCATTGGTGGATTAGTAATTGATATAACTAACGTGTTCAGTTATCAAGTTGGACATTGCATTAGTTATAATATGAAATTAAAATAACCCTGACCAAAGATTCTTTAAAATATTTAATTAATAGTTGTCAGTTATTAGCTTCGGAACTATTCATTAGTAGCACGAATTTACTATAAGACTGGTGAACGTGTCTGCAGGAGTCCCCGTGGCGGCGCAGACGGAGGAGCCGCACGACTGCTGTGCCCACCCCCACGCCGCGCCCGTGTCCACCGTCAACACAGTGATGGTGGTGCTGCTGTGCATAATGCTGATGCTGGTGCTGTGCCTGGCGATAGTCATCCTCAGGGACAGGAAGAGCCGCAATTTACCGCAGAAATAGTTTTATGTGAGTTTGTTCGCGTTATAATTTTTATTGCATATATTATAGTTATATTCTCACAATACCCAAGAGTTTCATTGGAAGCCATGCATGAAGTTAACGGTGGTATGGATAAACTGGTGATCCTCGTGGATGAGTCTCCTTATGGTGCGGGTTAATGGAATTCCTTCGTCCCACCTGTTCACTCTGACCTTCGTTGAATATCACCACCCTTGTCCTTCTCTTGTACCCTTAAGTTAAAAAAATCTTCTCCATGTCGTCTTGAGAGGTGGCAAGGAACCATTCTCTACCCCACACGTTCCCATCACGGAGCCCCACTCCTATTTATCATCCACTCCTATTTTTCATTCTACTGCAACGATACACAACTGGTACTTTCTAAATAGTATATGTAGAAATACGTGCCACCCCGCTTATACCATAACTAACAAACTATAATATACTATTGTATCAGACCAAACTCTTATCCATTGAATTGTGTAATCGGAAACGAACCAGGTGATCACATTCTATAATATGTACTTTACACTTTCTATAATATGTACTTTACACTTTTCTGGAAGATGTTAGGCAGTCTTTAGAAATGAAGTGGATGTATGACTTGTCTAAAAAAAAAGCTTGTCACAGGAAAGTTGAATTTATGATAGGATGATTGTGTTGATCATTAACTAGGATGATTGTGTTGGTCATTAACTACCCCTGTTAAGTGGTTAAGTTTGGTATAATCCTTAATAGTGGGAGTGATTTAAGTTAAGCAGAAATGCATTTAAATAGAACTGCGTAATGTCTGCGAACAACCATCGAGCAGTTTCATAGAGGCAGTGTGGGGAGAGGGGGGGTAGCTGATGGAGGAGGAATGGGGCGGTGAAGTTAGTCGTTCGTTCTAAAGGGTTTTACCATCTTCCCACGCGAGGAAGATTGCATACGTATCACCTAATAAGTATGAGTATAAAGAACCTAATTAGTAGAAGTATCAGCCGGTACAAATTGTTAAAGTCTTGCATTTAACACTGAATACGGAGGTGGTTAGTAAGCTACAACACAATAGGGCGTTCGGTGCTTCAGTATTGAGAGTGAAGCGGACGAGTCTCTGAGTATCTACTTCTGGCTTCACGCGCCCAGTCCCGCCAATCCAGCGTCAGTTTCGGGTCAGAGGGAGACGTGGAAGGTCAGTCACGTTTGGCAGGTGAACAAAACTAAGTACCTTGACAATAGTTTTAGATGTGACCTTGGAAGTGTAAAGGTTTAGTGACTTCTGGTTGTGACTATTATTGCAATGAATGACTTTAGTATTAGTGAGGGTTGAAAGGGTGCCTGCTCGTGATCTTGGAAGCAGTGAAAAGGAGGAGGAGGAGGAGAGAGGCTGTGAGGGTAACAAGCCCCAATCACACTTCTATTTATATTTTTTACTTTTTTTATCACTTTCATTCATTTAAAACCCTTGTAACAAATATTTTATCTTCCTACATCCACTTTCCGGGGTCTGTATTATATCATTTTACATAACTTATTGATTGATAGTTTATTGTTGCAAGTAAATAACAAAGGAGAATGGAGGAGCATGCCATCCCAACCCCCAGGCAGTACAGTGTGATTATACAACTAAGGATTTTATTTAAGCGTTAGTTGCCCGTGTAAGCGTAAAAACTAATATTTTCTAAAGATATCCCTTCGGAGTATCTGTTTGGCATTACAAGCTGCTCATGGGATACACGTGTGACACTGCGTTTTAAGATTTGCAGTGCCTTTATGTAGTGAACGACTTTAGTAATATCTGGTGCTTTCTGTTGCCCTGCCTAGATGTGTATATATATGTAGTATCAGTAAGCTGCTCAAATAATTTCGACTCGCTTCAGTTCCGATTCCGTTCGACTTATTGTTTGATTAATGGTCATAATGGTATTTACTCTCCTGCCATCCCTCACGCCACGCCAGTCTTCCAGTCATCTATGTAATTGTCAGTATTTCTCACTCTCTGACTTTCCCGAATTTCACTTCCCGTTCTTCATGCGAGTGTTGCAGTGTTGCGCCCATCTTCCCCCCCCCCCCCCTCCCTCCCTCCATCCCGGCTCTTCATGCACTCAAGGCACCTCGACCCAACCGACCCAGAACACACACACACACACACACACACACACACACACACACACACACTTTCTAGAATATAGTGATAGAGTACAGTAATTAGCTTGCTCGTGGCTGTTATTAGCAAAAAATACATACGCACACGAAATGGACACACACACACACACACACACACACTCTACCATCTCGCCAACACTCTCTTGCACTCCATAGCGCATGAAGGCGGGAACGAAGTCGATTTTCAGCTATCAACCCAGGCACCGTTAAAGCTCACACCGTTTAGACACGTGGATGGGGAAGCTTTGATAAACATAGTCTGTACCTGACGGATGGGAAGGGCGGGAGGAGGGCGCACATTTAATAACCCTTATGGTGTACCTGGCTGGGCGTATGGGTGTGACGGAGCAGTTCGAGGGTGTGAGGGTGCGAGGGTGCCTACTGCTGCGCGTCGTGGTGGGTAAATGGGTTTTCCACTGACATACAACTCTTGATAAATTGATGTGACTTTGTATAGCTAACTGTGTTTACTGCCATAGACCGGAGGAGACGCCGTGAAAAATAAGGCTGCTGGTATAGGTGATGAACAAGAGAATGGATAAATAAGAGGACAGGAGAGACGATGAAAGGAAAAACAAAGATGGTGAAAAGGATGATTGATATATGGGTGTTGCGCTGACATACTGTTGTTGAGCTGATGTGACTGTGTAGCTAACTGTATGTACTGCCATAGGAGGAAAGGAGAGACGATAGAAGAAAGATCAGAAAGCTTGAATTTGTGATGAAAGGGAGGGGTGTGGGGGGTAATGAGTGGAGATAATAAATAAATTAATGTAACTTTGTAGCTAACTCTATTTATTGCACTATATTGCCATAGGAGGACAGGAGAAGAGGCGTTAGAAGAAGAAAAAACAAAGCTAGTATTAATGACGTAAGGGAGGATGGGATAATGAGTTTTGCCCTGAGATAAAAAAAAGATAGATGAGATGAAAAAAATGTTGAAGGATGCGCATGCGGCCTACTGCGATTTATTATCATTATCATTATTATTATTATTATTATTGGTTGATAAGGTGAGAGAGAGAGAGAGAGAGAGAGAGAGAGAGAGAGAGAGAGAGAGAGAGAGAGAGAGAGAGAGAGAGAGAGAGAGAGAGAGAGAGAGAGAGAGAATGTATGTGCGTCAACCAAGAAGACAGGTAGACAGACGGAGAGACAGCAAGACAGACAGATAAACAGAAACAAAGAAATAGAACAGTACAGAGAAACACGTAAACAGACAGACAAACAGAAAAGGAGCGGTGTTTCGATACAGACAGACAACCCGCCACTCACCCATACACACACACACACACACACACACACACACACACACACACACACACACACACACACACACACACACACACACACAGGACGTCACCCGAGAAATATTAATTGATACCAACGGGCCTCGACTTTTTTCGCTCCCTTTACGGTGACTTAGCGAAGGGCGGGGCGCTCCTTTACCGCTGCGTGGGCGTGGGTGGTGGTGGTGGTGGTGGTATTGGTGGCAGTAGTAGCAGCAGTAGTAGTAGTAGTAGTAGTAGTAGTTGTTATAGTATAGCCGCGGATGCACAGTTAAGTAATTTGCGTTATCATGGTAATGCTAAATGATAGTAATTTTAGCGCACTTATCTTCAAATTTGGCGTTACAGAGTGTGAAGAATGTATTTCATTTTATCATTATCAAGGAAGATGATATTGTATTAAGAAATAAATCTTATCTTAACTACTTTTACGAACTCGTACTTATATGAGGACAAATTTCAGAGTGTGCGTTTGTGTGCGTGTGTGTGTGTGTGTGTGTGTGTGTGTGTGTGTGTACACGCTCCAAATTCTGCAAACAATGAACACCCAGAATTACAATGTATGAAAAGTCAACACAGAGTATCATCATTCTGGGGTGCGCTGCATTACCTCCTCCACAACACCACACCACACCACACCACACCACACCCCACCCCACCCCGACACGACACGACACGACACGACACGACACATTTTTATCATTATTATATTATTATTATTAAGGAATTAAAAGAGAAGGGTCCTGGCACAGTAAATACGTGACGTAGAAACTAAGAATGTGATAGGGAAATGAGACGAATGACAAAGCTTCAATCTGCTAGTATAAAAAATGAAGTCAAAATCAAATAATAAAGTATGAAGCGTGAGGAAACTTGAGCTAAAAAAATGAGGAGTAGCGAACAAAATGAACATAGGCGTATATATTAAAGAAAGTTCATTGAGGCGGGGATGAGCAAAACGAGGATGCTTCTGTCAGAGTGCCGGTGTACACAACAAACAAACAGACAATGGAAAAGCAAACCAGGTTAAGCAGGGGCAAGGAAGGAGCTGCTGGAGAGGCGCAAGTCAACAGAAATAACTGTAATACGAAACCTCTGCCATTGTATAGATATTGTGCAGAACGGCGGTTGTGTGTGTGTGTGTGTGGGGGGGGGGGTATGAACGGTCGACTTGAACCATCCACCCATTCCCCACCCACACCCACACCCACGCCCATCCACCCCCAACCCCACACCCACACTCCACCTTCAGCACTAATTCCTGCAGCGGCCCGGATAACGCTTTCTATAGACCACTCCAGGAGCTTGGCGATATAGGGCAGTGTGGTGTGTGTAGAGGCAGGTGTGTGGGTGGCTGGATAGACAGGTAGGAAGCGTAATATAATTGTAATTTTTGAAGGTCAGGTACCGTAGCTTTGTGGTTTAGAGCAGTGTGGAATAACCAAGAAAACTGGTTGGTAGGTAGGCAGGTAGGTAGCCGGGTAGGTATTGGGCAAGGATGTGTAAGTATCGATTACTCTTATGACTATTACAGTTTATTTTTGTAATGTATATAAACACCGTATGTGCCAATGTGAGGTGATTAAAAGTGTTGCCAGTTATTAATAATGTGGGGGGGGGGGGGGGTTCAACCTTTCTTCAAGTCAGGTATTATTATTATTATTATTATTATTATTATTATTATTATTGTTGTTGTTGTTTTCTGTTCTCAAAGGATTCTGATTGCTCTATGATAAGTTTCCTGTTCGGCTACGAGTTTATTTATTATTTACTTATTTATTTGTTTACCTATTTATGTAATCATTTATTGACCTTTTCTTTTTATCATAATGTTTTTTTTTTTTTTGTTGACTTTAAGTAATAATGATAATCTCGCTGAGTTATTCTGCGCCCATTCATATATTCTGAAGAAGTCAGTCCGTGCATTGGTATAAGGAATATGGGAAATAACCCCACCCACCCCTCTTATTATTGTTTATTACTCTCTCTCTCTCTCTCTCTCTCTCTCTCTCTCTCTCTCTCTCTCTCTCTCTCTCTCTCTCTCTCTCCTTCTCTCTCCTCCTCCCTCCCCCCTATATCGGCACAATGAACTAGCCTGCACCTGCTGGGCGCCCCAAAAAATGACATAGGAGGGAACTGAACCGCATCAGAAATAACGTTGCGGCGAGCGAGCGAGTGAGTGAGCGGAGATGAGAGAGAAAGAGGGAGAGAAAGAGAGGGCGTCACTCAGTATAAGTTCTTCAGTTTTACCCACAGCTGAGCAGGAGTAACGTTCTGACGAGTGAGTGAAGCGAGTGAACGAGGAAGGTGTGGCCCGGGGTTAGCTCAGTACACAGGAGCCGTCGTAGGTAAGAGGAGGAGGAGCGGGAAAGGATCATTAGTGTGAGGGAAAGCAGCGCAAGGTTGAGGTGTTGGTAGTTGCTGCTTGGCCTTGTGTACAACTTGCGAGTGGTTGCCTAAAGGGGATACTATTACATTGGGCATATTTTCCGTGGATCTTCAGTCAAACCATGATTTCCGCTAACGTGGTCCTCAATTGTTTGTTGTTATTGCTGCTGATGAAGATGATGAGTAATACCGTCGTCCTTCAGTGAAATCTACCGTAGCTTTGGAAGATCGTGGACACGTCAGAAAACCACGCAAATATGAGAGCCACGCCAGCGGAAATCGTGGTTTGACTGAAGATTCATGGAAAATTTGCCCAGTGTAATAGCCCCTTTAAGCGTCAATGAGATCTCTTCCCTCCTCGTGTTGTATTTAACTTTATCTTTGCCTCCGTGGTGCAGTGGCTAGCATGACTAACTACGAATCCGCGGGCCTGGGTAGCCGGCGTGCAGCTTACCCAGTTGCTCATCGTCCCTTTTGGGCTGGTCGGTAAATTAGTACCTGAGGAAACCTGGGGAAGGGAAACTGTGGAAACCCGGATGTCACGCTGTCCCTGTGTCAAGGGCTAATGTGGCGGAAATGAGCACCGGGGCCACGCGCAGTATAGCGTATGCCCCCCCACTTTACCTTAAATAAAGAGGGAAAAGAACGGTTAGTTTGAAGCAGAGGTAATTGGAAAAAGGAAAATGAGGGATAGTGTAAATTTTTGTAGTTTGTGTGACTTGAGGACTTTTCTCTCCATCTTGTTGTGTATTCATTTTTTTCTTTGCGTCAATAGTTTGATGAGTGATGAGACTCTTCATAGGGTGGATAGGAGGAGGTAATGTACACTCATAAATTGGCTTCGAAGTTTTCTCCTATGTAAACGACCTGTGATGTGAGGTAACGTAGAGTAATTTAATGAAAGGAAAGACGTCTCCATATCCTGATACGTAGCATTGCTTTGAATTAGAATAAACGTTTTAAATCCGCAATCTTTAACGAGGAGCCGCGGAGCACGTGAGACACATGAACAGACAAATAATGTTAAGTGTATATGAATCCGCAATGTTTAACGAGGTGCTGCGAGAATGCACATCAAACCAATGAACAGAAAAAAAAAGAAAGTCGAACAGTGACGAGTGGTTTGGCAGAACAATATTGAGTCTCCCCGCTCACTTGAAACGTTGATGGAGATTGGAACGTTTGCCTACTGACTGAGAAGCGATGCATTGCAGAAGCTAATGAACTTGCAAGAAACGTAAGGAATTAAGGAGTGACAGACTTGGTAACTAAATGCCTGCCGCTGAGTGGATATCTCTAGAATCCCTGTTTAAAAAGTCAGATATTCCCGGCCTTGTGTAATATTTGCTTCCGTCACATCATACCGCAGAGACCGAAGAAAGGAACTGAGGACATATTAATTACGGAATTGCTGAGTCGTTCATAAAATCAGACGTTCCTTGCTCTGTAATGTTCCCAGGCAGATTTTAGCAAAAGTGGCTGGCGTCATATGACTGAAAATAGAAAAAAAGTGGAATGTCTGATGGTTAGCAGTGTTAAAATGCCGAACTGGTGCAGGAATAAGAATAAAGCACACTGACTGAGGGAAGAAGGACTTGACGATGAAAGGAACATAACTGGAGTGGTGTTGAGTTTGACAATAGAAGAAACACTAAATCTAACGGGGAAATGAGGACCTTTAGTCAGAGAACATTGTGCAAGCTTGTGATACTTTTTTTCTGACGGTTATTCTCTCGTTACAGTAACTTCGTGGACGAACAGAATCGCTAATGCTGGTGAACAGCTATAGTGCATGAAGAAGGGACTGGGAAGACGTTACACAGGAAGATTAAACTGTAAAGATAGGTTCCTGAAGTGACGTGAAAGAAATGTAGAGGCAGAGAAGAAGAAGAAGAAGAAGACGAAGAAGAAGCAGAAGAGGAAGGCCATGGATTCTTGCGGTGCCCAGGGACAAGTGGGATCCTTTTCTTCCTCCTCATTCCTCTCCTCTTCCTCGTCCTCCTCCTCGTCCGCCTCCTCCTCCTCGACCTCTTCCTTCAGGTGGCTCTCCAGCATCGCCTCGAGGACCAAGCTGATCTCCACCTTCAGATGTGACCAGCGGACCAAGGTATGTGTTTGCCTGTTTGTTCTTACTTGTTTGTTCCTACAGGTGTGTTTTTATCTACCTGTATTTTCTTTCCTATACGTATTTTTTACCTACTTTTCTTTTTATGTTTTATATTTTCGTAACTATTTATTTTCACATCTGCTTTCTTATCTGTTTGTTTTATCTAATTGTATTTTTAGGGCATTGTTTAATATCTTATGTGTATAGTTTTGGGGGGTTATCGTGTGTATGTGTGTGTGTGTGTGTGTGTAATTCTTATATCATATAGTAGATATTAGATTATACTGAGGTCTTTTAAAACACTACACCAGTATATGGAATGTGCACACTTATTTGACTAACCTTTCGGGATTTATTTGATGCATTTAACACAGAAGAGAACACCACACATTGCCAAATATTTCGGGAGCTTTGTGATTTTATTAATGTTTCGTTATAAGTCGTCTGCGTCATTAAAGAGGACACTTATATCACTGGTTTCAATGGTTACGTGTCTTTTTGTTTATGTAGTGCTGAAGGTACAAACTGTAATACTGGTGGGTGGTGGTAAATGTACAAGTTACCGCCTTCATCATCATCTTCGGCCATTACTGCGGGACAAAGAACTTTTTCAGCGTTCCCCCACTCCGTCTGATGTCAATGTAGCTACTCGATCCTGCTTCAATAAATGCTCTAGTTTTAGTCGGGTCACTTAGGGCGGAAAAAAGGCTTTCGCTTCACCTTAGGTGAAGGAAGTATTTTGAGGGTCTTATCCTAAGCATTTTGTGCCGCTGAATCCGAAAATCATAGTTGGGTCACTCGTTATTGGTAAGTTTTTGCGCAAATTGCAAATTTCGGAAATTGGCAAGAAAAAATTGCAGAATGAGAACCAGACGTCGTAGGACCCTGGTTTTTGTCTTAAAATGAAGCTTTTTAAGAGTGCATAAAATGTTATGTAGTACTCCGTGGTTGTATCTGTTCGCATTACTGAACTATAATGGAAATTATAGATAATTGGAAAAAAAATGGAAAAAAATATAAAAGGAATAATTTTGGCCTTAAAGCCTGATTTTTTAAAAATTAAAAACTAAATTTTAAAGAAGGAACTGAGTTCCTTTTTTAAAATTTAGTTTTTAATTAGTAAAAAAAATAAAATAACAAACAATTGTTCTTAGGACACATGTAATTAACGAATTTGTGCAAGGGTGGGCAAAATTATTGCGTAGAACAGGGTATTTCAACTGAATTATTCACTAGCGTTTAATCGATCCAACAAAACAAGTATCTAGGTTTCACAATAAATAATAGTTTAATCCAGAACACAAAATTTCAAACAACGAAACCGAGTCTCCTCCGCGTATTTTGGAAAATCACAATTAGAACACAAAAAATACAGAACACAAAATAGCGAGCGTTCACAGGTTGAAAAAAAAATAGAATATCTAGTCGTCTACGCCATCGACGTCCTCATGCCCATCTTCCTCGTCGTTGATGCACATCTCGGGGGAGCAATCGCAAAGCTCCGAACAAGGAGTCTACAGGCGTTGACAGCGGCAGCGATTGGTCGAGCAGTTCGTCTTGCATCCGCACTGCATCACATCCATGATACTTTGCGGGGCGGGAGGCAGGGTGGAAGGAATAGGCGCCAGGTCTGCTTCGTAGCCGTACTTGGTCGGGTCGAGGGTCACCAACTCCTTCTTCACGGCCCCCTCCCAGACGACGGCCTGTAGCTGGGCTCGCATAATGTGCTGGGTGGTGGCGGCGACTGTCGGAGGGGCCAGTGCTGCTCCAACCTTCTTCTTCTGAAGTGCCGTCCACCTCGCCTGCGGCAGAGAGCTGGTATATCCGTAAATTCTACTCACGAATCGGCACAGCACGTCCAGGCTCTCTTGCGTCAGCGGACCAGGGCTTCGGAGTGTACCCAGAGCGTCGAGGGTTGCCTGGTCGGCCGCCTGGAACACAGGCCAAGCTTGCAACTTGCCTTTCCTGAAGAGGGCGCAAGTGGTGTCGCAACCAGTCAGAGCATGGAAGGACGTGATCACATCCGCGTGAGAGCCCAGTTTGTCGTGGATGAGCTGAACGTTGAAAGTCGTCTTGCCAAGCTGGAGGCACGTGTTGGGAGGTATCTTGGGGAAGTGTCGGAGGAGGAGGACGAGGACGTCAGTGTCCGGAGAAACTACGGTTGCCTCCACATCTTTGTCGAGCAGGGAGAGATGATATATCATCTTAGTGTCCGCTTCCTCTTGTTCTGAAGCGAACTTGGCTCCGTCCGGTCCAGAAGTTGCCACGGCTTTGCCGCGCCACGCGCAGACGACGCGTAATCCCCATGAATGGTGCTGGATTTGGGAGGCAATGAGAGAGGTCATAGCATCCTTGTTGCTTTTGGTGGACAAGATGTGAGCCATGGTCATTCCAGCTTTGATCCTCGTCGCTGCTTGGATGTCCATTTCGTATCCTCCACCTCGGGCTCGCTGTTCCCTCGTCTTGTCTTTGAGGGACGCGCCGATGTCGTACCTGTCGAAGACAAGGTGCAACTCCCCGTAGCCAACACCCAGTCGGGCAACTCTCTGCAGGAAGGATCCAACTAGCTCCTTGAAGTTTGCTGAGCCGGAAACGGGGTGCTGCTGAAGGATAGCCATACCGTCGAGGACCAGCACGCGAGAGGATGAAGGGGGTTGGGAGGCCGTGGAGACCGCCGCGTTCATCTTCTCCAGAACCCTGAGAAGGGCACTTTTGTCGTGACCCGGGTAGCCTTGGTCGTCAAAGAGGGCAAGAGGGAACAGGGAGAGCTCATAGATGGAGATGATGGTGCGAAGGTCCAGACTGCTGTCGAGTTGGACGGCGAGCAGCAGGCGCCGATTGAAGTCTGAGGATCCCGTGACAATCACCTTCTTCCCTCCGATTGAAACTTTGGCTTTCTTGCCCAGCGTTTTGAATGTCTTGGTAGGCAGACGATGAAGGACTTCCCATGGACTTTGCTGCGCAGTCCTGATCCTTCCCTCTTCGTACTTCAAGAGAGCTTCCTTGCCAGTCTCCTCGATCCTTGTCAGTGCGTCCACCATCTCATCTGGAGCAACCTTGCGGGAAAGGACGGTGGTGAGTTGGGCTTTCTCGCGAGTGAAGGGGTTATGCTGGCGAAGAAGACCCGCAACCTCTTTGGTCATCTCGTGTGTCTTCTTCGTGACCGCTGGGCTGTCCTTGTGGTGCTTTGATGCCGTAGCAGACCTTCCGAAGGATTTGGCCTTGATTGCCAAGAGTTCGTCTTGGATCAGGAAGAACTTGGTCCTCGTCGAGGGATTTTTCGTGATCCCTACCAGCCCACCGTCACCTTTCAGAGCCCGGTTCACCTGTTCCAAGGCATGGTCGCAGCCAAGAGACGTGAAAGGTACCAACGACTTTCGGACGACCCAGTGTTTCTCCAAGTACGTCCACGCTCTTGGATTCTTGAGTCGGAGGTCCTGCATCATGGCCAGGCAGGAGGAAATATAGACGAAGGAAGGCTGTGCCAGAATTTACCAGTGTAAGGGATGAAAGAATAAAGATGCTGGTTAACTCTTGGATAAGGGGTCGAAGGACCACATCTCCGTTAGTTGCACCGCAAATGACACACGATTTCATTGCGAGCCCTGGGAAGGAAAATGTGCGATATAATAAATGAATTTATTTTATTTACGGGTTTATAGCTAATTTCTAAAATTATAGCCAATGCAATTTTACATTTATTTGCGAAATTTCATTACCGTATGTCATAAAGTACGACCATGAGGGGACAGTCAGAGAAAAATTCCCATTTTCTATGAATCAGACGGTAGTGCCTTTATGAGAACAGATACAGCCAGAAGCATTTTATAACTTTTGTTGTGCTCCTAATAAGCTTCAATTTGAGTCCAAAACGAGGTCTCTACGACGTCTGGTTCTCATTCTGCAATTTTTTTCTTGCCAATTTCCGAAATTTGCAATTTGCGCGAAAACTTACCGCTAACGAGTGACCCAACTACGATTTTCGGATTCAGCGGCACAAAATGCTTAGGATAAGACCCTCAAAATACTTCCTTCACGTAAGGTGAAGCGAATCGCCCTAAGTGACCCAACTATTTCATCTCTCAACCCGGTACTCCGTCTGCCCAAACTTCTACTAGAATTACTGGGTTGCCTGCCAGTCTGTTATTTTGGTTATTCATGTTATCAGTTATATGGATGATATGACCAGTTCGAGTCGATGTTATGTCTTTATTCGTCACTGAAATTTCTTCAACCTTTGTTCCTAATCCACTATGTTCGCTTCCTGTGTCCATGTTATACCCTCAAGGGCCGGATTTGGTTCACGAGTCGCCAGTTCAGTAGTCCTGTTAGGCAGCTAAAGATGGCTACTCTGCTAGAAAAATCTTTGTCTCTCCAAATCTAGGGGCGCTGCAGTCTCTCCATCCCTTCCGGCTCGTACACCTATGCGCCTTGCCTAACACCTCCTTGTTTAAAATTTCTTGAATTACTTACGGGAATGTCTCCCCTTCTTTCTGAGTGGCTGCGTGACTCGTGAACTTCTCGTTAAGTCAAATGCTTTTCCGTAATTTGTGGAAGCCATGTATTGGTTTAGTGTATTTTGCTGACTTTTCGACAAGTTACCCTTACACTATTGTTTCTCTTTGGTGCATTGACTGCATAGAAAATGAACTGAGTGAAAGGGTAACTTTTATACTTATGTTCTTTATTATACTTATTTATGGAAGGTGTTTTCCAGGTATTTTCTTCAGTAATGTTAGGGTGGGATCCCGATGTTAGTGCAGGATAGATTCATGTAGTATGTAGTAAGTCGTAACCAAATAGTTGTGTGGTGGGTAACAGTGAAAACTATGGTGGAGCAACCGTAGAATTTAGCATCGTATTTCGCGGAGCAATATTAACGCAAGTTCAAATAAAAAAAGAAAAAGGCTTCAACATGTCTGGACACTGTCAATGCGTATTAAGCTTTTAATTTCTGGTTTAATTTCCTAGTACACTTTTTTGTGTGCTAGATCTGGTTATTAGTGCTCACTGATGATGACATTCTTGGCTGATTCGTAGAAATCCTTGGGAAAGAGAGAAATCCTTGGGAAAGAGAGAAATCTTTGGGAGAGAGACGTTTTTACAAGTTACCCTTACACTATTGTTTCTCTTTGGTGCATTAACTGTATAGAAAATGAATGGAGTGAAAGGGCAACTCTTATACTTATATTCTTTATTATAGTTATTTTTGGAGGGTGTTCTCCAGAGAGAGAGAGAGAGAGAGAGAGAGAGAGAGACGTCTTCACTGCATGATGAGTGTAGCGTGAGATCTTCCCTGCCTTGTCCTGCCATGCATAAAGCCGTGTCCAGCATCTGCATGACAGCCACACACACACACACACACACACACACACGGCCGTCTCGCGCACTGCCTTTTTCCTACCTTGGTCGTGCACGGCGCTAAGAACGTTCATGCATGGTATAAAGGACTAAATACTTTTCTCATGCACTATACAGCTTCTTCCTACCTTGATCATGCATAGCGCTATATTGTCTGTCTGGTTATTTTTTTTAGAGAGTAATGGAGGCAGCTCAAGGGCACATAGAAAAGAAACAAAGCAGCCGGCGGTTATGGGAAAGAAAAATGGGTTCTTCGGCAAAGCTTCAGACCAATAAAAAGAAAATACGTATATTAATAAGTTTGCACTAATAGGTTTGTTGGCAGGCGAGGTTTGTCTATGATGTTTTGAGAGGGAAGTTGTGGATGTGTCTTTTTTTATGTAGTGCAAAGGGAACACTTAAGACACACTTCACCGCTCATGTGTCAGAGAAATGAAAGTTGTATATAAACTCCTTCATAATGTCGTAAGGTAAAAAGTACATTGACTGACTCTTGTTATTAGTTGATGATGCAAAAGAGAGGCGGATTCTTAACCATGAAGTAAATGAAGTAAATGTTCGATAATATACATGTTTGCTATTATTATTATTATTTTTTCTTCTCTTAAACTAAAAGACTACGAATTTAAAACCATTAGTCACGGATGCGTAATATAATTCTCTCTCTCTATTCTAACACACTCAAACTAAATAACTACTCTAACTTATGACCATTAGACACTTCCGTAATGTACCTACTTACCTCTCTCTCTCTCTCTCTCTCTCTCTCTCTCTCTCTCTCTCTCCCGGGTGTGGTGGTGATGGTGGTGGGCGTCCGTTCCCCCCGCGGTCAAGTGGCGTGTTGTCAGGTTGTTAAGAGTGTCACGCTGTCTTCCTTCCTCCTCCTTTTCTTCCTCCTCCTCCTCTTCCTCCTCCTCCTCCTTCTGTATCCCTCATTAAGCTCTCTTCCTGCTCCTCCCATCATTGTTTTGGTTTTTCTTCCTCACACCTGTTCGTTTTCCCTTTCAATTCGTCTTCCCTTTCTTTCTTTCTTTCTCTCCTCCTTGTTTTCTTTCTATGTTTCCTTCTTCTCTCTTTTCACCTTTTCTCTTCTTTCTCCTTACTTTCCTCCATTCTTTCCTTTCTTTTATTCCATTTATTCTTTCTTCCTTCTCCTTATTTCTCTCTCATTTCCTTATCTCCTATCTTCCCTTCTTTCCTTCTTATATCCTTTTTTTCTTTCCTCCCTTCCTTCTCTATTTCCTGTTTTCTTTCATTTCGTTCTTATTCCCTGTCTTTCTTTCCTTCCTACATTCCTTCCACCCATCGTCCCCTTCTTCCTCTCTCCCTCCCGCCCAATCTTATACACTTTTCCTTTCCATTCATCCGCCCTCGTAGCAAAAGCCGCAACAGGTGGAGGAAGTGAGGTGTGCGCGGGGAGAGACCAAAAAGCTGCTCCCCGGAAAACACCTCGCATATATAATAAAAGAGCATCGTCCAGGAGCAAGAGATTAGTTCCGGAAGGGGCTTTGAACTCGCCTCTGCCAACTGTCCTGAGAATTGTTTAGGTTTGAAGAGGATACAATGCGGAAGAAGTTAGTCAGTCTGTTATATGTATATTTATGGAGTTCTTTATTTTTGCGAGGAGTGAAAGAATGAGGAAGCGCCCACATAGAGAAACGTGAGTGAAATGAGGTGGATATTTTTGCTTCCTTAACTGTAAAAAAGAAAAAAAAAGAAAATGGATAGATGAAAGATGTGAATGTATGAGACACTAACACTAGACTGACACTAACACTAACCTCTAACATTAACATCAGAAATCAGCACTTACATCAGATATTAACACTAACATCAGACGCTAACCCTGACCCCAAACACTAACACTAAACAGCTTCTCTATTAAGACGTTCAGAAGAGAAAGGAAGGACATGGTAGCCTATTATTGGTATATGAAGGAATATATGAGGTAGTTTTGCACTGGGTATAGTTTGACAATGTGTTCAATGCACTATAAGAATAAAAAAATATAAATAGCAATAACAAAGTAAAAATAACTCATTAATAAGATGGATAAAAACAAAAGAAGGGAATTGCTGTAGTTATATAAGTGATTGGAAAGATTATGACAAGTTAGACCATAAAACAGGGACAAAACATGATTATTAGGTTATAGATCTTTATATAATTCACAGAAAGTCTTCACGTACAATCTAATAGTCTTGGTAGTAGAATCAGATGTATAGACGAGAGGGAAAGGGTCAATATACTCTAATCATAAGGAAACAGGAAAAACAAATGACTAACGATAGACCATAAAACAAAAACGAATCGAACTATAGCCGTTTACATATTCGTTCATTAAGTCGTCTTCGTGTACAGCATAAGAGTTTTGTCCGCAGAGTGAGACGTGTAAGCGACGCGAGGCGGACAAGATATTTTAACTGTAGACGAATAAAGAAATACGAGTGCCTTCAGAGGCCATAAAACAAGGGACATATTGAGTTATGGGTGTGGATATATTCTCACACGGCAAATCTTCGTGTCCAAATATAATAGTTTTGTCCACAAGGAGAGGTGTGTAGTGATGGTGGGAAAAGGAGGAGTAGGAGGAGGAGGAGGAAGATGGAGGAGGAGAAGGAGAAGGAGGAGAAGCAGAAGGAAGGAAAGGAGGGAGGAGGAAAAGAAGAAGAAGAAGAAGAAACAGGAGGAAGGGGATGAAAAGGAGAAGAAAAAGAACAAATAAGAAGAACAAGAAGAACAAAACGAGAGAAAAAGAAAAGAAAGAAGAAAACGAAAAGAAGAAAATGAAAACGAAAAAGAAAAAGAAGAAGAAGAAGAAAAAGAAGAAGAAGCAAAAGAAGAAGAAGAGGAAGAAGAAGAAGAAGAAGGAAGAACACCATGATGAATGGCCTACCGTAGAAGGTGGTATTCCTGACTAACACAAGACGCCGAGTAATGCAACACTAAATAACGGAGAGTGACATGTGTGGGAGGGAGGGAGGGAGAGAGGCAGGGAAGGAAGGAAAACGGATGAGGGAAGCACCAATCGTCTCTGGATCATTTATCTGCGTTAGGGAAGGCGTGGGAAGGCGGCGTGTGTCTTGAGGGAGGTTGGCAGTGGGGGAGAGTGTGATTGCTGTTGTGTTTTTGGGACCTGTAAGTGTTAGGTAAGGGAAAGTATAGGAATTGGGGTGGGGGGTCGTGTGTGTGTGTACAGGAATTTATGGCTTGTAATAGTGCGATAGTTTCTTATTTTTTTGCAGTAATAATCAGAGCAGAGAAATTAAGGAGAGAGAGAGAGAGAGAGAGAGAGAGAGAGAGAGAGAGAGAGAGAGAGAGAGAGAGAGAGTGTTGGGTATCAATAAAAAAAATAGATAAACTTGCAAGAAACAACACTTTTTGCACTGGTATAAGTTCTGTCAAGTGAGAAGGTCGAAAGGAAAAAATAATATCAAAGAAAACTCTCTCTCTCTCTCTCTCTCTCTCTCTCTCTCTCTCTCTCGCGTCCATTCATGCCGCGCTGGATAAAGACGGGCAGGTGTTCGGGAGGCTGACAGGCAGGCTGGTCAGGCTCCACCACACCCACGAAATGGCCCGCCGGAGGAGCTGCTCTGGGCCGGCGGTAACCCTTGAGTGTGTGCTGAAGGGCTGAGTGTGGGAGTACTCTGTTGATCGGTACACACGAGGAGGCAGGCTGAAGGGTACACAAAGAATGGAGAAAAAGAAAAACTGGGGCACGCTGATTCATAACTGTTACTGCTGCCACCAGACTTGAAGGGGGTTAGAAGAGGAAAGGAGAAGGAGGGTTAAAATAGACAAAACCTTAAAGTAGAGAGTATTAGAGGAATTAAGGAAGAGATAGAGGAGGATGGGAAGGAGGAAGGAGGGAGAGAGGAATGCAGGAAAGGAGAGGAAGAAAGAATGACGAGGAGAGAAGGAGATTTGATTGAAGTTTATAGATGAATGAAAGGCTTTAATAAGGGTGATATTGACAAGGTATTGGTGGTAAGAGAGTCGGGTGGGACACGTAACAGTGGGTTTAAGGTAGATATATTTATATTAAAAAAAGATATAGATTAGAATCGGTTTACTAACAGTGGTAGATGAGTGGAACAGGCTTGGCAGTCATGTTGTGTGCCAATACGATACATATATTAATAAAAAAATAAAGAAATTCCTGGACAGTGAGGTTAGGTGGGGTTAGGTTTACAGGAGTTGCCGTCCACAAGTCTATCTGCTTCTTGCAATCCACTTTTGTTCTAATGTTCTTACCACCACCACCACTACTACTACTACTACCACTACTACTACTACTACTACTACTACTACTATTACTACTACTACTATTACTACTACAACTACTACTACTATTACTATTTCTACTATTACAATTAAGACACTACTATTACTACAACTACTACTGCACCCCTCCCCCCCCATCCCCCCCCCTCTCTCTCTCTCTCTCTCTCTCTCTCTCTCTCTCTCTCTCTCGCTCATCTGCCCTAACGGAGTAGACGGGCAGCCAGTCATACGAAGAAGAGGAGGAGGAGGAGGAGGAGGAGGAGGAGGAGGAAGTCATTGTCCGTGTCGGGAAGAAGTCACGACCAGAAGTTGTTGAGGTGATTATTTGGCCAGGTGGAGCAGGGGAGAGAGAGGGGGGAGGGGGGGAAGGAGGGGAAGGGGGGAGAGGGAGATACGAAGGAGAGAGGAGGGAAGGAGTGAGGGAAAGACGAGCAGAAAAGAAGATCGAAATTGCGTGCTGCGTTTAAAGACGAAGATGAAATATAGATAAGAAGGGAAGAAGAGGAGAAGGAAAGGAAAGGAAGGGAGAGAGAGAGAGAGGTTCCGTAGAATGAAAGCAGAGAAGGAAGGAAATGAGGAAGATAAAAAATGCGTAGAAGGAGAGATGAATGGAGGTAAGCAATTAAAGAAGGAAGCAAAGGTTGAAGAAGAAATGAGGAGATGAAGAGAAAGGAGAATGAGAGA
Source organism: Eriocheir sinensis (assembly GCF_024679095.1). NCBI lineage: Eukaryota > Metazoa > Arthropoda > Malacostraca > Decapoda > Varunidae > Eriocheir > Eriocheir sinensis. The sequence goes on along the minus strand of NC_066566.1, from coordinate 1,075,543 downwards.
AAAAACAGAGAAGGAGGAAGGGAGGGAGAGAAGGAAGGGAGGAATAATTGAGCGCTTAAAAGGTAAGCATTAAAAGGAGGAGAAATAAAGATTAATGAAGGAAAGAGAGGAGATAAAAGGAAGAGAGAGAGGGAGGGACAGAGAGAGGAGAGAACCATATCACTGGAGGAACGGAGATAAACATTGCATGAGAGAAGAGAGGGAAGGAGGAACGGAAGCAAGGAAGGAGAAAAACGGGGGAGGGAGGGAGGGAGAGAAGGAAAAAGTGAAGGGAGGAAGAAAAAAGCGGACAAGCAAAGGAGGGAGGAAAGATGGGGAGAGATGAAGAGGAAGAGGAGGAACATTGACAGACAAGAACTGGGAGAGAGAAGAAAAAGGGGAAGGAGAAAGGGGGAGGGAGGGAGGGAAGGAGAAGGAGGGTTAAGATAGACAGAACCTTAAAGTAGAGAGTAATAGAGGAAATAAAGAAGAAATTGAGGAGGATGGGAAGAAGGGAGGAGGAAGAAGAGAATGAAGAAGAGAAGGGAAGGGAGTTAAAAGAGGAAAGTAGAAGGAGGATTAAGATAGACAAGATATTAAAGTAGAGAGTAATAGTGGAAATAAAGATGAAATTGAGGATGATGGGAAGAAGAAAGGAGGAAGAGGGGAATGGAGGAGAGGAGGGAAGGAAGTTAAAGAGGAAAGGGGAGGAAGGAAGAATGAAGAGGAGAGAAGAAGAAGGAAGGAAATAAACAGTAAAAGAAAATAGTGGGAGAGAACAAGGAGATAAGAAATAAAGAAAGAAGGGAGGGGAGGAAGGAAGGAAGGAAGGAAGGGAGGGGTAGGTAAGGTAAGAGGGGGGAGGAGGGGGGGAGGGGGAGGTTCTCATTGGTCTCCTCCACACCTGTCCTGCACCTGTCCATATCGTGTATTAGGGTTTAAGGGAGAGAGAGAGAGAAAAAAAAAAACAGCAGGTGTGTGTGTGTGTGTGTGTGTGTGTGTGTGTGTGTGTGTGTGTGTGTGTGTGTTTGCTTGCGTACGTTAGTGTGTGCGTGTGTGTGTGTTGACCTTAATGAGAAAGATAAACAAAAGAGCATCAGAGAGAGAGAGAGAGAGAGAGAGAGAGAGAGAGAGAGAGAGAGAGAGAGAGAGAGAGAGAGTTAATTGGCTTGCTCACAGTTTCGGAGGACATTAAAATAGAGCAAATTTCGATAAAATATTTTCTGTCATTTTTTTATTCTTTTTCCTCCTCCTCCTCCTCCTCCTCCTCCTCCTCCTCCTCTTCCTTTCCCTTTTCCTCTTATCTCCTCCTCCTCTATTAATACGTCTATTGTTTCCTTCCAGTTCTTAACACTTGTCACACCTTTCTCTCCTCATTAATTAATTATCACTATCATCTTCCTCTCTTCTTCTTTCCTCTTCTTCCTCCTCCTCCTCTTCATCATACTTCTTGCTCTCTCTCCTTTTATATCCTCTCCTTTTCTTTGGTATTCCTTTCCTTTCCTTTCTATTTCTCCTTTTCATGAGCCTGGTCCTTCTACTCTCCTTCTTCCTTTCTTCTCTTTTACTCTAATTTCTTTTCTTATTTTCCATTCGTTCTTCTCCTCCTCGTCTTCACCATTTACTCCTCTTCCTCCTCCTCCTGCTCCTCCGTATCCTCCTCCTCCTCTTCCTCCTCTATTTTTCTTCTCTCTACTCCTTCATCCCTTTTCATCTGCCAAACATCACCACAACAACCATCACCATCTACTCCTCTCCCTTCTTCTTCTTCTCCTCTTCCTCCTTATCCTCCTCCTCCTCTTCCTCCTCCTCTCTTCTTCTCTCTACTTCTTCATCACTTTTCATCTGCCAAACACCACCACCACCACCATCACCACCTCCACCACCATCACCACCACTTACCGAGCCCAGTTCCCACACACCTGTACGAAATAATTAGTCTTTCTTATGCTAAAGCACGTTGACCCCTTCTTGCCTACCTGTCTCACTCTCATTCCTCCTCCTCCTCCTTCTCCTCCACCTCCTTCCCTCATTTCCCTCACACTCCAGTTTCCTCCGTGTTCTTGGTCCTGCAACTTTCCCTCAATCTCCTTTTCTTCTTCTTCTGTAGTTTCTATTCTCTATTATCCTCCCTTTTCTCCTCTATTGTGTTCTCTTTTTTATTTACTTCTTCTCTTTTCCCTTCTGTATACTAGTTTCTCTCTTTTTAGTACTGCCCGTTTTCCCTTCTGTAATCTAGTTTTTCTCTTTTTATTACTGACTGTCTGCTGCTTGTCTCTATTCTGCCCTTTTTTTTTTTTGCTTTTTTTTGTGTGTACGATAACTCTTATTATTTTCTTGACCTTTCTCTCGTTTTGTTTTCCTGATTATGTTTTTATGTACCTGATTTTTTGTTTGTTTCTTCTTGTTTTTGTTTTTCTTTTCTTTGTTCTTTGTTCTTGTTTTCCTTTTTAGTGTTATTGTTCTTCTATTGTTCTTGTTCTTGTTCTTCTTATTTCGTCTTTTTGTTCTCGTTCTGCTGCCAACGTTTTCTGCTTTCTCTTTTTGTTCCAACCGAGATTAAAAGGAAATTCCCATGTAATTCTAACCTTCTTGCTCCTCCTCCTCCTTCTCCTCCTCCTCCTCCTCGAATCTCTTCTCACATAATTAGCACTGACACACTCACCATCGCCACCCGAGCTGAGACCAATGCATGCACGTACACACACACACACACACACACACACACACACACACACACACACACACACACACACACACACACGACATATATTCTCTCTCTCTCTCTCTCTCTCTCTCTCTCTCTCCCCCCCCCCCCCCCCCTGTGTGTGTGTGTGTGTGTGTGTGTGTTTAGTTAACCCCTCCGTGGTCTAGCGGTTAGCGCCCCTAGATACGAATCGGCGAGGCTGGGTTCGAATCCAGACATGGGCCATCGGAGTGCAGCCCATCCAGCTCTTCATCCTTCCTTTTGGGCTGGTCGATAAATGGGGAAACATAGGGAGAGTAAACTGTGGTGACCTGACGTTGCGCTGGGCCTGTGTTCCACTGTAATGTGTTCTCAACCACCACAGAAGGATTATTGTCACGGAGATGTGCGCTGATGCCACGCGCAGGTATACCAGATTTATCTCTATATAGTATGCAGTATTTGAGCGGAACTCGGGTGTGTGTCCATAGACGTGGTGCGCGGGCGTGTGTGTGTGTGTGCGTGTGTGTGCGTGTGTGTGTGTGTGTGTTGACATGCACGTGGTTAAGGAAAAAAAGTTCCACCTCATTTTCCTCCTTTATCCACCTGTTCCGGGAGAGAGAGAGAGAGAGAGAGAGAGAGAGAGAGAGAGAGAGAGAGAAGAGAAAGAAAAGAAAAGAGAAGAGAAGAGAAGAGAAGGAAAACGAAATGAGAAAGAAAAAGAGAGAGAAAAACGTGTGTAGGGGGGGGAGGAGGGGGGGAGGAGGAGGAGGCGCGACGAGTCAGGCGGAAACACACCTTTGTCCACTACAGGTGCAAAAGGTGAGTCTCATTTCGTGCCGGCGGGGAACATTTTGAAGGGAAGAAGACCAAATTGACCTTTTTACCAACACATACCAATTTACGTTCTTTGGTGGGCTGGCAGGTGTGGAGGAGGGGGGGAGGAGGGGGGGATGGGGAGGGAGTGAATAGGGGGTTGGAAGGTGGAGTGATGATAGATGGGTAGGGGTTTAATAGGTGGGTGGAGAGGTGGATAGTGGTTGAGTGATAATGGTGGATGGGTAGGAGAGAGACAGGTAGAAGGATGGAATGTGATTGGTTAGGTAGATAAGGATAGGCACATAGTGGATAGTGAAAAGCTGGGTAGGTGATGGGTAGGATAGACTGTAGGTGGGTGGATAGTGCAAGTGGATGTATGGATAGCGTGTATATGAATAGGTGATGAGTGTATGGATAGGTGTGGATATGTAGGCTGTATAGATGGATAGGTGGTAGTCAAATGTGTATTATAGCTATGGATAGGTAAGGAAAGATAGGTAGGCAGGTGTTATTAATGTTAATGAATGGACAGGTGACAGCCAGATGAGTGGAAGGGTTGTAAACTGGTACCATTTTTTTGTTATTTTATTTATTTTAACACTTTTCATTTTGCGGAATAGTAGTTTTGCAAGTTTTTCTTTGTTGTTTTTCCTCTGTTGTAAAATAGGAGAGAGGTAAGTAAGCCAATTTAAATACTTAAGCGCGTAAAGATATGTAAGTGTGGAGTTAAGGTTGTAAGTGGATAGGTAGGTGGGTAGTGATGGGTATGTGGATAGGTTGGTTTGTGTGCGAAGGAGCCAGGTACGTTGGTGGAATGGATGGGTTTGTATGAGTTGAGTGAGTGGGCGTATGGGTGAAATGTCTGGTGGTGTGGATAGGCGAGGTTGATGGATGGGTGGGAATGGATGAATGAATGGCCAGAGAGGTGGATTGGCAGGTGGATGAATGGATGAGTTAATGTGTTTGTGGTTTTGGGGTCTTTTTCTTCACCTACATTAAAAAAAGAATACATTACAGCCCTTCCATTACTACTACTACTACTACTACTACCACTACTACCACTACTACTACTACTACTACTGTCACCACCACCATCACCACCACCCGAGCGAACCGAGGGGTGACTCAACTAAACGCAACACGCAGAGAAGACGCCACTCACCTCCTCCTCCTCCTCCTCCTCTTCTTCCTCTTCCTCCTCCTCGCGCTCTCTTCACTTCTCGTCCACATCTTACCCCGGCCGCACATACACCTCCACATCTCCCAGTGACGCACACGAATATATATACACACACACGTACACACGGACATACGCGCTCTGAGTATGTAGACATGTGCGATACATACATACATACATACATACATATTTATTTTGGACTGTATAATGTACGTTTTCTTTATCCAGTGTTTGTGAATACTTATTGTTTTGTGGATTTGTTTGTTTGTTTTTCTGTTTGTGTTTGTGTGTTTTATATGAGTTTGTGGAACATGAAGTAACGAGTGTTTTTTTGTTGTTGTTGTTTTCTTGTTTTGTTATATATGTTTTTCAATCTTGTTTACCTTTGATGAAAAAACAAACAATAACTGAAAACAAAAAGAGAGAGTGTTTGTGTGTTTGGAAAGTGAAGCGACCGTTGAAAAAGAAAAAAAAGAAGAGCTGGTATCGAGTGTTTTTCTTCTTTTTTCTTGTGAGTGTGTGTGTGTGTGTGTGTGTGTGTGTGTGTGTGTCAATGTGTGTGGCTTGTGTGTTTGAAATGAGTTTGGGTCTCTCCTTTTTTATTTATTAAGAAGAACAATCACAGCGAAGGAGGTCCGTCTATTTTTTTTTTCTTTTTTTTTGGGGGGGGATGTGGTGACGATGATGATGATGATGATGTTGTTATTGATGTTTTTTCTTGTTTTTGTTCTTGTTCAACCTGTTCTTCTTATTACCATGCTAAGTCATTTCTATTACAATGTTTCTTGCAGTATAATATTAGAAAGAAATAATAATGTAAATACTAGGCTATAATTCTCTCTCTCTCTCTCTCTCTCTCTCTCTCTCTCTCTCTCTCAATAAGCTTAAAATATTCTTCTTCACGTGTTTTCTGAATATTTACCTCGAGTATTCTTCGTGTTTTCGCAATATTTCTCTCACTCTCTATCTTCCTTTGTTTTCTTAATGTTTTTTTCTCCCTCCCTGTCATCCTTTGTTTTCCTAATAGTTTTTCTTTCACAGCATTTCCTGATCTCGCTGTCAGCTTCACCTCCCCCTCCCACCCACTCATCCGCCAGTCACCCATCCACTCACCCATCTTTTTTCCGGGTGCGGGGATTGTTGTCATGTTACTTTCTCTCTCTCTCTCTCTCTCTCTCTCTCTCTCTCTCTCTCTCTCTCTCGTTCACACTTCCTTTTTTCCCTTCTACCCTTTCTTTCCTTCTTTCCTTCTTATTTTACACCATTATCCGTCTTTCTCTCTTTTTCGCATTATTTCTTTTTCTCTGCTATTGTCTTTCCTTCCGTCCCTTCTCTCTCTCTCTCTCTCTCTCTCTCTCTCTCTCTCTCTCTCAAGCATAATAAAGGTGAATTTAAGACAAGGAAGTAGCAAATTGGAACATCAAGGTGGCAGGTGAACCGGTTTGCCTTTCGTGTATTGCTTTTGCTTTCATGTAATGGGTGTCAGGTTAGGTCATGAGAGAGAGAGAGAGAGAGAGAGAGAGAGAGAGAGAGAGAGAGAGAGAGAGAGAGAGAAAGTCACTTATCATGTGCTTATAATAGAAGTAGTAGGCTAATAATGGTACTAGCCTACTATTTTTATTACTATTAATACTACCACTACTATTACTACTGCTAAGAGAGAGAGAGAGAGAGAGAGAGAGAGAGTCACTTATCTTGTATTTATAATGGTAGAAGTAATATTAATGGTACTAGCCTACTACTACTACTACTACTACTACTACTACTACTACTTCTACTACTACTACCATAATAAGCTCTGTAGTGAAAGCAAGGCGCATGGTGTGTGTTATAGAGATGTCACGAGCAATTTCTTCCTTACTCATTTTTATCAATTATACGCACTTGGTTTTCGATGCGTTCAGAACACAACAAAAGTAACATCTTGCCTCACTCCCGGAACTTTTTTTGCAACCCTGTGTTTTTTATATCCTTTCCTTCTTTATTTTGCCCTTTCTATCTTTCTTTCATTCTTTCTTTATTTTTTCCTTCATTCCCTTTGTTTTTGTTTTTTTTTTCTTCTCTCCTTTTTACTTCTTTTACTTCATCTGTCTTTATTTTGCATTTTGATATTTTCTTTCTCTGTTTTTTTTCTTGTTTCCCTTTCTTTCTCCCTTTCTTTCTTTCTTTCTCTCTCTTTCTTTCTTTCTTTCTTTCTTTCTTCTTTCTCTTTTTCTTCTTTCGCTTTTTCTTTTTCTTTCTCTTTTCTTTCTTTCTTCCCTCCTTTCCTTACTTCAGTCCCTCCTTATTTTTTATCTTCCTGTTATTTTTTGTAATCCCTTCTTCCTTTTCTCTCCTTTCTTTCTTTCTTTCTTTCTTTCTTACCCTTTCTTATTTTCTTCTTAACTTTTTTTTTCCTTTTGTCTTTCCTCTTTTTCTTTCCTCTGCCTTCTTTCCCTTTGTGTTTTTCTTTCTTTCTTTCTTTCTTTCTTTCTTTGTTCCCGTCTTTCTGCAGTCCTACCTTATTAACCTATCTTCTTTTCTTCTTTCCTTTTCTTCCTTTTTTTCTTTCTTCTTTTTCTTTCTACTGTCCCGCCTTCTTCCCTTTTGTGTCTTTCTTTTTCTCTCTTTTTTCTTTCCCTTTCTTTCTGCAGGTCCGCCTACTTCCTCTGTTTTTCCTTTAATTCTTTCTTCCCTTTTTCTCTTCCTTTCTTCAGGCCCGCCTTCCTACCCTTTCCCTTAGCCGTGCTCCGTTAGCAGGCTCATCTAATTGTCGCCTCGTTAAAACAGGACAACTTAACCACGGAAAATAGCTGTACAATATAAGCGCCATACACAGCTGCATCTAATTATATAGTAGGCGATAGACATGACTACCTCGGTTTGATTATATACTTATCAATTTACTCCAGTCATATCATCTTACCCTTTTTTATATAACAGCCCCGTTACTAAACTCATCTGATTGGCTCATTGTTTATGCAGGAAACATGTGTTCGCGTAAAGGGTAACTGTACTAAATAACTGCATTGGAATCACTGGTCGATATCAATATGGCGTTTTGTGAGTTGACTATATTTCTGTGTTTATGTTTGTAGATATTGTTCTCTACAGCTGAAGAATCGTCGTATTCATTGCATTTTTGGTAGTGTTTGATTTGAATTTGCTGCTTACTGATTTGTTTTTAGTTAGATCTTTTCGTTATAGTCATAAAAACAAGAGCACATCGGAATTAAACTGGCATTCATTATAAAGGAAAATAACAACAGACCAATGGATAAGTGCTAAACTGACTAGGCGGGACGAAAGGAATGAAACTTAAGTATATATATATAGGTCTACCTTTCTCCTGACGCTTCAATGATTTATGCTCAACTGTATAAACGATGCTAAGAAAAAATAGAGCATGTATTTAATGTGTCAGCACCTCCGTGAGTGTTTGGTTATAATTAAGAGAAGTCGACTCAGAAAGCATCCCATTCATAAAAGTTTCCAGCATCCTTTTCTCTCATCATTCACGCCACTAGAAAAATTCAGAATTCTTCATATTTGGTTCAACGCATTTCAGTTCCTTCATCCGTGTATACAAAAGGAAAATAGCAAAACATTTAATTGATTCAGACTTTCTTTAATAATCTTTAGTCCCTTTATCCCTGTGTACAAATGAATGATATTGTAATAACTGATTCAAACTTACTTTATCGCGTTTTGGCGTTTTGGTCCCTATATCCGCGTGTTCATTGTGCTCGCGTGCGTGAATCGAGTTAGCAGTGGAAGACGGCGGAACGTGGGGCCGCGGAGATGTTTGTTTGCCTTGATTAGCAGAGCAGGAGGTTGCGGGACCTCAATGGCCGGGCTCCGTCACGGCGGGAGGGAACGTGGTTTTGTGGCATCAGGAGAGTGCAGCGCTAACTTTACTTTTGTCTCCCTTTCAAAAAGTTTGCAAGCACGTTTTCTATGTGTATATGTACAAAGAAAATGGTTTTGAGGGGAAGCTACTTTTCTTTTTAACATACTTCTCTGTGGGGTCGAATGGGGGAGAAGGAAGGTAAAAGGAAGGTACCATAGCATTCAATAGTTTAAGAGGAAATTATATTTATAGGTTTCTTTGTTCATCCCCATCATCATTATCATCATCATCATCATTATCAGCTATTGTTCGTTCACTGCAAGGTAAGAGTACTTTTTTTGTGTATATTATTTCTCTGTCTGATGTTAGGGTAGCTACCCCATCCTGCTCCTGCAAAGACTCCATTTTCAACGCATCATCTGGTTTTCTGTCGACCCTAACATCTGCATTTCTTGGGTTGCCACTGTGTTACTTTGGTATTACTGTAGTACTAAACTGTTTTATTGGCATGTTAATGAAATGTTGCTATATGTGGTGTGTGGTAGAGGAATGTCCCCGATGGAGAAATTGTATTTGCTCTATGATCTAGCGAGAGTATTTGAGAAATCAAGTTTAAACACTGAAAATTTTATCACTATATAAGAGCAAAATGTGTAAGATATGAAAAATGACAATTCAAAACTCGGTACTGGCAAGAAAATCACAAAAAGAATGAGCAAAGAAAGAAGTTGAAAAAACAATCAGTAACATAATTAATGCTTGAAGTGAATGACAAAAATATACTCACTGAGAAAAACAGACATAAAAAGTGCTTGAACAATCGAAGTGTTAAAAAGTGAAGTTGCAGTTACATAGAGTTTGTGTGAAAAAGGAAAATAATTGACAAAAAACTATAATTATAAAAAGACGAAAAACACTAAGGTAGATGAAAATAGATATTGAAATAGGCGTTCTCTTATGAGTTCTATTGCGTCAAGGGCGGAGAGTTACTTTTGATTAAGGCGTGCGTGAACCAGCGAAGCCCTCGATCACGCCCTCTGCTTATACCTGTGTTGGTCCGGCGTACACACACACACACACACACACACACACATACCAACTCATCTTTTTCCCATCCCTTTTTCCCCCTTTTAGTCTTTCTTTCCATTCTCCTTTCTTCTTCCCTTCCTTTCCCTTTCCCTTATTCAATTCCTTTCAATTTCCTTCCATTTTCCCTTCCACTTCTACTACTACTACTACTACTACTACTACTACACACACACACACACACACACACACACACACACACACATAGCTTCACCAGTCCACATTATGCATGCCAGCCAGACACTCACCCAACAATCAGACGGATGATCCCAAATGACATTACACTCGAGTAGTTTCACCCTTCTCTCTGACGTCATTGCCTGTACAGACCAATCACAGGACACCACTGACGTCATTATGTGCCTAGACCAATCCGAGTGCGTTGATTCTGACGATACTCCTTGTACAGACCAACAGGAGGGCACCAATTCTGACGTCATCATCCGCACTGACCAACCAAGTGCCAGAATAAGGATGTGCTGAACAGATTGGAATAAACGTGTGAAACAGAAACTTTGTCGTGATGAAACAGAAGACGATTAGCGAGGCGAGAGTCACGCAGAAAGGGAGACTCAAGAGGACCGAGATAGTCACCACGCAAGGGAGAGATGGAGTGGAGGCGGCGGAGGAGGGGGGAGAGGGGGAGCGGAAAACGAGACTGAGGAGAAGAGATAATACAAGAGTAGGGACAACGGGTTATTCACACCAGAAGAACGGAATTAAACAGCAAGAAGCGGATGAGGAAGGGCTCAACAACTTAAACAAGGAGAGTGTGGGAGGGGGCGATGGGAGGAAAAGGAGCAGGAAGGGAGTAAGGCCTGTACCTCCTCCGCTCCCTCCTCCTCCTACTTTCACTGCCCCCGCCCCCCCTCTGCGTCGCCTCTCGAAGCAAGGAAGAGGCACGAGCCAAGTCGCGACGCCCCCCACGGTAAGAGCCGCCCGCCGAAGTAACAGCGACAGGTACCGCACCTTCGTCATCCTGGGCGATGGACAGAGACACTCTCCGCGCCCCGACAAGATGTATCCAGCGTCAGGCTCCTTCTCCTCCTCCCCCTCCTCGTCCTTTTCCTCCTCCTCCCCGCCCACTTTGAAGTCTGTGCCCCAAAGGAGGTTCTCCACCTTCCTGCCGCGGTCAAGCTCCGCCTCATCACACGCCTCGGAGGGTCGGCGCCGCCCCAGTGTGTCACGTTACGATGCCGCGTCCGAGGGTGACATCCTCATGAACGACTACAGGAATTCACGTGCTCCGTGCGGCTCCTTCTTCAGCGGAAGCTTCTTCAGGCCCCCCGTGGTGGGGCCAGGCCCCGCCCGCCCCTCCTCGAGGCAAAGGTCGGGGCGCAGCTCCGAGTGGAATATCGAGAGGAAGGACGCCAGACTGGGGTCCGCCGGCTCGTCGGTCTCCAGCAGCAGCAGCAGCAACAACAACCACAGCAACCCTTCGGCGGCGTCCTCCCCGGCGTGGCGCAGTGCCCGGAACTGCCCTCGCGGCGGCCTCAGTGTACAGAGGAACCCAGCCTTCGGAGAGGTGCAGGATGGAGGGGTGGGAGGCGCATTCTCCAGGACCGATGTCTCCGTAGATGTTATCCCTGAGGCGGAGTCATGCCTGGCGCCCATGGAGACCCTGGCGGAGGTGCATCAGCCAGCGGCGGGGTGTCAGCAGGAGGGGATATTGTGCACGTGCACTTCCGGCTGTTCCGCAGAGGGTGATTCTCACATGACCTTCACTATCCCTGAGCAAAGCCTGAAGGATGCAGACACTGGGGGAGGTGATGCTGGGCTGCCGCACATGTCAACATTCACGGCCCTTCCTCTTCAGCCAACTCCTCCCCGCCCTCGGCAGCCATCACCCTCCCTCTGTCCTCCTAATGAAGACCTCCCCATCTCGTCCCCTTTGCATGGAGATCAGGAGTTTCAAAGCTCACTGAGCGGGGAGGAACGGCGGCGGGGTTCAAAAATTCCCGTTGCGTGGCCTCCGCTACTGCCGGGCAGCGGACTCCTGCACGGAGGCGACGGAGGGAAGGGCAACGCCACCGTGGGGCCGTTGACGAATTTTGAAATACTTGTCTTGAAAAGTCTTGAAAGAGAGGCTGCCTCCGAGAACTGGATTCTGCGGCAGCACCCCACGGACAGGGCGCCGTCACTGCAGACTCGCCCTTCTCCTCCCAGCGCCGCATCGAAGAAGCTCAAAATGAGGGAGAGACTCTTTGGTCAAGAGACACTCACGAAGGTCAGACATTCCTTCGAGAATCTTCTGCTGAACCAACACTCCAGGGCCCCGCAGGCACGACCCGGGAACGTCGCCTCCAGGAAGCGCGTCATCCCCAGACTTGGCCTCAAGAAGGACTCCACCAAAGGCAGCAAGACGTCAAAGAAGGACGCGGGCCGCCCATCACCTCCCTTCACCAGAGTGCAGACGCCGTGGCCTCCGATCAGACAAAGTGAACACACGTTGACGGAGGGTGACGACGCCCCCTTATGGCTGTCTAGAGACTTGAACCACGACTCCAGTGACGCCACGCCACAACGCTGCTCAGACTCTGGGCTGGAATCCCACGAGTCTGCCCTAAGAGGCACTGAGTCGCCCTCCCGCCATGAAACAAGAAGCCCCTGGACGAACGCGGGGCAGCTCTCACGCCCTGCAATGGCCTCCCCGACACAGACAGCGGGATTTCTCACCGAAGGGTTCTTTGATGCCTCTGAGCCTGAAGGCCGCGTGAGGGTCGTGAGCGAGGGCACGGCGACTCTCCCGTACGAGGCACTGAGGGGCTCCCACTACATACTGGAGGCGGCGGTCCAGATGCCTCACAGGCTGGCCAGTGGCACCCGCCGAAGGGGAGACCAGGCGGAGGGAGTGAAGGCCACCACCACCTGGGACTCCCACGCCAGAGTGAAGCGGCGGCGGCGGGCGATGGGCGTCAGGAAGTACAATACCGTCAGCAGACTCAGCGACATCGGACCTCGCAAGGGCATACTGAAGAAGACCTTCTCCGGGGGGTCCCTGCCCTCCACCCTGCCCCGCCGACGCAGCCCGAGGAAGAGTGTGGTCACCTACCGCCTCCCGTCCGCCCCGCGTGCCACCCCCTCGCCCCGCCCCCCGCAGCCCCGCACGGAGGTGGACGCTGGCTATGAGTGTGACACGGAGCTCTCAGTGGGGGAGGGGGAGTCTGCCTCGACCCGCACCCCCGCCCACGCCCCTACTGCAGCCTCCACGCACGCTCCCGCCCCACCGTTAACCCCCACCGCTGCCGCTACCTCACCGGGCCCAAAGAAGCAGCCTCAACCACCACCTCCGCCGCCTAACAAGCCACACCAGACCTCCGCGGTGAGTATGTGACAGCCTGTTTTCCCTTTAATACTCGTGCACACCGTTATGGCGGACTCCTGAGGTTGGATTTAGTAAGTTCGATTATTCGTTATTAATAGTACATTTTTCCCCTTCCTCCCTCCTTCGTTGTCGTCTTACGTGGATTTGAAGCATGGCCTATTTGAAGCTTTTGTATTACTTTGCGTTTTCGTATTCATATTAGTTCAACGTCAATTTTTGCTGGCTCCGTGTCTCGCCTAAGCACGCTGCATAAATCTATTCCTTCTCTTATACGGGTTATTTGGTAGATGAATATACCTTAGGGGACACCCGGCTATATTAATTAACCTACGATGATATTAGCTTACAGTCTGACACAAATGTAGGTAATATAATATAAAACGCATGTATATTTTTTTTTTATTGATAAGAGGAACGAAACGAAGATGAAGATGCAGTGTTGATGCTATATTTGTTTTTCCTCTTTTTGTTCCTTTTTTGTTACGCTTTTTTATTTTATTTTCGTGTGCATCAAATTTGTCACGTCTCCTTTTTTGTGTGTGGTGAGTCATATGTGTCACGGTTTTTGACGCGGAAATGTGTGTGTGAATGTGTGAGTGTGTCTTCCCTCGCTCCCATGACTGTCTTGTTTGTGTGTGTGTGTGTAAACAGATGACAAATGAGGGGAAAATACTCTCTCTCTCTCTCTCTCTCTCTCTCTCTCTCTCTCTCGTTCCCACTCTTTGCGCTCTGGGGTCCTCGTTCACCTTGTAATTAGTGTTTATATGACCAGGTGGGAAAGTAGTAATAGTAGCAGTAGTAGTAGTAGTAGTAGGTAAGAAAAAATGGAATATCACACTAACTATTCTACGAGCTGGGTTATCATGGGTTATCATCGTCCCCTCCCGGCCCCTTCGCTCTGTTTCCTGGTTTTGCATTTGGCTTCTTCATCGTCATTTAAATATTTTTGCTGAGGGAGAGAAAAGACGAAGAATGGATTTGTCGAGTGAGTGAGAATATCTTGTCATCTTTGTTTCCTTCCCTCGCATAAAAGGAGGTGGAGGGGACGGGAGTAGGGGAGAAAAATTGCCGCATCATGAGCCACTTTTATATCTGTTTTTGTCTCCCCTAAAAAAATCGTCAAGTCGTGGGAGGAAGAGGGAAAGAGAAGAAGAGGGAAAAAGGGAAATTAAGAAAAATATGAGTGTATTTATATATATTTTTCTTATATAGGTAGTTCTGGGGCTTTTACTACTACTGCTACTACTACTACTACTACTACTACTATTACTACTACTTTTTTTTTTTTACGCCTATAGCCCCGGTAGGCTTGCTTGAGGGGCCTGGATGGTATTTGGCCCCAGCCCGTCATGGCGTAGGCAATTGTTTATAGTGGCACCATCTTTTCTACTACTACTACTACTACTACTACTACTACTACTACTACTACTACTACTACTACTATCATCTCCATCATCACCACCCCCACCAGTACTTAATATAATGTTAATGATAGTAATTTCTACCATCGCCTTCAGTTCATCGTCCCCTCCCGGCCCCTTCGCTCTGTTCCTCCTAATTACAACCCTTGCCAGGTACGCAGGTGCACCTCTACACCTGTCCGGGGCTGCAAGAACTAACTAGACACGATCAGATACGCCGTGCGGTAGTTAGCAGGTTAATTAAAGGTAGAAAGGAAGGAAGGTGAGGAAGGAGTGATCATCCTCTCTCTCTCTCTCTCTCTCTCTCTCTCTCTCTCTCTCTCTCTCTCTCTCTCTCTCTCTCCCTTGAAGATGGGAAAACAGTCACGGTATATATTTCCAGAACCGTAGTTTTGTTACTTATTGACTGTACTACTTCTCAGCGCCACGGACAGAGAGAGAGAGAGAGAGAGAGAGAGAGAGAGAGAGAGAGAGAGAGAGGGGGGGGGGGGGTATATACGCTGGTTCGTAATTAAAATACGGTATAAATGCTATCAGTCTACTCAAACCTCGCTCCTCCACTCCACCCCTCCCACGCACACTTCACCCCCTCCCATACCTTATCTCTTTTTCGTCAGCCTCGCCTTATCGGCACCACGCTCGCCCTCCCCGGCCTTGGCACAGCAAACATCGCTATATATTAACAGTAAACACGCCCTTGGCCATGTAAACATATATGTATTTTTTTGTTGCAGTTTCGTAGGCAAATGTTAGTATATGAGTATTGGTAAAGCTGGTCTGAAACACATTAATCAGCATAAATAAATAAAAATATCGTCCCTAGCAAATATACATAAAAAGAATAACAATAGGCAGAGAATTTGTATGACTTTTGATGATAATTTAAAGGGTAGTAGAGTAATAATAATAATAATAATAATAATAATAATAATAATAATAATAATAATAATAATAATAATAATAATAATAATAATAATAATAATAATGATAACAAAGACGATTTTGATAATAGCACTAAAAGTAAGATAATAATGATAATAAAAAATAATAAAATATCTATAATGATAAAAATAGCAACTAATGATTATATAAAAAAGAATAAGCAGAAAACCAAATAAAGGGAATTGAATCATAAGCTATAATATAATAATACTAAAATATTACTAGCAATGATAATAAACTGATAATAATAATAATAATAATAGCAATAGTAATAATAATAACAATAATAATATAAAAATCCCGTCATGGCATCCCATCCCGTGACCCGCCGCTGCAGGGTTGCCAGGCAGGGAATTACACCACTCGCTCACGGAGGAACAACAGTGTTTCCGGCAAGGGTGTAACGGGAGGGTGTGTGTGTGTGTGTGTTGCGTTCCTCCCGCGGCCTGTGCGTGGTTGTGTTGGCGTGCTGGTGTTGGTGCCTCGCTGACAGACCCAGACGTGTGTTGCCTGCTGGAGTGTTGACGGTGTTGCAGACGAAGTAACACATTGCTTAAGTTACCTGGGCACATGTGTTGAGTTGCTGCTGGCTTTTAAATCAATCTACTCGTGTGCTTTTTTTTTTTTTCGTTTCTGATTTGTTATTTTTTTTTTCACCTGTAATTTGTGCGTCCAGGTGTGAGGTGTTAATCCCCACCTTTGTGTTCGTGTGTTTGTGTGTTTGTGTGTGTGTTGCAGATATTTGAGGCGCGTGGCATGTGCACTCAAAAAAACACACGCGCGCACGCACACACGCTCAGCACCTCACTCCTCGGCCAGTGCTCAACCTTAACCTCACTCACTGCACGATGAGGTGAGTAACGTGAATAAGTGAGTGAAGTGAGTGTGTGGGTGAGTGAGTGAGAGGGAGTGAATGATTGAAGTGAGTGTGTGGGTGAGTGAGTGAGAGGGAGTGAATGATTGAAGTGAGTGAGTGATTGAGTGATTGTGTGAGTGAGTGAGGTGAGTGATGAGTGAGTGACATGACTTTTTTGTTCTCATGTCAGTGTTTCTCTCTCTCTCTCTCTCTCTCTCTCTCTCTCTCTCTCTCTCTCTCTCTCTCTCTCTCTCTCTCTCTCTCTCTCGTTCGTGCTCGTAATTAGCGTTTCCTAGCGTTTTCTTAGAAGTCTGTGCCTGTGTGTGTGTGTGTGTGTGTGTGTGTGTGTGAGAGAGAGAGAGAGAGAGAGAGAGAGAGAGAGAGATACGCGCAACAAGGGAGGGGAAACTTACTAATATCTGACACGACAAGGGGAGGAAAGAGGGAGAGAAATGAGGGTAAGAAAGAAGGAGAGAAAGGGTAGGAAGAAAGAAGAAATTAATACAAAGAAGAAAAGAAAGAGTAAGCCGGAGACGAGAGAGAGAGAGAGAGAGAGAGAGAGAGAGAGAGAGAGGATGAGTAGTGAAACTGATGAGGATGATGATGACAGAATAGTCGAGGGCTGGATGACTGGCTGGCTGGCTGGATGGAGGGAGGGAAGAGACAGAAGGGAAGTTAAAAATAAAGCGTGTTCATTATAGAGAATCCGAACCGCTTATTTCTAGTTTGTATCCGATCTGATCCGAAACTACGAGACTGACGCGGAAGGAAAAGAGCAAAGAATTAGTACAAGGCGAATTTACAGTGATATAACAACATAAAACAATAAGAAAGAAAACAAAAGAATGGCGTACAAGGGAATACAAAGAAAATAGTGATAATAACAATACACAAAGGCAGAAAAAATGTACTTGATAAAACTGAAAAAAAGGTTAAAATCTAGTTCAGAGAGAGAGAGAGAGAGAGAGAGAGAGAGAGAGAGAGAGAGAGAACATTAATAACAGTATATTTAAATACAAAACAAACAAAAAAATAATGTACTCGATAGTAAAGAATAGCTAAAATTAAGTTCAGAGAGAGAGAGAGAAAGAGAACCGCCATTAAATCATCCATCTCCACCTTACCTTACCTTCTTTCCCTCCCTCTCATACATTACCTGTCACTCTCCTCACTAGGCGCGCAGGTAAGAACACTCCTCAGGTAGGGAACGACGCCTTGAGATCATAAGAAAGGTGTGATGAGTATGAGGATGTGGGAGAGATGTGGGTGTGGATTGGGAGTGTAATGAGGGGGGAGCTAGGGATGGGGGGGAGGATTGGTGTGGAAATAATGGTATGGGTGTATTTGTAACCTTTAAATCACAGGGGGGGGTCTAATGAGTGTGTGTGTTCCTGCCTGGTTGAGTGTGGGGATGAGGAAGAGGATGAGAGGGGTGAAGGGGTGAGGTGAGGGGATGTAATGGGATGGGTAGGATGAGGTGGGGTGGTTCCAGCGGGGTGAAGTAATGGGGTGGGTGTGCTGAGGAGGATGTGGGGGGTGATGGAGAGTAGATGAGGGGAGTGTAGTGGGTTGGATGGATAGGTGGGTAGTGGATGAGTTGGGTGAATGGGTGCAATGGGGTTGGTTTTAGTGGAAGGGTGTTAATGGGTGTATTGTGGGTTGGGTTAAGATGAGTTACGTGGATGGATGAGAGTGGATGTGAGGTGGATGGGTGTTGGTGGGTGAGTAGATGTGTGTGTGTGTGTGTGTGTGTGTGTGTGTGTGTGTGTGTGTGTGTGTGTGGTGTGGGTGACTTTCGGTGCTTGGATGTTGATGGATGAGTGGTTGATAGATGTTGGTAGATGAATTGCTTTCTGATTTCCTTTTTTTTTCTGCTTCCTTCGTTCTTTTTTTTTTTTTTTTTTTTTTACCTTACTGCCTTCCTTAATTACTTCCGATATTCTCTCTCTCTCTCTCTCTCTCTCTCTCTCTCTCTCTCTCTCTCTCTCTCTCTCTCTCTCTCTCTCTCTCTCTCTCTCTCTCTCTCGTCCTCCTTCAGTATTTTATTTTTTCTCCTATTTTTATTATTATTATTATTATTATTATTATTATTATTATTATTATTATTGTTATTATTATTATTATTATTGATCTTGTTTTTTTTATTCCTGTTCTTGGTTATGCTTTCCTCTTCCTCCTCTTCCTCCTCCTCACGCTCCGCTATCCTTAAATGCACCACAAACCACAACGTTCCTTTACTTTTCGGGTGTATATTTTCTGAGAGAGAGAGAGAGAGAG
This sequence comes from Eriocheir sinensis, assembly GCF_024679095.1. NCBI lineage: Eukaryota > Metazoa > Arthropoda > Malacostraca > Decapoda > Varunidae > Eriocheir > Eriocheir sinensis. The sequence continues at coordinate 1,057,146 of NC_066566.1, read as the reverse complement.
AGAGAGAGAGAGAGAGAGAGAGAGAGAGAGAGTGTATGTGTGAATGTGCGTGTGTCTGTGTGTGTGCGTGTGTGTGTTCGGTACGTTTTACAAATGCATACAGTACGACGTGGCTTGTATGTCCACGTGAGAAATGTCAGTGGGGACAGAATCGAACGTTGAGGTTGATGAGAGAGAGAGAGAGAGAGAGACGGCATGCTGAAGGGCCTCTCATCCCCACCACGCCACACCACCGTTGCCAGATTGTCGTACTCAGCGCCTCGTATTTACCTGTTTCTGAGTCATAGTTATTGCCAAAACACACCAATACCTAACCATTTTAACGATAACTATATATGAAGGGAGTTATTGGGGGCGAAGATGCAGTTTTGGGGTCGGAAATCGGGAAACATAGGAGGCTGAGTACGACAATCTGGCAAGGCTGCAAAACACACCGCCTCATGTAAAGAAAGAAAGGAAGCGATTCACTGCCGCTACACGAGACTTGAAGTAGAGACGTGAATAGACGAGTATAGGGATGAAAGGAAGGAAAGAAAACGGGAAGGAAACGGAGAAGGAAAATGAGAGATAAGAAAATGAAATAGGAAAGAGAGAGAGAGAGAGAGAGTAATACAAATCAAAAAAATAGACCCAGAATTCCTTATATATCGGACCTATGGTGATTTTACGCTTTCAAGATGTCCTTTTGTGGCCCGGAACATTGCTGGTTTGGATCCTTGCACACACACACACACACACACACACACACACACACACACACTCTCACACAAACAAACAAACAAGCAAACACACGCACCTTGAAATGATGGAGGGAACGAGAGAGAGAGAGAGAGAGAGAGAGAGAGAGAGAGAGAGAGAGAGTAGGAAAAACAGACAAAATAGTGTTGGAGAGAGAGAGAGAGAGAGAGGTGTGTTGGTGATACGGGTGTCAGTCAGCCTTTGTGTGGTGGAGGTAATGGTGGAGGAGGTAATTGTGGAGGTTGTGGTGGAGGAGGAAGAGGAGAAGAAAACTAAATGTGCTTCTGAGGATTGTGATGATGGAGAGGTGGGAAGGAAGTTGTGGTGAGGAAGGAGAAGGAATAACGAGAAGAGGAAGGAGATGAAGGAGTTGGTGGAGGTGGAGGAGGAGGAGGAAGTGGAAGTGGAGATTTCAGAAGATATAAACTAAGAGAATTCTGGAGGAGGATCAAATGGATGGGATGGAAGCTGAACGGAAAGGAAAGAAAAATGCGAAATAATTTTTAAGCCGAGTTCTGAATGAAGGAACTTACATCTAAAGACGGAAGGTAGGAGGAAAAAGGGGAGAGAGAATAAAGATAAGGAAGGAAGGGGAGAGAGAGAGAGAGAGAGAAAAGATTAGAAGGAAGGAGAGAAAGAAGGAAAAAAGTGAGAAATGGGAGTGAGAAGGAAGGGAAGAGGGGAGGAAGGGGAAACGAAGAGAGGGATGATGTAAGAAGGGGAAGAGATTGACAGAAGAGGAGGGAAAGGGGACGAAAGAGAGGAAAGAGGAGGAGAGAGGAAAAGGGAAGGAAGGGAAAGGGAAGGAATATGACAGAAGGAAGGAAAGGAAGGAGAGGAAGTGATGAAAAGATGAGTAGGAACGAAAATGGAAGAGATAACTGAAAAGAAGAGAGAAAAGAGAAGGAAAGGATTGAAAAGATGAGATGGGGAAGGAAGGAAGCGAGCAAATAGAGGAGACAACAACGAGAAGAAGAGAAGAAGGAAGAAGGAAAGCATTGTAAAGAGAAGAGGGAGGAGGAGGAGGAGGAGAAGGTTGAGGAAAGGAAAGGAAAAATGGAAGGGACAAACACTATCAGAAAGGGAGGGAGAAGGGGAGGAAAGGAAGGGGAGAGTAAGGGGTTCAGTGGAGGGAAGGGGGGATGGAGGGGGGAAGGGGGGGAGAGAGAATCGACCGTTTGCATGACCTTGAAAAAAAGAAAAAAAAAAGGAAACGGATCGATACAGTTGATGCATCCACAAAGGAGGAGACATGGCCCTGACACTTGCTTCCTCGCCCCCAGTCAGTCAGCCAGCCAGTCAGTAAATCAGTCAGTCACCGTCTTTGGTCAGTAAGTTAGTAGATCAGTTAGTAAGTCAGTAATGATCTATGTAGTCAGTCAGTAAGTCATAGTCAGTCAGAAATAAGGTAGATTGTCAGTTAGTCAGTAATTAATCAGTCAGGCGAGTTAGTCAGCCACTCATGCAGTCACTCAGTTAAGTATTTATTTAGTCAGTCAGTCAGTCGGTCAGCCAGGCAATCAGTCAGTCAGTCATATTTGGCAATCATTTCGTTACTCTTCCAATTAATCAGTTAGTCATTCAGTCAGTCAGTCCGTCAGTCAGCCAGTCGTCAATCGCTGAGTCAGTTATGCGGTCAGTCAGCCTTCACGTAGCCTCCACATCTCCCTCATCATCATCATCATCTTCATATTTTCTTTCTTTAATGTCATCATCATCCTGTAATTTTGGATCCGCCGTCATCATCATTAGAGTCATATTAAGATTCCAGACCTTGTTCTTGATCCAACTTAATATTCTTCTTCTATTTCTTCTTTTATCTTCTTCTTTTTCTTCTATTTCTTCTTTTTCTTCTTTTTCCTCTTCTACTTCTTCTTTTTCTTCTTCTTTTTCCTCTTCTACTTCTTCTTCTTCTTCTTCTTCTCCTTCTTCTTCTCATTATTATTATTAGATAATTTATTTGTTCCTTCCGCCGTAGTAATAGTAGTAGTAGTAGTAGTAATAGTAGTAGTAATTAACCATGCTACCTTCATTGTTTGCAACTAATTAAAGACTCATTAATATTATGTGATACCAGTACCTTGACCTTCTGCTTCCTGTGTGTGTGTGTGTGTGTGTGTGTGTGTGTGTGTGTGCCTAGCGATGCAAAAAGATAATAGGGAAATGAAACACAGCGGCTGCATAAAAACTAACCATTAAATTTTGTTCCGCCAAGCGCGCATTCCACACCATCAGTCAGCCAAGCGTCTCTTTGTTTGCGGAGTTTTGAGGCGCCTGGCATTCTTCTCTACTCTGGAGCGTTCGTTCTCTCCTCTCAATCTGCTTTCTTGATTGTATTTAGTCCAAACACTTACTGTCAATCTTCTGTTCAAGTTTTTTTTGGTTGTTTTTAGTGGAAACATTCTTATAAGCTTTGTTCTGTATATAAGTTTTCTTCTTTCTTTTTTACACTACTCTTAATTAAACAATTGTCCAAACATTATTAGTAGTTTTGTTCTGTTCAAGTTTTCTTCTCTTTTTCTTTTTTCTTCTTTTAAACATCATCCCAAACATTGTTATCAGCATTGTTCTGGTCAAGTTTTCTTCTTTTTTCTTCCTTTTAAACATTATCCCAAACATTAATATTATCATTGTTCTCTTCGTTTTCTTCTTTTCCTCTTCTTTCAGACATTTCCTATTTGTCTTTCTCTTTTGTAACTCTTCCCTTCTTTTTCGTTATACATTCTTCAAACGTCATTAGTTCCCGGAACATTTACAACTACGGTATCGTGTGCAGCGTTCTCCGTCTTTGTAGTTCGTCCCCATCAATCTTGCCTCCGTACCCCTCGACCTAGATAGATTAAAGTTTGCATATTAACGTGTATCGATTGACCTCACTAAGATCCATCATCGGCCTGGCAGCATGGAGGGTGATCGCTGGCAGGGGGGGGTGTGCTGAGTGCTTGGTACTGTTAGACTGGTTAAGTTAGTTTAGTTAGTTAGTTAGTTGGTTAGTATAGTTAGTAAGATTTAGTTAGTGCTGTAATGTTACCCTGGTTTAGTTAGTTAGTTAGTTAGTAGTTAGTTAGGTTTAGTTAGTGCTGTACTGTTAGCCTGGTTTAGTTAGTGCTGTTACTGTTAGCCTGGTTTAGTTAGTTAGTTAGTTTTCTATCACTAGTTTTTTTCCTCTCTTTTCTTTATTTACTTTTTTTATTTTCTTTGGTCTCCTTTCATGACCTCCATATTGGTTTGGGTCGCTCGCGTTTCCTAGACTCATTTTCTATTCCCTTTCTCCTTTTCTCTCTTTTTTTAATACAGCATCAAACGCCTCGCTTTTCTTGGTCTGTATCGCCTTGTATCACGAACCACAAGGATCAAACACACACACACACACACACACACACACACACACTCAATACAGGTTTTATTGCTTCACTCTTACTTAATTTTTTTCCTTTATGACACGAAACAGAGGGAAAAAAGGATGGATAAAGGTTGTAGGTGAGAGAGAGAGAGAGAGAGAGAGAGAGAGAGAGAGAGAAGATAATGGCGCGAGATGGGAAAGCCTCACATCCCTTCATTATTTCCTCTTCTTCCTATTCCTTCCGTTTCTCTTCTCATCATTATCTCTTTCCTCTCGTTTCCGTTCTTCTCTCTCTCTCTCTCTCTCTCTCTCTCTCTCTCTCTCTCTCTCTCTCTCTCTCTCTCTCTCTCTCTCTCCTGTTCTCTTCTTCCGTTCCTTTCATCTTCTTCATTATTCCCTCTTCTGTTTCTCCCAAATTCATTATCCCTATCCCTTCTTTTCTTTCCTCCTCTCTCTGCCCTTCCATTATTGTGTTTTGCTTCTATTCCTTTTCCTTGTCCGCCATTCAGTATCCGTTCTCTTAAGTTCTCCTCCGTTCACTCTGTTTTCCCGTTTCTTTCAATCTTTCTTCTGATATTCCATTTTGTGACTTTTTCCTCCGACTTTCTGTTTTCCGTTATCTTATCTCTCCCTTTCTTTTCCTTTCCGTTCTTCTCTGGTCTCGTTCTTTTTCCTTTATTTCTTTTTCATTCTGTTTTCTTTCATTGCATTTTTTTTTTAATAATTTTCGTACCGGTGTCTGTTATTTCTTTCTCTTCCTCTCTCTACTGTTCTTCTATTTTCCTCTCAGTTCACTTTCGTCCGTTTTTTTTCCTGTTTTGTTTCATTGGATTTTTTATTTTTTTTATTTTCCTCATCCTCTTCTTTATCTTATCTACCTCTTCCCTTTTTTGTTCCTTTCTTCTGGTGTCTGTATTTCGTATTTCACGTGATTTTGTTCATTTTCCTTCTTTATCATTCCATTCCTTTCCCCTAATTTGCTTTCGATTATCTTCCGTCCCCTCCCAGTCCTTCTCACCTTTGCTTTTCTGTTCCATTCTCTAAGTTTTCGCTTCTCTTCCCATTTTCACGCCTGTGTTAATTTTTCCTCCTTTTTTTGTCCCTTTGTGTCTATTCCCTTGTACTCCTTTCCTCTCCATTTTCCCGTTTTTCCCTGTCGCCTTTCCTTTCTTTACTTTTCTGTTCCATTCTCCAAGTTTTCGTTTCTCTTCCCATTTTCACGCCTGTCTGTTTATTTTTCCTCTTTTTTTTTTGTCCCTTCGTGTCTATTCCCTTGTACTCCTTTCCCCTCCATTTTCTCGGTTTCCCGTCTGTCTGTCGCCTTTCCTTTCTTTACTTTTCGTATTTTCGTTCCGTTTCGGTTCGTATTTTTTCCATTTCGTTCCAGCCTTCAGGTGACAAGTTGTGGTCGCGCTCGTCACCCCACTCCCCTTATCTCTCTCTCTCTCTCTCTCTCTCTCTCTCTCTCTCTCTCTCTCTCTCTCTCTCTCTCTCTCTCAACAAAGGTACCTTCATCCTTTTGAGGCTATATATGTATACTGTTAGATGTATGTGCATCTCTCAATAAATGTATCAAATCAAATCTCTCTCTCTCTCTCTCTCTCTCTCTCTCTCTCTCTCTCTCTCTCTCTCTCTCTAACGATGATGATAATAATAATAATAATAGCAGTAAAAATAATAGTACTAAAAATAATGGCTATCATCATAATGTTCTGTATCGCCAAACTGTACGAAAAAAGTTGTTTACATGGGAACTAATATATTTTTTAATGTTAATGATATGAATATGTTAATTATCACATACATATATTTATTCCTTCATCTCTATCCATCCTGCCTGCTTGATTATTTACCTACCTACCTACGTAACCTACCCACCTACTTACCTTTCTTCATATCTATACACTGCGTGGCTGCAACTCTGTCTAGGCAAAATCGTGTCCAGAGCATTAGGCGCCGGGTCCAACCACACGCCGTTTCCCTTCGTGCCTTGGTTAATGACTGGTTGACCCGAGGAAGGCTGGGGAGGGTAAACTGTGCTAACTTTAATGATTGTGCTGCCTTGTGTCACGGAGAAGGTAAACTGTGCTGCTCTCGATGCTACAGCTGAGTTTAGGGAAATCGACATGGGAAAGGAATCTGAATTGACTGTAGAAGCGCACACACACACACACACACACACACACACACACACACACACACATCTCTCTCTCTATTTTTTCCTTCAACTCAGAATATAATTACAGAACCAGGGCAGAGTGAAAGTACATGTGTGTGTGTGTGTGTGTGTGTGTGTGTGTGTGTGTGTGTGTGTGTGTGTGTGTGTAAAGCATGCACATAGAGGGGAAAAAAAGTGGTGTTCAAATCACGAATATGAGGAAATGTGAAAGGGCGGGGAGCAAGGGCGTGGTGATGGTGGTGGTGATGGTGATGATGGTGATGATTGTGGTAGTGGTGGTGATGGTGGTGGTGATGATGATGGTTTCCTCCTCTCCTCCTTTCCCTCCCTCCTCCTCAGTTCACCTGTAGCACTCCTCCTCTTCTCCCCTCTCCCTTCCTCCCCTTTCCTCCCCCTTTCCTCCCCTCCCGTTACACCAACCACGCCCCACCGCCCATCAATCCATCACTAACTTATCCTCCCCTTCCTTACCCTTCTTTCCCTTTCTTTCCCCTTTCCTTCCCCTTCCTTCTCTTTCCTTCCCTTTCCTTCCCCTTCTTTCCCCTTTCTTGCCCTTCCTTAATTCCCTTTCCTTTTCCAATCCTTCCCCTTCCTTCTCCTTCTTTCCCCTTCCTTCCCCTTCTTTTCCCTTTCTTATCCTTCCTTAATTCCCTTTCCTTTCCCTTCCTTCCCCTTCCTTTTCCTTCTTTCCCTTTCCTTCCCCTTCCTCCCCCTTCCTTCCCCTTCTTTCCCTTTCCTTCCCCTTCCTCCCCCTTCCTTCCCCTCGGTAATCCTTCTTTCCTCTCAACTAGTATGTATCCCTTCCTTTACCTCCCCTTCTTTTCCCTTCCTTCTACTTCCCTTCCCATCAACTACTATGTATACCCTTCCCTTTCCTCCCATTCCCTTCGCTTTCCTTCTTTCTCCTCCTTCTGTGTCTAGGTACACAAGTGCTTTAATCCTTCCCTGCAAGCCACTCCTGTGGCAAACGGATTGATTAAATCACTGAACGCAGGCAGCCTAGTAATGAGCCAACAGGCTTTCTGCTGCCTGCTAGTCCATGTTTCCATGTTTCTATCTCCTTTTCCTCCTCTTCTTCCTCCTCCTCCTCCGACTTTAAATTCTCTCTCCTCGTTTGGAACTCTCAGAATGAAACTTTTTAAATCATTACCCCAACGAATTATCCTAACCGTTATCCTCCTCCTCCTCCTCTTCCTCTTCCTCCTCTTCTTCTTCCTCCTCCTCCTCCTCCTCCTCCTCCTCCTCCTTTTCACACTACCTTAGCAACGTTCCACCTCTATCCCTCCAACACCCAGTTCTAATTCCTCCTCCTCCTCCTCCTCCTCCTCTTCTTCCTCCTCCTCCTCCGTTGAGATAATTATAACGGTACGCATTGACCCTTGATGTTCACCTTCCCTCACCTCCCTTGACTCCTCTTCCTTCTCCTCCTCCTCCTCTTCCTCCTCCTTTTCATGGCTTCCCTGTTTGCCTTCATTTCAAATCCTGTCTCTTGTTTTCTCTCCATATTTGCATACACAAGATTACGTAACTCTCTCTCTCTCTCTCTCTCTCTCTCTCTCTCTCTCTCTCTCTCTCTCTCTCTCTCTCTCTCTCTCTCTCTCTCTCTCATTCGTTTCTTCTATTTTAGGTAGATGTAGTGCGTGGAAAGAGGGAGAAGAATAAGGAGAATAAATGGATAAATAAGGAAGGAAAGAATATATAGAGAAAGAGAAAGGAAAGGAATGAAGGGGTTGGGGGAGGAGGAGGAGGAAAGAGAAGGGAAGGAAAGCGAGATGAAGGAAAGGAAAAAGTGACGACAAGAAGAAGGGAAAGAAAGGAAGGGAAAAGAAAGGAGAGGAAGAGTAGAAAAGACAAAAAAAATGGGATGAAAGAAAACAAGAAAAAGAATATGAAAAATAAGATGAAAGAAAGTGAAAAAAAGAGAAAGGAGAGGAGAGACAATAATCGAAGGAGGTTGGGAAGAGAAAGGAAGGAAGGAAACGAAAGTGAAAGAAGAAGAACAGAGAAAATAACGAATAGGAAAGGAAAAGTGAGGAGAATAAAGGAGATGAAGAAAGAAGAAAAGAGAAAGACTGGGAATCGAGGAGAGAGAGGCAAGATGGCGAAGATTAAAAGGGAAGGTTAAGGAAAAGAAAAGAGAAAATAAAGAATGGGAAACGAGGAGAGAGAGGCAAGGTGGCGAAGATTAAAAGGGAAGGTGAAGGAATAGAAAAGTTAGAATGGAAAAAAAAAAGACGAGATAGGAAATGAAACGAAGGAGGTGGGGAGGAGAAGAGGAGAACGAAGGAGAATTGAAAGAGAAGAGAGAAGAGATGAAAGGAAAGGAAAGAGGAAAAGGGGGTCAGGGGAAGCAAAGGGAAGGGAAGGGAAGGGAAGGCCAAGCGATGAGTCATGACGATTGAAACAAAAGAACATCAACTCTTATTCCTTCCCCTTCCCGGAGCAGAAACGAAGACTTGTGAATGTCTTTTCTTTCATCTTTTCTTTTATCTTTCCTACTGTATCATAGCAAGCCGCACCATATAGTTCACTTTCCTTATTTATCCCTTCCACTTTATTCTTTCCTGTGTGTGTGTGTGTGTGTGTGTGTGTGTGTGTGTGTGTGTGTGTGTGTAGCCTTCGAGACACTCCCACCGAGGCAATCAAAGCAGATCATTTTCCGTCTCAAGGGCACACAGACCACTAAGAGACGTGTGGAAACTGTCACGGTGATCTGTTTAACTGTCTGTCTGTCTGTTTGATCTACCTCTGTGTGTGTGTGTGTGTGTGTGTGTGTGTGTGTGTGTCCTTGCTTGAATATACGCCTTGAGAAAATTTAGCATTATCAGTTTTATTGTTCCTGGAAATAAGTTTGATGAGACTGGGATTATCTTTTTTTTTGTGTGTGTGGTGGGGAGGGGGATTCGTGAGGGGTGGGGTTGGGTTACTGCTTATTATATAATATTTTTATACCGTCGTTAGCAATCCTATAAATATATTTTGGGGGTGGATTTAGCTTCCCTTGCCTATGTTTTTGTATTCTCATATTTTCGTTTTTCTTGTCTTCCTAATTTTTTTTTATGGGTAGGCTAAGCGTTCAGAAACTCCCTTCGTCAGTGCCATCCGGTGCGCGGTGGAGACGTGACATCCGCCGGGGTGGGGTGAGAGGTCTTCATTAGTCGAAACATTTTTCTTCGCATTAAAAACACAATGGGTGTAGCTATCAGCGGCACGCCAGCCGTGTTACACGCTGGTGATGGTCGTAACGTTACCTGAACACTTGTTTTGCGTGCGTGCAGAACGTGCCTTGGATCTATCATCGTGTGAATTAATATTATCATCATTATTATTATTATTATTATTATTATTATTATTATTATTATTAGTAGTAGTAGTAGTAGTAGTAGTAGTAATGCAGCAGGGAGAGTAGGTAGAGTACAAGCTCTGTAAACACATGTAGAACCATCCCGTAACCTCCTGAAGCACTGGAATGGATTTAACAATGCGAGGATGACAAAGGAGAGAGGGAAAGCAGTAGTGCTGAAATAGAGATCCAAATACTACATACAAGGGTAGTGACTGCACATGACTATTGCGTGTGTTGAAACCTTCCGTGTGTGATATCAATAGTCAACGTTTGGAGCTTAATGAATATCAAAGAGAACAACAATCATTGCCACCTCAAATAGTGACCTAGCTTATGCAGTATTTAATATGTACGCTTATGCAAGGTGGTATTAGAGCTATATTTTCTGTACTTAAGCTTTGCGGGGATGTGAAATGGCTTACCAGAGCGTCCAAGGAAAGGAACAGGTGTTGAAGGTTGGGTAATTGCAGGAAAAGGCCCCTTGTTAAGTAATTTAAATTCATGAAGGAAAAATACTAAGAAATAAAGCAGAGTACATGTTTCTTGTGTGTTTTAGCGTTCAGCGGATATGAAATTACTGTTGTCAGACCCGGAAAAAAACAAGACGTGTTGAAGGTTGTAGAATAGAAGGAAAAGGTTAAGAGTCTTGTTTAAAAGTCGTTCATATTTTAGATTTAGAAAGTAGGGAAACCGCTTAAAATATGGTGTGAATTATGATTATAATTTAGCGGTCTGCGGATGTAAAATTACTTGCCAGAAATTACAAGACGAAAAATGAAGTGTTAAAAGACTGGGTAGTAGGAGGAGAGAAAAAAAGGGGGTTCGTTCGTATTAATTTTTATTTAAGAATATGTTAAAGTAAATTACTACAAAAAGAATGAATGGCAATTTTTCATATATTACTTCAGGTTTTTGTGGAGTTGAAAGCACTTTGAATGTCTGAGAAAAAAGGTCATGTTAAAAATCTATATATATTTAAGAAGAGTGAAAATTAAGTTAAAGAAATGGAAGATACGATTTTGTGAGGATTTTAGGTTTTTGCGGATGTGAATTTTTTTGTTATTATTATTATCTAAACGTTGTGTCATTATTTTTTGTTATAGGAATGTGGCCGTCTTTTTTTTACATATATTTTTTTAGTGTATTATCGAGTTGGAGTTTGTTGGTCCTATTGGATATATTTATTTTCTTGTCTGAATGCTCAAGAAAATGCCGTAATAGTTAAAATTCTTAAAAATTTAAAAAAGATGAAGAAAAACAAAAGAGTGAGATGGAGTACCGTATATGCATTTTTATTTATTTATTTATTTATTTATTTTCCTTGCGGACGAAAGATCAGTTGCTCGAATGCCCAAGAAATACAATAAAAAAGTGCAGTTATTAAAAGCTACCCCAAGAGGAAATTAGCCTAGTTTAAAAAGCAGTTGATATACAAGAAGGTCAAGCAAAAAAAAAAAAAAAAAGTGAATGTCTGGCCGGTTGGTTACTTTTCGTCTTGGTGGTGATGACTCCAGGGCGATAGCCAGTCATGTTAGTGGTGATGAGAGTGATGAGCAATACGAGGAAGAGCTGGATGAGGTATACATCAGAATTGGTAACACTTCCTGATGGGGTTAGTGGGGGGGGTGGATGGAGGGGGTGAGGGAGGGTGGGGGAGGGGAAGGGGTACTAATGATGGGTTTTATTAATTACTGTGGTGGCGTGTGTATAGTGAGATGGTGGTGGTGGTGGTGATGGTGGGGTGGGAGTGATGGTGGTGGTGTTAGTGGTGGTGGCGGTGATGATGGTGTTACATTGGTATTAAAAAGATAAAATAAAATGGTTGAGCAGATAGAAAGTTTTGATTGTGTGTGTGTGTGTGTGTGTGTGTGTGTGTGTGTGTGTGTGTGTGTTAGATAGAGAGAGAGCAGGTGTTTGATCAGCAAGAATAGTTAACTTTTTGCCTCTTTTCTACCGGATGAAGCAAGGTAATTACACACACACACACACACACACACACACACACACACACCATGCAGACACGTGGGTGACCTTTTGTTAGTCTTTCATTGGTGTTTTACGAGGTCATTTAGAAGGAAAGGAGAGAGAGAGAGAGGTCAAAGGGTAGGATGTTTTTGTTGTCCATTGTGTGTTGGTTACTATGTTGTTTTCTTTCCTCCCTTTTGTCGTGTTTATTAGAGCGAGTAAGAGAAGAAAGGTTAGAATGTTATTATCGTTGTTCGTTATTGTTGTTATTATTATTATTATTATTATTATTATTATTATTATTAGTAGTAGTAGTAGTAGTAGTCAAACCTCGTAGTAGTTTTTGTTATAGTAAAGCGGACGTGTTTTTTTCCTGTATTTTTTGGCTGGAATTAATAGTTTGATTTTCTGGGGTGAGTTAGTTAGTTAAAATATTCCATGACAAGCAAATGACAAGCAGAAGTTAAAGTTAAAAAATGTATCATATATATAAAATCTTTGTTGGATTTATTATTTTTCAGCATTTTTGGTCTGGAATTAATAGTTTCATTTTCTGGGGTGAGTTTGTAAAAAATATGCCATGACAAGCGAAAGAAGAACCAGAACAAGAGGAGAAGTTAAAGTTAAAAAATGTATATATATAAAAAGCAGTGTTGCATTTCTCATTCTTCGGGAGTGAGTGAGTGAGTCAGTTATAATTACGACTTGAACGCTTTGAAGAGGAGACCAACGGTGCTAGATTGTCGTTCTCAGCTTCTCATTTTTCCCGATTTCAGGCTAAAAAATGTCCCACCCGCAAAACTAACGACACCAATTTATATTTATTGCTAGAAGTGTTAATTATAGGGGGTTTTGTGCAGTCGTTATGCGTTAGATATGGGAAAATCTAGTTTGATGAGTACGATATCGTGGCATCCCTGGAGGAGAGCATATCAAGACACCTCTCTATCTAAAATTATTGATCTCTCCTGTGACGTCTCAGCCTCTTTTCATTTTCTGGAGCAGTGAGTAGCGAGATTTTGTTGTGTTATTATGTTGATATTTGTCCTTGAACTGCCTACCTTGCTGTAATAAAAATGTCGTAATTAAACTTTTGAGAGATGTAGAAGGAGGCATAGAGATGAGAGAAAGGAACAAGTGAAGAGGGCTGAGAGGAGCTAAGTGGAAATGGATGTGTAGGTGAAGATAGGCACGACTTAGGAGTAGAAGGAGGAGAAAGAGGAGGAGGAAGAAAAGAAAAGAAGGGTACAGACAAAAGGAAGACAAGGAGGTGGAGGACAAACAAGAAAATGAAGAGGAGGCGAGGAGGACGAAGCGCAGTACCGAACATAGTAATTGTATTGTATTGTATGTTCGTTATTCTTTATAATTACGCGTCATTGGCCCAGTAACACACGCGACGGTTGTTTTATGCAGTGGAGGAGTCATTCAGCACCACCCCCGAGAGAGAGAGGGAGAAGGCAACACGGAAATGAAAGTAATATTTAGGGCATGAGTAATTTTTTTTTTCGTATTTCTTCTTCTTCTTCTTCTTCTTCTTCTTTCATCATCAATTTCATTTCTATTATTATTATTATTATTATTATTATTATTATTATTATTATTATTGTATTACTATGAAGAAAACTCAGACAGTAAAAATTGGGTAACAAATTCCGAGTCGTTTGCTTCTCTCTCTCTCTCTCTCTCTCTCTCTCTCTCTCTCTCTCTCTCTCTCTCTCTCTCTCTCTCTCTCAACCCGTTAGGTCAAAGTATCAATTGATTTTTGTTACCTGGCTTATTAACGCTTCTAGCTCCTCCATTGAGAGAGAGAGAGAGAGAGAGAGAGAGAGAGAGAGAGAGAAGCCAGCTCGAGACTATTGCGTCATGGTGACCTTCTTGTCTCAGCCTGTATTCCTTTGTGTCTGTGTATGTGTATTTGTTTTTCCGTGTCTGTCTGTCTGTCTCTCTGGGTTTCCCCTGGTTCGTGTGTATTTCTTTTATTTCTGCCTTTGTGTCTGTTTGCCTGTCTACATCTACTTGTCCTCTTATCTGTGTGTGTGTTTGTTTGTCTGTCTGTCTGTTTGTTTACTTGTATACCTCGTGGTGGTTATATATGTGTTATTCGTATCAGTATTATTTTTTGTATTATATATTTTATCAAGTATACTAGTTCTTTTTTCCCTTCATTTGTCTTCTTTCTTGTTTATGTATTATCAGTGTTATTAGTATTAGTATTAGTGTTATTTCTGTATTGTTTCATTTTGTCTTTTTAATTTTTCTCCTTATTTTCTTGTCATCATCATCATCAGCATCATCGTTTAGCCTCATGCCGTCTTCGTCTTCGTCTTCGTTAATTATTATGGATTACGTTGCATTTTCTTCCCATTATTTTGAATTCTGTGGTGGTGGTGGTGGTGGTGGTGTTGTGTGTGTGTGTGTGTGTGTGTGTGTGTGTGTGTGTTAGGAGAGAGAGAGAGAGGTGGTGTGTTTTGACGTTATTTTCTTTCTTCGATGGACTGTAAATTAACTAAGTATGTTTTGTTTATAGATTGGTATTTCTACTGCTGTTTATTTGTTTCATTATAACGTACTATCGTATTTTTTATTAATGTTGCTTATTTTCATTTCTGAGCGTTATCTTCAATGTTCATGTTTTTCTTTTCTCTCTTACTCCCGTGGAAGGAACTCTATTATATAATTTCTTAGCCTTAAATCAATACCATCCACTTTTCCAGGGGTAGTTTTATAACCCTGGTGGTAGTTTGACCCATCTTCTGTACCATGAACGTGAAAAACCCTCATGAAAACTCTATTAATCTCCTTTTCGGCCTCTTGAAGTAGTTGATGTGAGAGGGCGGAGCGTCTGATAAAATTGTAGTGTCATGCAGGCCGGAAAGAGATCCATAATGCATACTACAGCGGTCTTAGGGAGTGGCGATACCTGTCCTCTGCCTTCCCATGTCTGGAGCCGCGCGTCTGCCTGAGTCTCCCCTCCAAGGCGGCGCTGCTGGTCTCTGTCGGGGCGGCTTGAGTGTCTCTGTTAGCACTGTACTCGATAGCCTATTAAAGTTGATTATTTATGTAATTCTGTATTGTGGGTTGGTTATTATGCGAAAAAGTTATTATGTGAAGAATATATGATGTAGGAAATCAAACTTAATCGTCAGGATATAAAAATAACGTAACTGGGTCCCCTTTGTGGCATGAAGGCGCATAATTTTAGCCTTATATCATTATAATTTATAAATCAATTCTATTCTTAAAACTAATCTTAATTTGGAAATATAATTACAAAAACATATTTGTAGGTATAAAACGTGTTTACCTGATAATAAAGAAAACTTTGCATATTACTATTTTACCTAGCTCAGGTGTTAGTCAGAGGTGAATATAGTCTCGCCGCGGGATCGGTTGTGTTAGCTTTGCGCAGTGGCAGTATCGTAACCAATGAGGTTCATCCGAGGTGCGATTATTGCTAGTTGAAAACTTTTCCCAATACCCCGCCTGGGCGACTTGCAATATAGTCGGCCATGGCAATTTTTGTTAGCCCAGCTTTGGGCTAAAAAATCTAACCATCTGACTTGAAACTGAAAAACAAAGTACTGATTGTATTGCTTATGTAAGTGCAGCAATATCAGCTTCAGCCATCACGCTTCATAACACGAGAATGACAAGACGTGGTCCCCGTTGCGTTATGAAGGCTAGGAAGCAGCACCGCCGCCCCGCCACACCCAGCACAGGCAGGTGGGCCGCGCGCCGTGCCGTACAGCGCTGCCAGACTGAGGTGGCGCGACGCGGGAGGGAAGCCTATCTAAATCGTTGTCTGGAGTCAGCACCACGCCGGCCCTGTGGCACCGCTCGGAAGGGGGAGGAATAGCGGACAGAGACACGGAACTAATGTTAGGGAGGCAAAGAACGAGAGGGAAGAGGGGAAAATAAAAATCCCACACTTGAATGACGACAACCAAAAGAACTCTCTCTCTCTCTCTCTCTCTCTCTCTCTCTCTCTCTCGACCACCGCCACGTGTTTTCCCTTCCTGCATATGGTGGTGGTGGTGGTGGCGGCGGTGTTTGTAATGGTGGTGGTCAATGCTTCGGTTGAACGAACTCAGGACGGCTCTTTCTCTCCCTTCCCTTTCCCTTCCCCCCTCCCTCTACCTCTTTCTTCCTTCCTTCTTCCTTCCGTCTGTTGGTCTTTCGTCACGTCTGTATTTCACTCTATCATCCTCGTCGTCTACAACATCCACTCCTGGCATTTCGCTTCCTCTCCGTTCCTTCTCCATTCTCTCCGCCCCTTCCTTCTTTCCCGTCTAATTCCCCGCGCTTTCCTTCCGCTCCACTTTCCTTCTCTTTCCTCCTCCTTCTGAACTCCACCTCCTCTTCACCCCTGATCCACCACCACCACCACATGCGCGTAACAAGCACATAAATGGCAAAAAGAGCAAAACAGACAGACAGACAGACAGACGGATAGACTGACAGCTGCAGTGAGGGTTGTGGGAACGTGAGTGACCATTAGCTGGACACACACACACACACACACACACACACGTCAGGGTGCATGCATGTGTGTGTGTGTGTGTGTGTGTGTGTGTGTGTAATTATCTCTCAGGTTATAACCCATACAAACAGAAGAACAAAGGAGTAAGTAATGTTTGTTTGTGTGTGTGTGTGTGTGTGTGTGTGAGTTCGCCATAGTGTACAAGAGAACCGCAGAGAGAGAGAGAGAGAGAGAGAGAGAGAGAGAGAGAGAGGTTAAAAGTCAGACATTTCAACACAAACCAGACCAAACACACATGACATAAACTGACTGACTGACTGGTCGAATGATTGACTGATAGAACGACTCACTCCCTGCATGACCCAAAGAGACACATGCGTTGTTTTGACAGACAGAGAAAAAAGAGAGATTGGCACGGATTCGCTAACCAAATATTGACACACCGAGACACAACGTTATTGGCACAATAACATGGAAAGAAAAAAAAGAACAGAAAACGGGGGAAAAAAATGTCACGGATATGGAAGAAAAATAAAATGGAATGAGTCAGATCGTCGAAAATTATAGTTTGTAAAGGAGAAAAATGGTAGAGAGAGAGAGAGAGCGAGTGTTTTTCAGCAACGCTTGTGTTTGGGTCATGAGGTCAAGAGAGAGAGAGAGAGAGAGAGAGAGATTGCCCATTAGTTGTTATATTTAGGAGGTGATGCTTTCCTCCTCCTCCTCCTCCTCCTCTTCCTCTTCTTTTCGGTCTCTTCACATTCCTCCTGCATTTTCTACTTTTCTCTCTCTCTCTCTCTCTCTCTCTCTCTCTCTCTCTCTCTCTCTCTCTCTCTCTCTCTCTCTCCTCTACCTTTTCTTCTTCATACTCTTCCTTCTCAACCCCCTCCTCCTCCTCCTCCTCCTCTTCTTCTTTGACTTCCTGTCCCTCCTCTTCTGTTGGTAAATAAAACAATATCTACAACGTAAACAAGAACAACATTATATATTTTCTACCACCACCACCACCACTATTACTACTACTACTACTACTACTACTACTACTACTACTATTACTACTACCACTACTAACCACTCTATTATTTACCCTCATTAGAGCTTGCAACCACCTCACGTTTTCCCTCAATCTTTGTTATTCCCAAAATTATCCATCCTTCCTCCTCCTCCTCCTCCTTCCCAGGTATAATGAGCCCGAGAATACATAACTGTTTTGGGGGGAAGGGGGTAGGGGGGAGGGGGAGGGGGAGGGGAGGGGCTAGATTCGCCATGGTTTAGGGGCTCGAGGGTGGGGGTTGTAGGGGGGGGGGAGAAGGGGTGAGGTAGGTGACATCTCATCTCCCTTCAGTTCCTCTCTCTCTCTCTCTCTCTCTCTCTCTCTCTCTCTCTCTCTCTCTGATTTATATGTTTTTTTTTTCTAGTTTTACTTTTATATCCTCCTCTTCCTCCTCCTCCTCCTCCTCCTCCTCCTCTATTTATAGCATCGAAACCCCATACTGTAATACGTTTTTCCTATAAAGTCAATTCTGTGTTATTGTTTTTGTGGCAATGGTGTTGGTGGTAATGGTGGGAATGGTGGTGGTGGTGGTGATAACGGTTGGTGGTGGAGGTGGAAGAGGACGTTATAGTGGAGGTAATTGATTCAGTAGTGGAAGTGTTATATGATGTGGAAAGAGTGGTGGTGGTGGTGGTGGTGGAATATACAGCTAGGTTGACACTGGCCGTGGTGGTGGTGGTGGTGGTGGTGCAGGCATTGGAGGTGGTGATGGTTGTGGTGGTGATGCCGGAAGTGTGTGTGTGTGTGTGTGTGTGTGTGTGTGTGTGTGTGTGTGTGTGTGTGTTGTGGTTGAGAAAGTCCTGAATTATGGTCCCACACTTAGCTTTGAACCCTTTGTGTGTGCGCGCGCGTGTGTGTGTGTGTGTGTGTGTGTGTGTGTGTGTGTGTGCGTGCCTCTATTGTTTCAGGGAGTGTCACACGCAAGCATCCAGTTATGTAATATTCCACTACCACCATCACCACCATCATCATCACCACCACCACCACCACCATCACCACCACCACCACCACCACCACCATCACCATCATCACCATCACCACCACCATCATCACCACCATCATCCCACACCACCTCAAGACATATTTTTTTTTATCTCTCACCATCTTTCCATCATAATCATTACCACCACCACCACCGCCACCATCATCATCATCATCATCATCACCATCACCACCATCCCACACTAGCTATTGTATATTTCCTCTTCTCACCATCTTGTCATAACCATCATCACCATCACCTTCACCACCTCACAAGTCACTATTGGGAAGCCACAATAATTAGACCAAGAAGAAGAAGAAGAAGAAGAAGAAGAAGAGTTAGAAGTAGAGAAGAAAGAAAGAAAAAAGAAAGAAGGAAATAATTAAAGAAACATAAATAGAAGAAAAAAGAAGGAGACCAGGAAAAACAAAAGAGTTAGGTAACAAAAAAGAAAGAAGAAAAGAAGAGAAGGAGAAAGAAAAGAAGAAAAGAGAAAGAAAAGAAGAAAAAGAAATAAAGAAGAAAATATAAAATGAAAAAAAGAAAAAGAAAAGAAGAAGAACAAGAACTTGAAGAAAAATAACACCATAACACACTCCTTCATAACCTCCTCATCATCCTCGCCCTTGTAATCCTTCTTGCTATTCTTGGTCTTAAAACACGCTAACTCGGCGCTGGAGGGACACACACACACACACACACACAGGGCTGAGCGGGGCGGGGCGGTCAAGGTGAACTCTGCAGGCGATCGAGACTGTCTTATTGGGAGTCAGGTAGGTGTGTGTGGGGGCGGCCAGGTGAGGGCACGGAGGGGAAGGAAAGGAAGGTGACAGAGGTTGATTATGCACGCCACAGTAACGCCAGGTCCTGTTATTTTTCGTCTTTTCTTATTCCTCTTTCGCTTTTCCAATATTTTTTTTCTCCCGTGTCTTTTTTTCTCGTTTTCTTCATCTTATTGCGTCTCCTCTTTCCTCTTTTCTCTCCTGCAATCTCGTTCCTATTTTTCCCTTCTTCCCTTCTTTCTTCCCTTCCGTTTTTCTTTCTTTTCCGTCTCATTGTCGTCTTCATGCTCCTATTCCTCCTCCTCCTCTTCCTCTTCTTCTTCCTCCTCCTCCTCCTCCTCTTTATACACACACAATTACACCTTGCATTCATTATCTTCATCTCCTCTTCTCCTCCTTCTTCTCCTCTCCATCCTTCTCCTCTTCCTCAAACACACAGTTATTACATTTCTTTCTTCATCCTCTCTCTCTTCATCCTCTCCTCTTCGCTCTTCTCGTCTTCCTTTTCGTAAATCATCCTTGAAGGTTATCTAATCCATTTCCTCCTTGTCCTCGTCCTCCTCCTCCTCTCTGTCCTTGTGCTAATGTGTGTGTGTGTGTGTTTGTGTGTGTGTGTGTGTGTGTGTGTGTGTGTGTGTGTCGTTACGTGCTGCATCCCCACGTCCGTCCTTGCTCTCCTTCGCCCTCCTCATGTCCTTGTCCTTTGTTGTGAAAAGCATTGTTTTTTTCACGTATAACAATGTTTTTTTTGTGTGTTTTTCTGTTTAACATCCGATGGTTATTCTTTTTAGGGGAGGAGGAGGAGGTGTGTGTGTGTGTGTGTGTGTGTGTGTGTGTGTGTGTGTGTGTGTGTGTGTGTGTGTGTGTGTGTTTTGCCTTTTAATTACTGGCGGGACAGGTGGCTGACTTCCGTTAGTCCTAATTAGTGTATACCTGTGTGTGGCGCCATTGCCTGCCTCTTACCTGCGCACTACTACTACTACCATTACTACTACTACTACTACTACTACTACTACTACTACTACTACTACTACTACTATTATATCATCAACGCCTCTCTCTCTCTCTCTCTCTCTCTCTCTCTCTCTCTCTCTCTCTCTCTCTCTCTCTCTCTCTCTCTCTCTCTCTCTCTCTCTCTCACAGCAATCAATGGTCCGTTATCTCTAAGGCAAGGAGGAAAGAAGGGAGGAAGGAAGGAGGGAAAGAAGGGAGGAGGGAGGGAAAGTAACGTTACATGTCTCCTTTTTCCCTCCTTCCCTCCGTTTTTTTCTCTCCCTCCCTCCCTCCCTCCCTCCCTTCCTCCTCGCCCACGCAAACAGGAGGGAAGGAGGGGAGGGAGGATGAAGTGAGTGTGAGGGAGAGAGGAGGAAGGAACGGTAGGCAAGGAAAGAGAAGTGTAAGGAGAAAAGAGAAGAGAGAGAAGAAGGAAAGAGGAGGAGGAGAAAGGACGAGAGAAAATATGCGTATGAGAAGAGAGATAAGGGAAGAAAGAATGTGGAAGGAACGAAGGGAAGGGAAAGATAAAGAGATAAGAATTAAGGGAAAGGTCAAGGAAAGGAGATGAATGGAAAGGTTGTAAAGAAAATGAAACAAAAAAATAGATAAAAGGGGAGAGAGAGAGAGAGAGAGAGAGAGAGAGAGAGAGAGAGAGAGAGAATAAAAGATGGTGAAGGAAGGAAGATAACAGAGAGAGAGAGAGAGAGAGAGAGAGAGAGAGAGAGAGAGACTTGATTCAACTGCATTTGATCTAAACACATATTCACAAACAGTACCTACAACTGTTAACAAAGAAAAGAAAACTTACCTCCATGAGCCCAGACTTAACACAACATAACAAACTTACAAGGCATTAACCCGGTAGCAGCGACGGGCCAAATTCGTGCCATGATATAAACCCCCCAAAATAGATGATGCAAAAACTGATCACAAATGCGTTGACATATATATTATGGAATGGTTTGTGTGAGTGATGACTTTTTCTCATTTTTCTCGCTTAGAGGGACCATTAAGAAACATGATCCCCGCTGCTACTGGGTTAATAAGAGTGGTGAGCCGTCAGTGTCATATATAAGCATTGGGGTTGACTGATTGTGAGCGGGAGAGAAGGAGAAAGGGAGGAAGGGAGAGAAGATGAGGCTGGTTAGTAGGTTACACGTAATTGTTCATGCGAAGCCCCATTCTCTCTCTCTCTCTCTCTCTCTCTCTCTCTCTCTCTCTCTCTCTCTCACATCAATTATACATCGATCTCAAATCCTCCTCCTCCTCCTCTTCCTCCTCCTCCTCCTCCTCCTCCTCCTCCTCTTCCTCCTCCTCCTCTTCCTCCTCCTCTTCCTCCTCCTCCTCCTCCTCCTCAGATTGCGTGGATGGAAAGTCACTTTGGGTCACGCTACCTGTTCAAAAGTTCTTCCTCCTCCTCCTCCTCCTCCTCCTCCTCTTCCTCCTTCTGATCTTCCTCCTCCGCTTCCTAAGATTGAGCTTTGTTTCAGCATAGTGATTACTGTTAATGTTGTTGTTGTTGTTCTTGTTGTTGTTGCTCCTTGTTTTTCTTGTTCCTCTCGTTTCTTCTTTTTCTTCTTCTTCTTTTTCCATCACTTCCTCCTCCTCCTCCTCGTCTGTTGCTGTCGTCATTTTTTGTTAATATTGCTGTTTTCTTTCTTTTTTATTATATTGTTATTGTTTTTGTTTTTGTTGTTGTTTTTGTGTGCAGGTTTGACAAAGATTAATGCAGTCAATCCCTTGCTACTTCCCCCTCCTCCCCTCCTCCCCCCTTTCTCTCCTCCCCCTCCTCTCTCTTCTTTCCTTCTTTTTCTCTTTTTCTCTCCCATTCCTTACCTCCATTCACCTTTGACCTTTTCCTCTCCTCCCTCCCTCCCTCCCTCTCTCTTTCCCTTCCTTCTCTTCATCATCTTCCTCCTCCTCCTCCTACGCCTTGATTGTCTTCTCTTGTTTTTGTTCTTGTTTTCTTCTTTTTCTTCTTTTCTTCATGTTCTTGCTCTTTTTGTTCTTGTTCTTCTTCCTCCATCATCATCTTTGCCCTTGTTCTGTTTTTTTTTATTATTAATATTATTATTTATTGTTATACCTGTCATCTTCCTTTTCATATTTTTTCTCCTCCTTCTCCTCCTCCTCCTCCTCCTCTTCTTTCTCCTCCTTCTCTTCCTCCTCCTCCCCTTCGTCCTTGATTTCCTTGTCTCCCATCTTGTGACAGTTGTTGTGTGTGTGTTTGTGTGTGTGTGTGTGTGTGTGTGTGTGTGTGTGTGTGTGTGTGTGTGTGTGTGTGTGTGTGTGTGTGTGTGTGAGGAAAGAATTCGCTTTTGTGGGACTTCATAACACACACACACACAAACACAAACAATCAGATAGGGCTATCAGGTGACTCCGTTAAGGGAAGTTGATTAATTAGCATATCACCTGGTCTTATCACCCGCCCACAACACCTTCATTCATTAACCTGACCTACTACTACCTAGACACACATTCACCTTCTTTCTGTCTATCTAATAAAACTACGCAAGGAAATGTTCAAAACTCCTATACGAAAGCCTTGTCAAATAGGTGAGCTTCGTTATGTTTAAGAATACCTGGATCCTGATTGAGAGATTAGAGTTCTCAAAACGAAAGAAGAGAGAGATGGGAATAGAATGAATTAGAATTGAAGAAGAACCAGAAGAATTGAGTCGAAGGAAGGAAAGGGAAGGAAAGAAGGGAGGAGAGGTCGGATAAGTATAGGGAAATTAAGTTTTATGGGGAGGGTGCAGAAGATAGGGAAACAGGGAGGAAAAGGGAAGGTGGAGGGAGAGAGGATTACATAAAGGGAGGAAAAAAAGTGGAGATAGGAAAAGCAATGAAGACAATGGGGAAGGGAGGAAAATGAGAGATAAATAAGAATAGGGGGAAGGAGATAGGGAGGAAGGAAGGGGGAGAATAATAGAGGGTTAATAAATGGAGGAAGAAGAGGAAGGAGGATGAGAAGGAAGAGAATGATAGAGAGGTGGAAGAGAGGGATGGAAGGAAGGAATAAGGAAAGAAAGGTGAAGGAAATAAAGAAATGGAATGTGAAGGGAAGGAAAGAAGGGAAAAGTGAAGAAAAGGGTGAATGGAAGGGCTAAGGAAAGAAGGGAGGAGGGAAGAGAAGGGTGGAGGAAGGAATAGAGAGAAGGGAAGAGAGAAGGAAGGAAGATAGAAGTGGAAGGGTGGAATGAGACAAAGAGGGGAGGAATGGAGGAAAGAGAGGAAGAAAAGGCCGGAGGAAGGAGGGGAAGAAAGGAGGGAGGGAAGGAAACGAAGGGTGGAGGTAACTAGGGAGGGAAGGTCAAGGGTGTGGTGAGGGTAAAGGTGAAGGGAGGGAGGGAGGGAGGGAGGGAAGGGTGTGTTAATAGGGTGAAGGTCCCTCCCTTTTGTTACCTCTGTCATTAGTCTTTTTTCTTTCCTCCCTTTCCTTCCCTTCCCTTATTTTCTCTCCTCTTTCCCATTCTCTTTGTTTCCCTTCCCTTCTCTTCTTTTTTTCTCTCCTTCCTTTTCCATAATTTCTCTTCCCTTTCCCTCCCTTTTTTCTGATTTCCTTCCCATTTTTTCATTTTTTCTTTCTCTTTTCTCCTTCCTTTCACAAAATTTTCTTCCTTTTCCTTCCCTTTCCCTATTTTCCTCCCTTTTTCTCGTCTTTTATTTCCCTTCTCTTCCCTTCTCCTCTATTCCCTTCCCTTCCCTTCCCTTGCCTTGCCTTCCCTTGCCTTGCCTTGCCTTGCCTTGCCTTCCCTTCCCTTCCCTTCCCTTGCCTTCCCTTCCCTTCCCTTCCCTTCCCTTCCCTTTCCATCCCTTCTCGTCTCGTTCCTTCCCATCACTTCCCTTCACTCATTGCCTGCTTATTCCTTCCCTTCTCTTCCCTTCCCTTCCATTCTCTTCCCTTCCTTTTCCTTCCCTACTGTTTTTCTTATCAACTTTAAATTTTCTTTCCTTCGTTTATTCTTTTGTCTTTCTCTGTGATTCTTTTCCTTTCCTTTCCGCTCTTTCTCATCATCATCTTTTCTTCCATTTACTCCAGTGCTTCTCTCCTCCTTCTCTCCCTTCCTTCCTTCCTTCCTCCCTTCTCTCCCATTCCTTCCCCTCTTTCCTCAACCTCTGTCAGTAACATCAGTCTCCTATCTCTCCTTCAATATCTTCCCCTCTCTCCAGTACTTCTCTCCTCCCTCTCTCCCTTCCTTCCTTCCTTCTTCCCTTCTCTCCCATTCCTTCCCCTCTTTCCTCTACCTCAATCAATAACACCTGTCTCCTTTCTCTCCTTCAATTTCTTCCCCTCTCTCTCCCTCTCTTTCTCTCTCTCCACCTTCTTACCTTCCTTCCTTCCTTCCTTCCTTCCTTTCATGCTACCTTCGTTCCCTTGTTATTATCTCTCTCCCTCTCTCCCTATTTTATTCTCTCCCTCCCTCCTTCCCTCCTTTCCTCCCTTCGTCTGTGGGACACGCAATCAGGTGCCTTTAATGAGGATAAATCAGGCCTTAATTATCCAGAGAGAGAGAGAGAGAGAGAGAGTTATTCATAGTTTTCCGTCACACACACACACACACACACACACACACACACACACACACACGGATATATATACACAAAATAGTTTAGAATCACGAGTTTTTACGGCCCATCAACTCTCTCTCTCTCTCTCTCTCTCTCTCTCTCTCTCTCTCTCTCTCTCTCTCTCTCTCTCCTCTCTATCTCTCTCTCTCTCTCTCTCTCTCTCTCTCTCTCTCTCTCTCTCTCTCTCTCTCTCTCTCTCTCTCTCTCTCTCTCGTGGTCATTAACCTGGAAATAGACCACCTGATTACACATCTGAACCGCGTCGTTTGTTTGTATTTATGTTTACAGGTGTGTGTGTGTGTGTGTGTGTGTGTGTGTGTGTGTGTGTGTGTGTGTGTGTGTGTGTGTGTGTGTGTGTGTGTGTTTCTTGTTTGTTTTTTTTTTTTTTTTTTTTTTTTTTTTTGCCAGTTTTATTTCTTCGTGTTTTCTTGAGTTCATATATTTTCTTCTTGCGGTTTTATTTATTTTGTTTTCTATTGTCTTGTCTTGTCTTGTTGTTGATTTGTCTCCCCACTTTGTTTCTTCAGTTGTAATATTTTTTTTCTGGTAACACTTTTTTTTCCCTCAATTTCTCCGTGTTTCCCAGGTTCCAGTTTTCCAGCCCCTACATTTTTTTTCAGTAAAGGCATATTTTTTTCAGTTTCACATTTTATTTGCAATTTTTAACACGATCAACATAGTACAATGATAGTGGCGTTTCTTTACTGTATTATTTGTTTTGCAATATTGTTATTTTCTGTTTATTTCAATACAAATCCGTCTGATACACTTTCAAACCTATTTTTTTTTATTCTCGTTCACCAGTAGGAATTGATTTTTTTATATCATGCCTATTAGTCTGAACTTCAAATTTTATACCAACAGTCTTTATGTAGGTCAATCTTTTATACCTGTAGTTTGTAGCTCAAAATGTTACACCAGTAGTCTATAGAAATATATTTGGCTATAACACAAAATTTCAATCCAAATGGTCTCTAACTTAGAAAAGAAATAACATGTCTCTAACTCAAAACCTTACAGCAATAGTCGCTAAGGCAAGAATTCAAAAAGTCAATCTTCTCTCAACTCAGAATTATATACCAAGAATTTTATACCAAAAAATCTCAAGTCCCGAGCAGTCTTTGTTTACATATAATTCCACTGTTCCCGGAAGGGTTCATTCTTGTCGCTGGACTCAAGCATTCAGGAGGCCCCGCGCGGCTCTCCGATCGGTAAGACACTCGCTTCTCACATCAACTATTTCTGAAGGTCAAAGAGGGGACCAATCGGGTTCTAATGAGTGTTTCTTTAGGTTCACCGTACAGAGGAAGGGTCATTCTACCACCAGGGTCATAAAACTACTCCTGGAAATGCCCGTAACACCCACGAAAGCCTTGTCAAATGTGTGTGCTCGGGCGACGAAATGTCGTGTAATATGGCCAAATTGTTAATGTGAGAAGCAATAGTGTTGAAGTTCGTGTCTCGCCGTGACTCAGACGTGAAGCCTTCCTGTTCCTCGCCTGTCCCAAGAGAAGAAAAAATATCGTGTCTTCGTGATGATGACTTCCGGCTGCCATTCATCGTATTCCTTGTTTTCTGCATCTCGATTTTTTCTTCTTTAGTTTGTATTTTAAAATAAGAGAGAAAAAACTGAGTGTGTTGATTTCTCGCTGCAATCAATAGTTTTTCGTCCGATTGTATATTTCATGATTGTAATTCTCTCTCTCTCTCTCTCTCTCTCTCTCTCTCTCTCTCTCTCTCTCTCTCTCTCTCTCTCTCTCTCTCTCTCTCTCTCTCTCTCTCTCTCTCTCTCTCTCTCTCTCTCTCTCTCTCTCTCTCTCTCTCTCTGTGTTTGAACTTTAAGATTGATCGTTTTTCTTCCTTTTGTTCTGATTTCACGATCGAAACAATTCTTTTCCTTTTTTATCCAACGTCGTGATATTTATTTCTTCTTATATTTACATTTATACCTTTTTCCCCGACATCACAGCCGACAGTTTTCTTATCCATCCTTTTAGTTCAACGCCAGATATCGACTTTTATATATTTCTTTCGTTTCCTGATCCGAGTTTAACAATACGACCGACGAGCTTCATTCATTCATTCTTTTTTATTCTCGTCTTTTTCCCGCGAAGACCCACACTGATTTACGGTCCGCGTCTCAGCCCCGTCACGTCACCTCCGCCTGACCTTGATTGTCCTGGGTGAATGGACACGAGTCAACAGGAGCCGCCCAGCCACGCACTCAGCCAATCAGCCACGTCCTCTCTACTTGTCCTTCCGTCCTAACACCAATGATAAAGAGCTTTCACATAGGAGAGCTTTCTTGTAGGAGCCACCCAACCAGCCAGTAGCCAACCGCCCAGCCAATACTTATAGGCGTCGTAGGAGTCGCCCACACAGCCACGTTCTCGTTAGATGCTCTCTCTTCTTCGTCCAGGCGGCAATGAGAGAGTTTCCACAGGGCAGATGAACCGTAGAATCTCTGCTGGATGGGTGGACAGTGAACCAGAACATGTAGGAGCCATAGGAATCGCTCACACAACCACGCCCTCGCTAGGTACTGACCGTCTTAAATGTATCAACGTTGACTTGTAAAAGAAACATGTTATACCGATAAAAATGAATTGGTAAATGTGACTAATTGGCGTTCAGGTGTAAAAGAAGTAATTAGGTAATAGAAAAAATAATTAAAAATGTATAATTGTTCCTGTTTCCAATGGACTTTGAGGTGTAAAAGAATCGTGTCATAATTAAAAAAGGAAGACAAACCTGTGAATATAACGACAATCAGCGTTCAGGTTTGAAAAAAAAAATATATAAAAATGTGTAATTGTGTCCATTCAACATTCTGGCGTGGAACAAATATACAAGAAATGGAAATAAGACAAATTATAGAATGTAAATTGAATAAGTTTTTTTTTCTTTTTACAACAAAGGAGACAGCTCAAGGGCACACAAAAAAGGACACAATAATAAAAAAAAAAAAAGCCCGCTACTCGCTGCTCCTAAAAAAGAATAAAAGAAGGTGGCCGAAAGTGAGGTCAATTTCGGGAGGAGACAAGCGTTTTTTTAACATATGAAAAACACATGAAATAAAGGTGAAGGATACAAGAATCGTGAGCCTTCGCGTGCCAAGGATACAAGAATCACACCCCTTCGCATGTCCTGTGTTGTGTAGGCGCGTGCAACTTCACAGAAAGACGCCACATTCTTGCCGTGGAAAATTACCGAGGCTGAATTCGTGACGCTGGGTTTGTTAACGCAAGATATTAAGCCCCTGTCCGCCCTGCCCGGCTGTGATGTTATGTCCAGCTGTCTGTTTTTGTCCATTCATTTATCTGTGTCTGTCTGTCTGTTCCTCTGTGTAAATGTCCTTCATCTATATCCCGTCCGTCTGGCATTTCAATTTATACGTACATGTTAAGAAGTTAGTCTCCGTGCATTTACCTGTCTGTCTGTCTGTCTGTGTCTGTAGGTCTGTAATTCTGTGTATCTCTCTCCTACCCGTGGTCTGTCTCCTTGATGTCTGTTCTATCCTATCCTCTCTCCCACTGTCTATCTGCTTCTGTGGCTGTCTGTTGTCTGTTTATCCTTGTGTTTTTGCGTTTTTTTTAATCTTCCCAAATGTTTGTCTGTTAGTTCGTCTGTTTTTCGACTTGTTTTTGTCTGTCTGTTTGTCCTTAATGTCCGTCTCTTCCTTCCCTCTTTCCCAGTGTCTCCATGTCTGTCTGTCTGTCTTTTCTTCAGCTTATATGTAAGTGTGTCTGTATCTGTGTCAGTCAGCTTGTTCGTGTCTGTCTGCCTGTCTCTCTGTCTGTCTGTCTCTCCATCAGCTTGTGTTTGTGTGTCTGTCTCTCCTTGCCGTGTCCTTCCCTCCTTCCCGGCGTCAGTCCTTTGTCGTAATATTGTCGCGTGCTCAGGTGTGAACGCTCCTCAGAATTACCTGTTGGCGGCCATTCTGAGGTGACATGTGGTGGTCTTCGTGTTAAGGCGTGTGTGGGGGGGTGGGGGGGTAGAGGGGGGCTGTTTGTGTGGGGAGGGGGGCTGTGCGTGTGTGTGTGTGTGTGTGTGTGTGTGTGTGTGTGTGTGTGTGTGATCGTTTCCTTCTCCTTCAGTTCTTCCTTATCCGTCTTCTTGTCCCTGTTTTCTTGTTCTTCTCGTTCTTGTTCTTGTTCTTCTTCTTCGTTTTATTGTCCCTGCTGTTTTTCTTTTCTTTTTTCGTTTTCTTGTTTTATTTTCTTTTTTGTCTTTTCATTCGTATTTTTTTTAACTTTACTTTTCCTTTGTACTTCCTGTTCCTCTTCTTGTTCTTCTTGTTCTTGTTCTTCATTCTCTTCATCATCATCATCATCCATTACTTCATAAAATCATCCCAAACATCAAATTTCATAACACCATTTAGCCTTAATATTTTTCCCTGCTCTCTCTGTCTTGTTTATCCCTTGACCTAAATCCCCTCCATCAACACACACACACACACACACATACACACACACACACACACACAGAATTGTCTCGCCCAGTCCTCTGTGTGATTGCGTGCATACCGTGTCGCCTAACATTGGCTTAAGGGGGACATCTATCCTCCCTGCCTGTCGGATCGCTGTCTGCCTTACGCACTCTCTTCCTTCCTTCCTTCCTCCTTTCTGTCTATCTTTCTTCTGTATCCTTCCTTCCTCGCTGTCACCCACTTATTTCTTTTTTATCCTGTTTGATTTCCTTCTTTTCTTTCTCTGTTCCTTCTTCCCGTTTTCTTTCTTCCTTTCTTTATCTGCCTGACTATTTTCTTCCTCTTTTCTTCTTTTATCCCTGCCTGTTTGACTTCCTTCCTTCCCTCCTTTCTTCTTTCCTTCATTCATTCTTTCCTTTCTTCCTACCTTTAATATTTCCATCTTTTGTTTCCTTCGTTCCTTCCTGCCTTCAGTCTTTCGTCAGTATTTTTTTTTCCTTCCTTTATCCTTCTTTATCCATTCTGCCTATTATATCTGTGTCCTTACCTACCTGCCTTCCTCCCTTCTTCTGTACTCGCTCTCCTTCCCTCTCCTTCCCTCTCCTTCCCGTTTTCCTTCATCAACACATCAGGGTTTTTTTTCCACTTGCGTATAACTTATTTCCAGGTTGTCAATCTTCATAATGCCGTGACCGTCATTTTTATATTTGTTCTTCCTTCTTTCCATCTCATTAGGTTCAATATATACGTACAGGGAATAACTGGTATGTGCTCTCTCTCTCTCTCTCTCTCTCTCTCTCTCTCTCTCTCTCTCTCTCTCTCTCTCTCTCTCTCTCTCTCTCTCTCTCTCTCTCTCTCTCTCTCTCTCTCTCTCTCTCTCTCTCTCTCTCTCTCACTCTCTCTCAAACTTTCTCACCAACTGTCAAGGAATTAGTTGCTCTGAAAATCACAAGATATAATGTTCTCTAAACTTTAATTGGAACAGTGATAACAAATTTTCTCTTTAAAAACGTTCTTTCTCTCTATTTATCTATCTATCTATCTCACTCAGCTAAGCACCCATTCAGTCAGTCAGTCAGTCAGTCAGTCAGTTAGTTACGTAATCACTCAGTCACTTAGTCAATCAGTCTGTAAGTTAGTCAGCCAGTCAGTAAATAAGTCAGTCAGTCAATCAGCCATCCTGTTATATAGTCTGTCAATCACTCAGTCAGTCAGTAAGTCATCCCGTTATCTAGTCTGTCAATCACTCAGTCAGTCAGTCAGCCATTCCGTTATCTAGTCTGTCAATCACTCAGTCAGTCAGTCAGTCAGTCATCCCGTCATCTAGTCAATCACTCAGTCAGTCAGTCAGTCAGTCAGTCAGCCTTGAGAGAGACAGATGCGAAAAGGAAGTGAATGGCTGTGAAGATTTTTGTTCCCATGTGACTTATTATTTACCTCAAGCCGCGCCCAAAGGGAAATAAGATCAGATAAAATATGAGATAATGAAATAAAATAATTGAATGAGAGAGAGAGAGAGAGAGAGAGAGAGAGAGGAGAACTAACGACCATATATTAGTAAACTGATTAGACAAAGAAAATAAAAAGGAGATTTGAACCTTTATTAATTACCATAGGAGATTGATAAAAGGGTCGCGATCATCAATAAACAAGAGATTAATATAAGTTTTTTTAGGGTATGAAACAATAATAAAAAATAAAAAAGTAGGCTTAGCGCTTTCATAAAAAAATAGCGTTCGTGTGTGTTTGTGTGTGTGTGTGTGTGTGTGTGTGTGTGTGTGTGTGTGTGTGACAGTTATCGGTACATTAAACTTGGTTAGAATGTATCAGATCAATGTGTCGGGGCGCGCGTGTGGTCAGCCGTGGGTTGGGAATGCGCACACACACACATACACACACAAAAAAAAAAATTAAAAGAAATATTGACAGAAGAAAATTTAATAGAACAAAATGGTCTATGTGCGAGGAGTTGCATGAAAATGAAGTCAATATATTTTGGTGTTTGAAGACGAAAATCAATGCAAAGGAAGATCAGGAAAGACAGAGATACTTGAAAACGTAATTAGGGTGGCGAAGAAGGAAGAAAGTGAAGAAAATGAAAAATATAACTCAGTATCTTGGTGCAATAGGAACATGGAAAGGAGGAAAACAATGGTAAGGATAGCAAAAATAAAGAAGTAGACGAGGAAATAGAAATAAAGGAGGAAGAGAAGAAGGAAGAAAATGAAGAGAATGAAAAATATAACTCAGTATCTCGGTGCAATAGGAACATGGAAAGCAGGAAAACAATGATCAGGATAGCAAAAATAAAGAAGTAGGCGAGGATAGAGAAATAAAGGATGAAGAGAAGGAAGAAAGTGAAGGGAATGAAAAAAATAAAACAACTCAGTATCTTGGTGCAATAG
Source organism: Eriocheir sinensis (assembly GCF_024679095.1). Taxonomy (NCBI): domain Eukaryota; kingdom Metazoa; phylum Arthropoda; class Malacostraca; order Decapoda; family Varunidae; genus Eriocheir; species Eriocheir sinensis. The sequence goes on along the minus strand of NC_066566.1, from coordinate 1,025,869 downwards.
GAACATGGAGAGGAGGAAAACAATGGTCAGGATAGCAAAAATAAAGAAGTAGACGAGGAAAGAGAAATAAAGGAGGAAGAGAAGAAGGAGGAAAATGAAGAGAATGAAAGAAAAAAAACTCAGTATCTTGGTGCAATAGGAACATGGAAAGCAGGAAAACAATGGTCAGGATAGCAAAAATAAAGAAGTAGGCGAGGATAGAGAAACAAAGGAGGAAGAGGAGGTGGAAGAAAATGAAGAGAATGAAAAATATAACTCAGTATCTTGGTGCAATAGGAACATGGAAAGCAGGAAAACAATGGTCAGGATAGCAAAAATGAAGAAGTAAGCGAGGAAAGAGAAATAAAGGAGGAAGAGAAGAAGGAAGAAAATGAAGAGAATGAAAAATATAACTCAGTATCTTGGTGCAATTGGAACATGGAAAGGAGGAAAACAATGATCAGGATAACAAAAATAAAGAAGTAGACGAGGAAATAGAAATAAAGGAGGAAGAGGAGGAGGAGGAAGAAAGAGAGGAGTAAAAGAGGGCACAAGAACCACCATGACACTAGTTTGATGTAAGTAGAAAATTAATCACAGGTAACAGTAATAACCGGAATAGTAAGATTAAGATAAGACAGACGAGGAGATTAAAGGATAAAAAAAGTAATTAGACTTAGAAACAAAAATACGTCTAAGAATTAAAACAACACAAGTTCAAAGGTGACGCGGATAACGAGACTAGCCGAAGTGAAAGGTCTTACCACGCGCACATGAACACAATTTCTCCCACTTACTTTATTTGTTTGTTTATATTCAGCCTCGCCGGAAACGAGACTTCGGGTCGTATTAAAAGACACTTCGTCGCCCAAGAACACCTATTTGACAAGGCTTTCTTAGGAGTTGTGGGCATTTCCAGGAGAAGTTTTGTGACCCCTGGTGGTAGTGTGACCCTTCCTCTGTACCCTGAACCTAAAGAAACACTCATTAGAACCCGACTGCCCCCCTCTCTGACCTTTAGAAATAGCTGATGTGAGAAGCCAACGTGTCTTTTAATACCGACCTTTGAACCCTGGCAAGCGGAGGAACGAGGAGCCAGGAAGGAGAGCGTGCTAAAAGAAACGTCAAGTGTCGCATCATGAAGAGAAAGCAAGTGGAAAGGAGACTCACAAGCGGAAACAAAGAATAACTTGATCATTGTCACTAAAACGGATTTCCTCTCCTTGATGACTCGCTCAGATCCATGCACACACCATAAATACATACAGACACACGTACATACCCACACTCATACATACATACATACATACATACACTCATGCAGACAAAGAATGGCATAGAAATCGATACATATACACCCACACAGACGAAAAAGCATACACACAAACATGCATACAGTCATACAGGCATAAAACAGACAGACAGAGAGAGAAACAGACAGACAGACAGAGAAACAGACAGACAGACAGACAGGGAAACAGACAGACAGACAGACAGACATTAAGATAACCACCTCATCTTGGAGGCTTCGTCACGCACAAAAACTCATCCTGAAAGCGTCGAGTCACAGAGATTTAAAAAAAAAGGCAACAGCAAAAAACTCTTAACAAAAACATTAACACCGGAAGGAAGACAAACTGTGAATCAAACCTCATCCCCTTTTTTCTTTCGCCCCTCACCTGTAAAACGTGTCGACAGGTGTGCCCAGACGTCTGTTTACCTGCTTTGCTTGAGGGAAAGTTAGCTGAGTCATAGATGATTGAGGGGAGAAGAAGAGGAGGAGGAGGAGGAGGAGATGATGATGGTGTTGGTGAAGGTAGTAGTAGTAGTAGTAGTAGTAGTAGTAGTAGTAGTAGTTGTAGTAGTGGTGGTGGTGGTGAATGAGGGGAGGTTAAGGGAAAGGTATAGAGGGGAATGCTGAAGAGAGGGAAAGAAGGGAAGAGGGATAAGGAGTGTAGATTGCGGTTAAGAAGGGAGAAAGGGGAAGGAAGGAGAGAAGGATAAAGGTGTAGACTACGGTTAAGATGAAGGGGGGAAAGATGAGAGTATAGAAAATGATGGTTTGGAGAGAGAGAGAGAGAGAGTGAGGACGAAGGATAGGTAGAGGTTAGGACGCCAGGTGAGGTTGCCAGGTGTAACAGACTCGGTTATGGTGGGCTGATCAGGGAGGCAGGTGAAGAAAGGAAGTGATGGGGGGGCGGTGGGGAGAAGAAGGTGGAAGGGGCGGGGAGAGGAGAGGAGGGAAGGGGGGCGTTGGTTGGACAGGTTAAGGAAGGGGAGAGTACTGGGGGAGGAAGAGAAAAAAAATATTGCGGAAAAAGAAAACAAAGGGAGAAAGGAAAGGGAAGGGAAGGGGAAGAAAGGGAAAGAAAGGACAGGGAGAAAGCGAAGGAAAGTATCACAAAAGAAAAAAAGAAAATTAAGAGTTGGATGAAAAGGAAAGGAATGAAGGAGGTTTTTAGTGTTGTGTTGACAGTAAGGAATAATGGAGGGGGGAGAAGAAAAGGGAGAGTAATCGGAGAGGGAGAAGCGAAGGAGAATATTAAGAAAAAACAGGAAAAATAAATAGTTGAATACATAAAAAAAATATATTGTGAAAAAAAAGTGAAAAAGAATGAAGGAAAAAGATTTAGTGTGTTGAAATGATGATGATGATGAGGAAGAAAAAGAAGAAAGGTTAGAGGAGAGAGAGAGAGAGAGAGAGAGAAATTGAGAAAGGAACTAAATGAAAGGAATAGATTTTGAAAGTGAAGGAGGAGGAGGAGGAGGAGGAGGAGGAGGAGGAGGAGGGAGAGAGAAAAGGGGAGAAAGTGAGATACAATAACTTAGAGAGAAGAAAAATCAGAAGAGACTAAAGGATTGGAAGAGACTAACAAAAGAAAGGAAAGGAGGAGGAGGAGGAACACAAAGGAACACAACGGAAGAACAAACAACAGAGGAGAGAAGGAAGAGACGTTGCCTAAGGTTACAAGGGAGAAGAAGTAAAGGAAAAGGTGTAATTAGTCGTGTAATAGAAGTAAATTAGGGGATATAGAGGGGAGGAAATGTAGCTGAAAACGAGAAAAAAGGGGGGAAGAAGGGGAAGAAAAGGGTGAATTTGATATTTAAAGTAAAGGGAGCGGAGGAGGAAGAGGAGGAGGAGGAGGAGGAAAGAGCGAATGAGTGAAGAAAAAGGAAGTTGTTTGGGGGGTTGCAAAAAAATTATGGTCTGTATGTGGTGATGTGAGAGAGAGAGAACTACTACTACTACTACTACTACTACTACTACTACTACTACTACTACTACTACTACTACTACTACTACTACTACTACTACTACTACAAAAAGCACAGCAAGAACAGACAAAATCATAACCAGGCATCGGCATCGGTAGTACAAAGTGAATTATTTATACATGCACTGCAACTTATAGATTCCAAACCCTTAATCTGAAGGCATCTTTAAAACCTTTGATGCTGAAATATCTAATCGAGAAAAAGTGTAATAAGTTTATTCAGTTTTTTTACTTTATATCAGTTGTCTTATCGCATATTTCATGAGAGAGAGAGAGATTCGTGGTCAAAGGACATCAAAGTTTTTGCCTCAAGGTTGTGTGTGATGTGTGTGCGTAAGCTCGAGGACACACACACACACACAAGAAGGAAAAAAAATAGCCTCGTCCCATGTCAGTGTGTGTGTGTGTGTGTGTGTGTGTGTGCGTGCGAGGCGTGACTCCCGTCGTTTAGTCGTCACGTGTCGTGGCCGCGGGAACAACTGAGTTAGGCTGATCCGTCTTAGCGTCCTTGTTCGAGTTTGCTGGAAAGAGAAAAAAAACTTGCGTCAAGGCCTATATTGCTGTACTCCAGAGTTTGCGATCCAAGTTAGCGTCTCGCCAAGGGAAGGCTGCTGGAGCTCTTCATATCCCTCACAGCCCTTTATTTTTAAATAAATTACTGTTCCTTTCTCTCGGTACATTTTTTGTTCCCTAATTTTCACCAAGGAAACCCCTCAGCCTTCTCTGTAAGGTTGTCCTGGCGCCGCCATTGAGTTGGCTGTGTATCTTACATCAGTCATGCAGCGCGGCCTGGCTTTTATGCAGGTCCTCCTCCTCCTCCTCCTCCTCTAAAGATTGCTCCCTCCCTATTGGGAGGAGCACGGGCCTTTGCCAATGGCGGCCCGTAGCAGGGTGCCGACAGACAGATTCTATCGGCTGGCGTCAGCCGAGCCGACCAAGTCGGTTTGTCGACGAGGACTGGCGTGTCTGTTATGCAGGTCGCCAAGCCCCAAGATCTTTGCCAAGCCGAGCTGTCTGTCTTTCAGTGGCGTAGCAGCGGGGGCTTAAGTCTCCCACAGGGAAAGCTGTGTCACCCCATGGTTCTTTCATATTCCGTAAGAAAAAAATGCATAATAATTTGACTGATTGAAAATTTTTGTATGAACACTAGGCCGTTAATTGATAACTTTGTCCCTTCTTAAGTTGACCCCTACCTACGCCGCTGCATGCTAGTTACGTCAGCTATTTCATAGCTATTCACTTTCCTCAGTTTTTATCAGTGATTAGCTGAAGAAAATGAGCTAACTAGGTCCTGTTCCGCAGCTTTACATAGCGTCAAAAATAGAGCAGGAAAGTATAGATGTCCTGTAATTGTTGCAGTCTGCCATGCAACAGATACATCTTCTCTTTGGTCTTGCAGCAGCCACAGAAAATGGTAAAACTGAGAGTTAAGGGGATACTCTATTGAGGCTGGATCCTTAATTTATTTTTCTTTCCCCTTAACTTCAGCTTTATCATATCATCATCATCATCATATTGTAATTTAACTTTTCATTCGTTTCTCCTTTCCTCTTGTTGTTCCTCCTCCTCCTCCTCCTCCTCTTCTTCTTCTTGTTGATCTTGTTCTTGTTCTTGTTCTTCTCGTTGTTGTCCTCGTCTTCGGCCTGGTCCTCCTTTTTATTATGCAGTATATTGTAACGCAGTTTTAAGATTACACACACACACACACACACACACACACACACACACACACACACACACACACGAATACCAGCCATCTAGTGAACCAATCCTCAAGGTTTCTTCATATTACTACCTTCTAAATAGCTGCACATCCGCCATAAATACCATCTCTCTCTCTCTCTCTCTCTCTCTCTCTCTCTCTCTCTCTCTCTCTCTCTCTCTCTCTTTGTATTTATCATTCATTTCTTTTCTTCTGTGTGTGTGTGTGTGTTTTCTCACAGGTAAAATTCTCCCCTTCCTTATTTTCTCTTGTTTTTTTACACTCATCTTTCTTTCGTTCTTGTTTCTTTCTTTCTCTCTTTCTTTGTGTTATTGATATTTTTAGCATAAATTGAAAGGTTTCTGCTATACGTGTCAGCTGTCTTGTCCTTGCGCACACAAAAACACCTGACTGTTATCCGATTAGCCAGGGAAACGTTCGTGTGTGTGTGTGTGTGTGTTTGGTTTTCTAGGTAAGCAAACTGTGGATTACATTTCGTTTTTTTTTCTTCTTTTTTTACCTCCGTGTGTGTGTGTGTGTGTGTGTGTGTGTGTGTGTACTGTAGCGAGACTGCTCTCAAGGGAAGGGAGCCACAGGGAAAAATATATATATCTCATTTTAGTGACCTTGCGGGGAACACGTGAGACCGGAGACTATGTTCGGTCTTACGCTGATTTTTTTTTTTTTTTTTTTTTTTTTTTTTCTTCTTTTTCCTCGTCATATCAGTTTTTTTCTTTACTTATATTTTAGTACATATTCTTCCACATCTATAAACGCTTGCATGTATTCATATTATTCTTATTTTGCTCCTCCTTTATATTTATTTATCTCGTTATTGATTTATTTGTTTTATCTTGTTCATCCGTTAATAGTATTTTTTTTGCCGGATTCGATTCTTTATGGCGTGCACTGTAACCCCACATTAACGTTTTTCATATTATTTCCATGCTTTTTTTACATTTTTTTCTTTCATCTAATACATTCTTTTCTCTCCTTTTTCGGTTTCGACTTTTCATTATACTTCATTCCGCGTTAGGGGCGCTATTTATATTTCACATTTTCGACTTTTTTTCTCATTTTTCTATTTCCTTTTATATTTCGACTTCTCTTTATTCTCGTTTCCTTCGTCGTATTCTCCTCGTAGTCATCGGCCTTGAAGAGCTGCTGGAAATCCGTCTTTTATGGTGTCATTAGACCTTGTAATTGCGTCTCTAATTCGCTGATTGTTGCGGGACTGTAACTGGGCTTGGTTCGGGCTTTAGGAGAGTAGCAGGGCTTTCAGGGTCTTGCTTCTGCTCAGTCGCTGTCTTAACTACCTATAGAAATTACGTAAATACTAATTCATGTCTACCAAAGCCTATCACTCCCTCAATTTGCCGTGTTTATAATATTGTTATCCCCTTTCTGGTAAGGTGATTTTAGATTATTATTATGATTATTTTTGGAGTATTTTTTTGTTGTTGTTGTTGATGTCTGCGTAACTGTGTATTACTTTTGTTGTTGTTGTTGCTGTGTATGTACGTGTGATTCGTGATTCTGTGTACATTTTTGCGGTCTGCTCCAAATATGTATAACTTGTGTGTGTGTGTGTGTGTGTGTGTGTGTGTGTGAGTGGCCGTCCCAAGGTCCTGCAGGCAACTTGGGGACATTCCCGAGTACAGTTTCCTCATGGTTGCGGTGACGGAGAAAGATTCCAACACGAACACAGATGCCTCAGTTATTGCATTCTTTTAATTTTTTTTTTCTCCGTCTGTTTCTGCTCCTCTCAATCTTTTGTTCTCTCCAGCAGGCTTCTTCTTTCTCACCTTTTCCTCACCTGTTTATTGCCTCGATATTTTTGCTTCGTCTCCTTTATTCTCTCCTCTTAATATATCGTCTTTTCCTCATCCACTTTATTGTCTTAGTATTTCTGTTTTCTCTTTTATTATCTCTTGAAGGATAGTATATGGTCCTCTGCCTTTTCAGTGTCCATTCCAGTGTTGCTATCCTTTTATCTCTTCTTAACACTTCTCTTCTATATTTGTTTTCCTGTCCTTTCCTTTTCTCTTTTTATTTCTTCTTCACGTAGATCACACTTCTTCATAGCTTATTTATGTATACAATAAACAGCAGTGTCCCTAAAAAAATTACACCTCCAAAATGTACAAGTCACCGCAATAAAAACTGAAAACGTAAAATCACCACAGAAAACAAAACACAAACACAATTTATAGGAGCAACTAAATCATTCTGTCCCACACACCACACGCCCTCACATACCCGCGATTTTAACCTCTTATTCCTCTCTTTGTGCTCGCAGGTCCGGAGTTGGCGGCACAAATATGAGTTCCTGCTGAGCCTGGTGAAGGAGCCCGCCCGCCTACTGCCGCAGTCGCTGAGCAAGGAGCGCCAGATGGTGGAGGCGAGGCGGCAGGGCTACATGGTGGAGAGGGCGCTGCTGCTGGCCGACCTGGACGCGGGGGGAGACGCCATGGGGGGCAGCAAGGGCAGGAGGCTCCGGGAGAAGTGAGTGTGGTGTTGAATTGTTGTTGGTGGTGGTGATGGTGATGGTGGTGGTGGGGGTGGGTAGTAGTAGTAATAGTTGTTATTGTTGTTGTTATTATACGTATTTATTCGGTTAGTTAGCTAAGATATGTAATATGACCCATACAGCCTTTCACTAAAGAACTAAAGAACATATGTGTCCTTGATTAGCATTGAAGAAAATTAAGGTATTACTTCAGGAAATGTATTCATGGCCAAGACATTCCACGCTACTGCTTCTTTGCTTGTATTATATTAAGCGAAGTCCTTCAGAAGAAACAAGAGAAAAAGAAAGTAAAATAGAAGACCCTGGCAAAGAGAGAACAGACACACCATCACGAACTCGCAAGTGCTTTGACCTCAAGCGATTGAAAGAAAAAAGAAAACTCAAATGAACTGCAGAAGAAACAAAAGAAAAGAAAGCAGAAAAGAACGCCATGGCAAAAGAGAGAAGAGACACACCATCACGAACTCGCAAGCGCTTTAACCTCAGGCAATTAAAAGAAGGAAAAAAATGAAGTGTCTAAACTCAATCAACATACTGACGCCTCATTATATGCTTTCCCTGTGATGCCTCGTCGCTTCAGAGTAAATAGCAGAAAGCAGTAATTAGACGAGAAGAGGAAGAGGAGGAGGAGAAGGAAATGAGAGAAGGGTGGAGAGAGAAGAGAGACATTGAGATACGTTATAATGAAGGAGGAGGAGAAACATGGAAACATGGATACGTGGACGAGTAGGCAGCAGAAAGCCTTTTGGTTCATTGCGAGGCTGCCGGCTTCACTGATTTAAACAATTTGTCAGCCATATGAGTGACCTGCGGAAGGGGTTAAAACACCACTAGTCGTACGCGAGGATACACTCAGTTCAATCCCGACGCAGCAAAGTGACGGTTAAAGGAGTTGATTGTTTCCTCACTAACCACTCCTGCAGGAAGGCTGTTCCAGTGGCGGACAGCTCCGTTCGATAAATAACTCCTGTCGATATCTAAGCTGCATCGCTTCGCTTGAATTGTTTTACCGTTGTTTCTTGCTCGAGGGGTAGTTTGTATTGTGAAGAGGTTGGAGTGATCGATATTGCTAAGCTTGTTCGGCTACTTGAAGACTTGTATCAGGTCTCCTCGCAGCCGTCTCTTTTCCAGCGTGAAGAGGTTGCGTCGCTTGAGTCGTTCTTCGTAAGGTTCCGTCCTCAGTGATGGTATCATTTTCGTAGCGCGTCACTGTAGTCTCTCGAGTAATTATGGAGAAGGGAGAGTACATAGGAAAGAAATAAAGGGGGGAGAGGATAACAAACGGAAGAGGAGGAGAAGGAAGAGAAGGAGATGAAGCAAGAAGAGTACATGATGAAGATAGAAAAGGAGGAGGGGAAAAACAAACGGAAAAGGAGGAGGAGGAGGAGCAGGAGGAGCAGGAGGAGGTGAACCAAGAACACTACACGAGGAAGATAGAAAAAGAGGAGGGGGAAACCAACGGAAGAGAAGGAGAGGATGCACGAGAAATCTACCTCCTCCTCCTCCTCCTCCATCTGTTCCTGTCTTCCCTCCCCTCTGTCACCTCCGCCGCGCCTCCTCCGTCCCTTCCCGCGCCAGTACTCCGGTAACGGGTCATCCCCCCAACCCCACCCCCCCCTTTACGCCACACGTCAGAGAGAGAGAGAGAGAGAGAGGACACTGTTGATTTCGTTCTCCATTCCTTGAAAAAAAAAGTGATGTCATTATACAAAAAGGTTTCAGGCGTGTGTGTGTGTGTGTGTGTGTATGTGTGTGTGTGTGTGCTGTACGGTAATTTACGTGAGAGAAATTCAAGCACGCGTGTGTGTATGTGTGTGTGTGTGTGTGTGTGTGTGTGTGTGTGTGTGTGTACGACGCGTGCCGAGTGGAAGTAGATAATGGAGGTAGAGAGAGCTAAAGGAAGGGATAAGGGAGGGAAGGAAATAAGGAGGAAGGGAGTAAATGAATGAGGTAGGGAGGGAAGAAGTAAATGATTGAGAGATTGAGTGAGGGAGTGAGGGAGTAACCGACCGAGTGAGTAACCCGAACTTCCGAACACTAACACAATAACGTAACAGGGGCCCGACAGTGACTCACGAGCGCTTGGACGGGGAGGGTGTGTGCGTGCGTGTCTGTGGGTGTGCGTGAGAGAGAGAGAGGCGTGTAAGCGAGGCGTGTGCGTGGCGGCAGTGTGTAGGCGTGGGAACAAGACAGACAAATAGACACACCAACACTGAACTAAACTTTATATTAGCGAAGGAAAGACACAGTGAGAAAGGAAAAAGGGAAACTATTTGACGAAGGAGGACAGAAGGATGTTTGACTGGACGAACGAAATGACGCAAGAAAAATAAAGAAAGTTTGTGAGGAAGGAAAAGAAGGAGGCCGTAAAATGAAATAGAGATACACGACATACGGAAATACATCAGACGTGAAAAAATAGAAGTTAAAGAAGACGGAGATACAAAGAAAGGATAAAGGAAGAGACGAACACGTGACATTAGGAATTAACAGAAAGACGAGGACAAGAACGGACCGAGACAAAGTACGTAATGGATTTGTTTTTGAGGGAAATGTAAAAACAGATTTGTAGTTTTCTTTGTATGTATTTATAGCGTAATGGCCTATGAAGCTCCGACCTCTCTTCCCTCTCCCTCGCTTCCTCCTCTCTCCCTCCCTTCCTTCACCTTTCCTCCCCTTCCTCCCCTCTTCTCTCTCCATTTTCTCCCACCTACTGTTTATCACCTTCCTTTCCCCTTTCTTCCTCTCTCGCCTCTGTTTTCTCACTTATCCTAATCCTTCTCTTCCTCTTCCTTACTTCCTTTTCTAACCCATTTCCTCAGTCTGCTATTTCCACTATTCCTTCTTCTCCCCTTCTTTCATTTCCCCCTCTCCTCCTACCCTTTTCTCTTCCTGCTCCCTCTATACATTTTTTTTCTGGCCCTATTTACTTCACTTTTTTTTCCCATTCTTACCCTCCCTTATTTTCTTCTTTCCTTCCTTCATGTAAATATTATTCTTCCCTCTTCTTATCTTCCATCTCTATACTCGTATATCCCAATTTTTAGTCGTATCTCATTCCTATGTTTGCAGCGTTTGTTTCTTCCTTAACCGGGTAGCAGCGACAGGCCAAGTTTGTGCCATGATATAAACCCCCCAAAATAGATGATCCATAAACTGATCACAAATGCGTTGATATATATCTTATGAAATGGTTTGTGTGAGTGATGATTTTTTTTTCATTTTTCTCGCTTAGAGGGGCCTTTAAGAAACATGATCCCCGGAGCTACCAGGTTAACCCTTTCTTATATCTTCATCCCTCCTTCTGTCTGCCTCCATCTCAACCTTCCTTCCCTCCTCCTTAATTCCCGTCCCATAATGAACACGTTTCTTTGATAAATTTGCCAGTTTAACACTAACATCAACAACAATAGCAACAAAAACAACAGAAAAACACCCAGCCATATGAATTAGATTGTAACGGTGGAAGGCTTGGTTGCGGGGAGCTGTGGGCGTGAGGAAAACACTTGCTGCCTTAGAAAAGATGTATTCTTAACCTAAGATACAGCGTAGCGTTGGTGAGAGAGCCGAGACAATAAGTGTGTGTCGGTCGAGCTCTCTGGAAGGAGTGACGAATTACAGATTGGAAAATAATGAAGTTACAATTGGTCACGTATGTCAAGGTGACCTCTAAGCTTGGTGAAATGCTTTGTATACATACTGAGACGGTAAACACTGACAGATGACATTCCTACAGAGGTGGCGTGATCTCTCTCTCTGAAGTGTTTTTTTTCCACTATACCTGCGTTCCTAATCCATGGTGATATGTAACGATAATAATAATACACTGATATAATTACAACTGCTATAACAAGATATCCAGCTCCTCCGTGGTGTAGTGGTTAGCATGCCTAGTTACGAATTCGTGGCTTCAGATTGGAATTCCGGCCCCGGGCAGTTGGCGTACACCTCATGCAGCTGTTCATCCTCTTTTTCGGGCTGGTCGACAAATGGGTACCCGGGGAAGTCTGGGAGTCGTATTTTAAACCATTTCGTCGCCCAAGTTCACATATTTGACATGGCTTTCGTAGGAGCTGTAGGCCTTTCCAGGGGTAGTTTTATGACCCTGGTGGTAGTTTGACCCTTCTTCTGTACCATGAACCTTAAAAAACACTCATGAAAACCAGATTGATCCCCTCTTTGACCTTTGGAAATAGTTGATGTGAGAAGCGATGGTGTCTTAAAATACGGCCCTGGGGAACGTAATTGTAACCCGGATGTCACATTGGTTCTTTGTTCCAAGGTGATGGGCTCTTACTCACCACAGACTCAAGGGCCAGCGTGACGGAGATGAACACTGAGGCAACGCCCAGCTATCTATATATAGTGTATGCTCCTTACTTTATCTTACCTTTCTCTCTCTCTCTCTCTCTCTCTCTCTCTCTCTCTCTCTCTCTCTCTCTCTCTCTCTCTCTCTCTCTCTCTCTCTCTCTCTCTCTCTCTCTCTCATCCGTGTAGAGAAAGAGAAAGAGACAAAGAGTATCACGCCAACCTTTCCAGTCAGTTAGTTTTTTCTCTTTTTTTTTCGTCTTACTGGAACGCGTGATTCTTCCTCCTCCCTTTTAGTACAGCAGCTGGCGGGGCGCGGCATGGTGGGCGGGGCGAGGTGTGTGTGTGTGTGTGTGTGTGTGTGTGTGTCGTCAGGGTGTGTTGCGCTCACCTGCGGGTCAGCGAAAAAAAGCCGTGAAATGAGGGAAGAAGAGAAGGCAATCAAGTACTCTGGCAACACTTAAGTTTCCATACCGCTGAAAGTACAGTTTGTTGATGCCGGTGGTACTGCTTTCACTGGAGTTTCTACTACTACTACTACTACTACTGATACTACTACTACTACTACTACTACTGATACTACTACTATTGCTACTACTACTACGACAACGACGACGACCGACAGTGTAAGACATTATAATACGAAATATGGATTGATAAAGTGATTGATTACAAAACTGAAGAATGATACTTGCTACTACTACTACTACTACTACTACTACTACTACTACTACTACTACTACTACTACTACCTTTCCTTCTTTGATCATTCCACAATATGTACGTAATCCTAAAGAAAAGACATAATAAACAGCCATGAGAGAGAGAGAGAGAGAGAGAGAGAGAGAGAGAGAGAGAGAGAGAGAGATCAACCCCATGCACCCCCCCTCTCCCTTAACACATCCAGACACACCGCGCCTTGTTCCCGGCGGTACAATATTTACGTTGCTCTTTCATGGGCGGGAAACTATCGATTCTTCTCCTGCATCCCGCCGTGAGTCACACTTTGATCGATGACTTACAGGTGTGTGTGTGTCGAGGGGGTGGGGTAGATGTGTGGGTGTGTTGGTGGGTGAGTCAGTGTTCGTGGGATCTAAGGAAAGGAAGTACATAAGAACATAAGAACATAGGGAGACTGCAAGAGGGTTGAAGAAAGGCAGGAAGGGAAGACATGGGAAGAGAAGATACAGAATAAGTAGCAAAGGGAAGTGAAAGGAAAGGTTGAGAATGGAAGGAGAAGGTTAGGAAAGCAATGGAATATTAAGTAAAGGAGTGGAAAGGAAAGGGGAGGGAAGGGAAAGAAATGATAGGAAGAAAATAAACAGAGCGATAAAGAAGAAAAGGGACGTAAAGTAAATGAACGCAACACAACGAAAATAAAAGGAAATAAAAGGAAAAATAAATTAGAGAAAAGAAGGGTAAGGGAGAGAAAGGTATTAGAAGGGAAAGACACGGGACGCAAAGGATGGAGAAGGAAGGAAAGGGAAGGTAAGCGCAGGGAAAAAAAGTGTAGGAATAGAATGAGGCGACGGGACAGTCTTTCGGTTGTGGTCTGTTTTGATGGGAGGAAATATGGTCGCGGTCACGGCTGGAAAGGGAAAGGAAGGGAACAGGGCGGTGCAAGGGGAGGGATGGAAAGGGAAGGGGAGAGAAAGGAGACAGGGGAATTAAATGATGAGATATGTATGTGGTTATCGTTTGTATTGATGGAAGATAACCGGGTATATGGTACTCTTGAACGAAGGAGAATGGAAGGGAAGGGGACGCTAGGGGAGGGAAGAGAAGGGAAGGGAAGAGAAAGGAAGAAAGAAAACGGGATGGTGAGATGGGTGTTTGGTGGACTGCAGGTCACCGTCACTGCAGAAGGAAAGGGAAGGAAAAGGAACGAGAGGCAAGGGGGAGGAAATGGAATGATGAGGTGGGTGTGTAGATGTCGTTGTGTCGTTGGAAGGTAATCTGTCGCTGCCACCGCTGAGGGAAAGGGAAGGGGAGCGAGAGGAAGCAGGGAAATGGGATGATGAGATGGGTGTGTCTTTTGTGGCTGTTGTGTTGTGATGGAGGCGATGTCACGCTCGCGGCCACAGCTCTCAGGTAGTGCACAGTAGTGAGGGGGAGGGTGGAGGGGAAGGAGGAAGTTAAGGTCGTATTAAAAGACATCGCCCCCTAAGAACACATAATTGAAGAGGCTTTCGTAGGAGTTGTGAGCATTTCCAGGGGTAGTTTTATGACCCTGGTGGTAGTTTAACCCTTATTTTGTACCCTGAGCCTAAAAAAAACCCCTTATTAGAACCTGATTGATCCCCCCTTTGACCTTTGTAAATAGCTGATGTGAGAAGCGAAAGTGTTGTAATACCAGCCGTAGAGTTGTGGAGAGGAGACGAGACTGCTGTAACCGTTTCTCAGGAGGAGCTAACAAGAGAAGGGAGGAACTTAGATATATAATAAAGGATGAGTAGACGTTAGATTTACGGATTAGGGAGATAGATGGTGAATAAATGATAGTTAGAGATATCAAGAGAAGAAAGATTAGATATTGATTTATATGGATGAGGAACATAGATGAGGAAAAAAATATGATGGAACTCAGGAGATATAGATTTTTATGGACGAGGAAGACAGATGGTGAAGAAATCGACCTCAGGAGCGATAGGTGTAGACCGACTGATCATTTGTTTAGTCTGATAACATTACGTATCTCAATATAAGTTTACAAGGGTGAGAGCGAGGAACAAGAAGAAATGAAAGGGATATTTAGATGCATATTTACTTATCTATCAAACAAAAATCGGCATGGAACGACGATATAATAGAAGAAAGAGGAAGAAATGAAAAGAAGGAACAGTAATGGTATGTACAAGATAATAAGAAAAACAAAAGAAGGTGGAGAATTAAAAGAGCGAGAGAATGGACGAGGAGGGAGAAAGAGGAGGAGGAGGAGGAGGAAGAGGAGAAGGAGGAGCTATGACGTAATAATAGCAGGAAGAGAAGGATTAGTAAAACAATCAGTAAAATTAGGCGGAGTAGTACAACAGTAAACATAAAGACAGAGAGGAAGGAGAAGGATGAAAAATAAAGAACAGGAAGAAAAAGACGAGAAAGAGGAAAAGAAAAAGTACTGGAACCATAACCAAGATCAGAACAGAACCAGAAAATCCTTAAAAAAACACGTAAAAGAAAAAGACAGAGAGGAAGGAGAAGGATGAAAAATGAAGAACAGAAAGAGAAAGACGAGAAAGAGGAAGAAAAAAAGTACTGGAACCGTAACCAAGATCAGGACAGAACCAGAAAAGGGAAGAGGAAAGCGGACGAAAACGAAGGCCGAAGAAAGGGTTGATCGTGGGTGTGGCAGAAGTTATGCGTGTGTGCGTGTGTAAGGGGGGATGGGTTGAGGGGGTGAGTGTGGGCGTGGGTGTGTCCCGTTGTGAGGAGGGAGATTGATATGAAGGTGTAATACTAATACTAATGCTAATACTAATACTTCTAATGATGATAATGCTTGTAATTATTAACGGAAACACGAGACAGCCAAGGAGATACAAAAGAACGATCCCGCAACCTGCTGTTCCATACTAATACACTGGATAGGAGTTGGCAAAAGTGAGAATTCCAGTTTGCTAATACTAATACTAATACTAATACTTCTAATGATGATAATGCTTGTAATTATTAACGGAAACACGAGACAGCCAAGGAAATACAAAAGAACGATCCCGCAACCTGCTGTTCCATACTAATTCACTGGACAGGAGTTGGCAAAAGTGAGAATTCCAGTTTGCTAATACTAATACTAACACTAATACTTCTAATGATGATAATGCTTGTAATTATTAACGAAGACACGAGACAGCCAAGGAGATACAAAAGAACGATCCCGCAACCTGCTGTTTCATACTAATACACCGGATAGGAGTTGGCAAAAGTGAGAATTCCAGTTTAGTCTCACAAGTTACTCAATATTTCCTTTCACAACACAACAGCCACCACAGCACACCCATCTCATCATTTCCCTGCTTCCTCTCGCTCCCCTTCCCTTTCCTTCCCTCTCCTTCCCTTCCCTTCCCCTCAGTAGCGGCAGCAACATATTACCTTCCAAGTCTCACGAAGGAGGAAATACGACGGCAAGTTAAGGCTGTTCTCTTGCTCTCTCAGAATCCCCACAGATGGATAGATTAATATAGATCATACAATATTTCTACCTCTGTTTTCCCTCCTCCCTCATGTCTACTGAATCTGAGAAATCGTCACCTAAGAAACACAAAAAGTAAGAACAGGAACACAAGAGTTTATCAAGTATGAGCCAAGCAGGAAGGCGCCACTATAAAACAACTTCCCCGCGCCAAAACAACCACCAGGCCCAATTAAGATGACAGCCTCCAGTCCATGATTCCTTATTCTCACAACCGCCAACAAATTCAGATGCAGGAGGAATGGAAATTAAGGAAAATGCAGTGATCGTCTTTTGAGGTTTACTAAGTAGCAGGAATGGGGAAAATTTAATACAGTAGAGATGTTATGTTTCTCCATCCAAAAGTCGCTGAAAGGAGGAAATACAATCGTAGGAAGGCTTTTATAACACGCCTTTTATAACACGCTCAACATCCTGGCATCTCTTTCCTTCCAGTGCTCCGTTCCGTTCAACACGAGCGTAAACAAAATAAGATGAATGAGATGGAAAGTTACAAAAAAATAGATACATAAATAACGGTCGCCTCGAGATATATTCTAAGCGTTCTGTAAACTTATCAACATACAGACCCCCTTCCCCTTCCCCTCCCCCGCCCCTCTTCCCTTCCCTCCCCCCTCTCCAGCCCTTCCTTCATCCCCCTTCACACGAGCGTCAACAAAGCAAGATGGATGTGATGGAAATGAACAAAAACGTAACAAAAAATAATACTAACAACAAAGCTTCGTAATAAAAAATACATATACATTTACATATTTAAAGAGTTAAGATGCAGTAACGGAAGCAGTCTTTTGAACCTTAACGATAAAAATAAACACACATTAAAAAAAACGAAGATAAGAAAAAACATAACAAAGAACAATGAAATGGGTGAGGCAAGGAGAAGGAGAGAGACGAAAAGTTACACGATATACTTCGGAAACTCGACCGTATGTCTTATTTTCCTTTTCTTTTCTTTTTTTCTATATTGTTGCAAGGAAGAGAATGTGTGAGTGGATGAAGTAACAACAGAACTAGATGACGGGAACTATAGTGAAGGAAAGAAAGGAAAAATTATGACACACTTCGGAAAAATTATGACACACTTCGGAAAAATTATGACACACTTCGGAAAAATTATGACACACTTCGGAAAAATTATGACACACTTCGGAAAAATTATGACACACTTCGGAAAAATTATGACACACTTCGGAAAAATTATGACACACTTCGGAAAAATTATGACACACTTCGGAAAAATTATGACACACTTCGGAAAAATTATGACACACTTCGGAAAAATTATGAGACACTTCGGAAAAATTATGACGCACTTCGGAAAAAATATGACACACTTCGGAAAAATTATGACACACTTCGGAAAAATTATGACACACTTCGGAAAAATTATGACACACTTCGGAAAAATTATGACACACTTCGGAAAAATTATGACGCACTTCGGAAAAATTATGACACACTTCGGAAAAATTATGAGACACATCGGAAAAATTATGACACACTTCGGAAAAATTATGAGACACTTCGGAAAAATTATGACACACTTCGGAAAAATTATGACACACTTCGGAAAAATTATGACACACTTCGGAAAAATTATGACACACTTCGGAAAAATTATGAGACACTTCTGAAAAATTATGACACACTTCGGAAAAATTATGAGACACTTCTGAAAAATTATGACACACTTCGGAAAAATTATGAGACACTTCGGAAAAATTATGACACACTTCGGAAAAATTATGACACACTTCGGAAAAATTATGACACACTTCGGAAAAATTATGACACACTTCGGAAAAATTATGACACACTTCGGAAAAATCGTGACACACTTCGGAAAAATTATGACACACTTCGGAAAAATTATGACACACTTCGGAAAAATTATGAGACACTTCGGAAAAATCATGCCACACTTCGGGAAAATTATGAGACACTTCGGAAAAATCATGCCACACTTCGGGAAAATTATGAGACACTTCGGAAAAATTATGAGACACTTCGGAAAAATCGTGACACACTTCGGAAAAATTATGATACACTTCGCCAAATTATGACACACTTCGGAAATCACTCCATATTTCTTTCTGCCTTTATTTATTTATTTATTTATTTTGTTTATTGTTACCAGGAAGGGAAGATACAAATAAGAATATCATAAGGACACACACACACACACACACACACACACACACACACACACACACACACACACACACACAATGAAAAAAAAAAAATCACGGTACATACATTCGTGATTCTTCTACACCAAGTTCTCTTAATGCCAGTTTTATTTATAGTTTCCTTAATTTTCTTTTCGCGCTTTCCTGCCTTTAACTAACGCACAGGTGAGGAAGAGGAGATTAATTAAGCACAAAATCACGATCTTCAGTCCATCAGTAAATTTAGGGAACCCGACTTTTACCTGTGTACGGTTATCTCGACTAATTAATTACTTTACCTTTGCCGCCGTACAAGACAAGGCTTAATGTAAATGGAGACTTCCTCAAACATTACCTTTTGCAACTTTATTTTATCTTTATTTTGTGCGTCACCCTCACGACTATGTATTTGGCAAGACTTCTTCTTCTTCGTGAGGCTGCTTGTTCCTTGTACTGACGCTGTTGTAGGTTGTAATAACTTAACCAATTGATTTTTTTTTCACAACAAAGACAGCTCAAGGGCACACAAAAAAGGAAACAATAATAAAAAAAAAGCCCGCTACTCGCTGCTTCTAAAAAGAATCCAAAGAGGTGGCCGAAAGAGAGGTCAATTTCGGGAGGAGAGGAGAGGAGGAGAGATTTGTTATTTGTGAAGTGAAGCAAAATGATATTATGACTTCGCGACCCAGAAGTGGACCTCGACCCCTGCTCTGAAGAACTCGGATGTAATATAGAGTGGTTCTGTTCTGTACGAGTGAAGGCGGTTGGCTGTACGTACATAATGGATTTAGCAAGTTTGTTAATTCAAGGTTGTATTATTACTCGAATTTGTGAGAGCATCAAAACAACCGTTAAAATAAATAAGCAGAACAGCGCAAGGTTATGAGAGGATGGGAGTGATGAGAACAGAGAATTAGATAGTTATTGATTACACACACACACACACACACACACACACACACACACACACACACACACACGGAAGTACAGCACCACGCACCGCCACCCTCCCCACCGCCTGGCTACGCCCTCGTGTGTGTCTACAAGCCATCGACAGCAATAAATATAAACAGCGAAGCCACACTCGGTTATTTGGCCTTAAGAGGGAACGCGCGCGGCAAGGGGGCGGAGTTGTGGGTAGTAGTAGTAGTAGTAGTCACAGTCATCTCGTTACTGCGTTATCGTGTAGAAAGTAAATAAAAAAATAATCATACACCTCTACAGTAGGGCCATTTATGAGAGACTATGTAAGCCATCACGCTCTTTCACTAGGATGTTGGACAAGATATATTTCTGTAGGTTTATGCTCGCAGGTTTACTCTAGGTGTTCTGAACGTGGCAAGTAATGTTAATGGGTTGATTAAGGAGGTTTAATTAGGGAGAAAGAAGGAGTAGGAGGAGAAAAAGGAGGAAGGGAAGAAGGGAGAGGGGACAAAGAGAAACAAAGAGGGAAGGAGATATTTTTGTAAGCCTGTGTGGGGGAGGTGTAGGGAGGAATAAAAAGTGGAGGAGGAGGAGGAGGAGAAAAAGATGACTGGGGAGGAAGGAGAAATGGAGGTATTAAGAATGAGGAATATAGAGGGAAAGTGATATGTTCGTAAGGGTGGCCTGAGGAGGAGGAGGAGGAGGAGGAGGAGGATTTGCGGTGGGCGAAGCAAAGGAGGCGATGGGGAACATGAATATCAATATTTTACGTTCTTTTTATACAAATGTTTCTTTCCCATTCGTGCATACAGGCCTGGCAGCGAGCGAGGAAGATGGATTGAGGAGGAGGAGGGGGGGGGGGGGGAGGAGGAGGAGGCTAAACGCACGGACTCTTCAGGAAATTGAAATCCCTTACAGCCCGCGTTGTAAGAAAGATACTGTTGGTCCTCCTCCTCCTCCTCCTCCTCGTCCTCCTCCTCCTCTAATCTTTCGTCCTCGTCTCAAATTCCTTCATCAAATTCGATCTTGCGTTCAGTGTTGTCACCTTCCTCCTCCTCCTCCTCCTCCTCCTCCTCCTCCTCCTCTTCCTCCTCCTCCTCTCTCACGCTTCCTAGAACTAATTTCGCACGCCTCCTCAAGAGCCTTCACCATTCGCTTAACACACACATCAGAGCGAGGAAGAAAGTGCCAAAGTCATTAATAACAGTAGTAGTAGTAGTAGTAGTAGTAGAGGTAGTAGTAGTAGTAGTAGTAGTAGTAGTAGTAGTGATCATATTTACCTTGTGTGTGTGTGTGTGTGTATGTGTGTGTGTGTGTGTGTGTGTGTGTGTGTGTGTGTGGGCTAATTATAACAGTACCATCAGAATAATACAGTAAAAGCAATCACACACACACACACACACACACACACACACACACACACACACACACACACGCTAATGGACAGGTGCAGGTGAGGCTGACGGTTTGCAGTTACCTATTATTAACACAGATATGACCCTCCTCCTCACCTCCTCCTCCTCCTCCTCTTCCTCCTCCTCCACATACCTGTCTTCCTTTTCTTCTCTACGTTCGTTACTTTTCTTATCTCCCTTCTACCTTTCGTCCTCTTCAGTTTCTTTAATTCCTGCTTTCTTTCTTCTTTCTCCCACCTCCCTTCTTCCTCTCATCTTTCTTCACCATGGGGTCTGTGTGGTCTGATTTTCTATGTAAATCTATGTAAATCTTTCCTTCTCACCGTCTCTTGTAATTCCTGCCACTCCTCTCTCCTAAACACCCTAACTCCTATCCTTCACCTGCTTCTCCCTCCACTCCTCCCCTTCCATGTTTCCTCTCCACACCCTTTCCTCCACATAGCATGCATACCTCTCCTCTTCCTCTCCACTCTGTCCCTTCACCTCCCCTCAGTTGCTCCTTCCTCTTCGTCTTCGTCTGTATTATTTCATCTTACCTTTCCCATCTCTTCCCTCCATGTCCTTTTTCAGCCTCCCGTCTCCTCATTCACTCCAGGATATGTGAGGTTTAGTTAGCGAGCTGGTGTTGTGGTATAAGGGTTCGCTGTGTGTGTGTGTGTGTGTGTGTGTGTGTGTGTGTGTGTAATATTTGGATGCTGTATTTGATCTGTTATCTCATCGGTTGGTTAGGTATGGACAAGAGAGTTGAAATCGCTAACGGAAATGATCAAAAGTAGCGATTAAGTTTTTCAGTAATGATAGACGTTAATAAGCGTTAATAATAATAATAATAATAATAATGATAATAACAATGACAGGCAATAGCAGAAACAAAGAAAACACACACGCTTACGCATATACGCACAAACATACGCAGGTACACCCACCCACACCCACACCCACCCACACACACACACACACGGAGAAGAAAAGGATGGAGTATTTTTATTTTATTTTATTAGAGTAAGCAGAGAGGCGTGCGGGGAGAGAGAGAGTGGCGGAAGGAAGAGTGGACAGACAGGTGCAGGTGAATTAACGAAGAGGTCGATAAATAACGTGGAGTGTTGGGTGTATTAACAGACCGAGGCAGTGATCATTTACGTACAAACAGACATAGACAGACAGATGGAGGGTCGGACGTGCATATTCACAAGTGCACGAACACACACACACACACACACACACACACACACACACACACACACACACACACACACACGAAAGCAAAGATATCCTACGTGTTTTTCTTTATTATATATATTTTTTCTTCTACTCTTATTCATCCTCCTCCTCCTCCTTCTCCCCTTCTCCTCCTCCTCTTCCTCCTCCACCTCCTCCTCCTCCTAAATCGTGTCATCCGCTAGTGGAACAAATATCCTTCAGAAGTTGTTTATGCCAAAGCGATTAACTCCTTTAAAAATTACATTGACCGTTACTTTGTTGCGGTAGGATCGAACAGAACGGTCCCTCGCGCACGCATAGCAAGTTCTTTAATCTGCTCCTTGGTTCACCGCAGTGCCTGGCGAATAGACTGGTCTTTTAATGCAGGCGAACTCCTTAACCCCTTGGATGCAGATTTCCTACAAGAAGACATCATTAAGCTACAGGAGTGGAAAAAAAAAGTGGCTGCTACAATTTAGTGAAGAAAAATGTGAAGTCATGCATCTTGGGAGGGGAAATCCAGCATACCAATACCACATGGGAAACAGTCCACTACCCACCACAGAGGCACAGAAAGACCATGGGCTACCAGTGAAGGCAAAATCCGTGCCAATCGCAGCGGACGGGTTAAAAGTCACTATACTTACTGTTGCCTGTTCTCCCATGTTTGTATGCTTCCTCTATTTCCTCCTCCACCACCACTACAGCAACCACCTACAATAACCACCTACAACAACCTCCTTCCCACACATACCATACACACCTCCTTACCAGCAACCCACTAACCTCCTCCTCCTTGTCCTCTCCTCCCCAGCAGCCGCCCGGAACACCTGCGGTCCCTGTTCGAGCAGGTGGCCAGCCTCGACCACATGCTGACCTCGCTGGAGAGTCAGATCGAGGTGCTGACCGCCGTGCAGACCGCCGTGCCCAAGGACCTCACGGGTGAGTGATTGCGTGACGAATTTGTTTTCTTAATTCACTTTGTTTTGGATTGCTTTATTTTCTTCACTGTTTTCCTTTCTTTCTCTCTCTGATTCTTATTTATATCTGTTCTCGTGATTTATTAACGTTTTTTCTCCCTCCTCTTCCTTCCTTCCTTACTTTTATTCATTTCTTCGTGTTTGCACAAGGGAGGGAAGGAAAAGAGAAGGGAATGAAAGGGAGAAAACCAACAAGGAAAATAAAAGAAAGTTAGAAGTGAAGACAAAAGAAATCTGTTGCCTGCTCTTCGGTGTGTCCATGTTTTCATCTTCATTCCCTCCCCTCCTCTCCCTCAGCAGCCTCCCTCCGCATCAATCTTCCCCCGTACTTGCCTTCACCTTTCCCATCTTCTCCATCTCTCCTTCCGCCTTCATTGTCTCCTACACACACACACACACACACACACATACACACACACACGCACACGAAACTTACTGTGTGCAAAGATTTCCGTCTCTTTCTTTTTCATTTTTCTTCTTCTTCTTCTACTTCTTCTTCTACTTCACACACACACACACACACACACACACACACACACACACACACACACACACACACACCATGACTCACACACACACATACATACGCACACACCGTCAGTCATCAGCCCAGGGCAACCTTGTGATCACCGCTCCACAACGCTCACCGCCTCTATTAAAAAAAAAAAAAAAAAAAAAAAAAATACTCCATTCGTTACAGCTTTCATATCCTTGTCTTCCTTTCATTTCTCCTTTCCTTCTGATTTTCTCCATTTCCTTCCCTCTTTCCTTCTTTCCCTTCCTTTCAATTCTTTCCACCCCTTCTTATACTTCCACTTTCCCCTATCATTCCCTTCTCTTTCCCCTTTTTTCCTTGTCTTCCCTTCTAATTTCCTTCTTTCCTTTACCTTTAGGAAAGGAGGAAACTAGATGGAAAAGGGAGAGGAAAAGAAGGGGATAGGAAAGAATAAAGGAAAGGAAAAGAAGGGAATAGGAAAGAAGAAGAAAGGAAAGGAGGAAACTAGATGGGAAACGGAAATAGAAAGAAGGAAAAAGAGATGAAAATTAGACAAGGAAGGATAACAAGAAAAGAGAGATTGGGAGAGAGAAAATACAGAATAATAAACTTGAAGAATGGAAGGCTTTGGCGGTGCTGTTTGAGGTCACGGGCGGCTGAAGGCGAGTGTGAGGGAAAATTAGCGATGATAAGAGTATATTTAGAGTAGCGAGAGCCGTGAGATATGCACCCCCACCCAGCACCTTAACTTCTTCCTTTTCTTCTCCTTCTCTTTCTTCTATTCTTCCTCTTTCTCCTTTTTCGTTGTCGTTCTTATCGCTGTAGTTCTTCTCGTATTTTCCTGTCCCTTTCTTTCATCTCTCTACCCACACCTTACCTTCTTCTTATCCTCCTCCATCTCTTCCTCCTCCCCTTTCTTTTCCTCTTTATCCTTCTCTTTTATTTTTCTTTCATCTCTTTTTTTTCGGTCTTCTCATTTTTCCTCCTCCTCCTCCTCCTCCTCGTTTTTGTTCTTTTTCTTCCTTTTTCCTACACCTCCCTTGCTCTCCGGTTGTCCTTGTTCTGTTTTTTTTTTTTCCTGATCGTCTTCTTGCCCCTTCCTCTCTTTTCTTTTTAATTTCATTCTGTTAGTATTGCTTCCTGTGTTTCCTCTTCATTTGATCTTTTTTTTTTCTTCATCTACTTTTTTGGGAAACTTTTTTTCCTTCCTTCCTTTGGTCCATTTCTTTCGTTTTCCTCCATTTGTCCTTTTTTTTCTTCACCTCTATGACATGTTTCCATACAAAACGCCACACCCTTCAGGAAAATCCCTTCTAGGTGTGTGTGTATGTTTTTTTTTTTATTTATTTATTTTTTTTTTTTATTTATTTATTTTTTTTACGTCGCGGCCTATAGCGCCGGTAGGCTTCTTCCCGGTGGATCCTGATGGTCGGCCCAAGGCTTCTTCCCGGTGGGGCCTGATGGTCGGCCCAGCCCGTTCTGGCGCAGGCGAGTGTTTATGGTGGCGCTATCTTGCACTGGGTCATGCTGCCCTCCCGGAGCTCATCTTAAATCTTAGAATCTAGAGTCCGGGTTGATAGGTGGTCTTCTGGACAGCATGTGGGTAGTTTTAAGCCACTCGGCGGCGGCTGAAAAATCCCAGCTTGGTGGCACCGGGCGGGGATTGAACTCGCGTCGTCCCGAACGCGGCGCCGTCACGCTATCCATTCAGCCACCGCCTCCCCTGTGTGTGTGTGTGTGTGTGTGTGTGTGTGTGAAAATATAAATATGCCACCTTTTTCTAAGATTTACAAAGACAACAATGAGAGTAATAAGGAACAAAACCGCCCTCAAAAACAGTCATAAATAAATAAAAAAGAAAATAATTACAGTAGTTGTGAAATATTTCCCTAAAAAAAGAAAAGAAAACTAAATATATACCTTTTTTTAAGATTCTAAAGACAACAATGAGGATGATAAAGAACAAAACCGTCTACAAAAACAGTCGGGAAAAGAATACGGAAGAAAATAAGTACAGCAGAGTTATAAAATGCTTTCCCTAACGTCATATTCAAACTCATCATCATTTTTTTAAGACCACAGTGACTCAAGGGTTACCGTGATGGAGATGAGCACAGAGGCCACGCGTAGCAGCTATAACATGTACTCGTAGCCTTACTAATTACTTACCTACAGCGTTGCCAGATATAGAAAAGAGCTCACACGTACTAGCATACACTCGAGCGCCATATATACGCCAGCCAGCCAGTTAGTCAGTGGTAGCGTGCGAGGTGCGTGGATTTAGCAGCGTGTCGCAACCCCCGAGGCAACGTTTCGGTCCGTGACGACGAGAACACGGCCGCGAGGAGGCTGGAAGGGGGAGGAGGAAGAGTGGGGCCCGGAGGAGTGTTGGAGTCAGTTTATATCTGGAAGGTGTGGCGGAAGGGTGTGTGCTCGTCCGGGTCTGAGGGCGAGAGAAGGCGTGGCGTCAGGTGGGGAGAGTGGAGAGGAGAGGGCGAGTCGCGGTGAAGGAAAGTAAGGGAAATAGAAGGAAAATTTGGTTGGTTGAGAATGGAAATAAAGAAAACAGTGGGAAATGGAAAGGTAATTTAATTCGCGCAGAAGGAAAGTAAAGAAAAGCAAGGGAAACGGAAGGAAAATTTTAGTTGGTGGAGAAAGGAAGTAAATAGGAGCGAGGGAAACAGAAGGAGTTTTATCAGCGGAAAAAGAAAATGAAAGAAACAGAGGGAAACGGAAAGGAAGATTTATTTGCGGAGAAAGAAACTGAGCAAAATCAAAGGAAACAAAGAAAATTTTCATTGACCGAGAAAGAAAAGTGAGAGAAATAGAAGGAAAATTTGAATCGTGGAGAAAGAAAGTAAAGAAAAGCAATAAAAACAGAGAGAAAAACTGATTCCGGAAGTTCTTTAGAAAGAAAACAAGACCGAAGGAGAAATAAATAAAGAAAATCGAGAGAAACGGAAAGAAAAAAATGAAACTCTGGGAAAGAAAAATAAAAAGAAAAAAATCGAAGGAGACGAAAAGAAACAAAATACAGTGAGACATTGTGAAGATAAGTACATAATAACATGGGACAATAAGTGTTCAAACCTTACGATGAATTACATAATGATTGTTACTGAGACGAATCATTGTCTTCCGTAGTTTGAGGGAAAAGAAGAAACGAAGACAAAAGAAAACGAAGAACCAACAGAAAACGTGAACCGGTGAAGAATGGAAGTTTAAATGCCACGTGTTAAATGAAAAATCTAATTGGGTTCCGTGTTGACAGGTGTTTGCCAAAGCTTAATTAGTGCACCTGGGACGTGTCTGATGGAAGAAACCTTGATTTGACCTCTTCTTCGTGTGTGTGTGTGTGTGTGTGTGTGTGTGTGTGTGTGTGTGTGTGCCGTAACAAAAGAAATCAAGTCAGAGAGAGAGAGAGTACCGAAAAAAATGACCATAAGAAATGCGTGTCGGAGACGAAATGACGAATAGAAAATGTAACATATATGACATGCAGAAACGAATACACACACACACACACACACACACACTTACACACACACACACACACACACACACACACACACACACAAACACATACACGAAATTGCAAAGACAGTCCCGGAAAATTACCTTCATGTACATTACCTTACTCTTTTTCTCTCCCTCTCCCCTCCCTCACCTCTCCTTCCCCATCCCTCCCCTCCTCTCTTCCTCATCCTCCCCCTTCCCCCCCCTTCCCCAGTAGCGTAGATAAATGGCCGTCCATCCAATAGTCACTCCAACGCTTGTTTTGCGGAGCGCCCCGTCAGCTCAAGGCAGGCGTTCCACCGGGTGACTGCTGGCGCCCTCCCCCTCTCTCTCTCCCTGGATCCCGCCTCACTCTTTTCCCCGGGCCCCGCTAGCTGGCTTCCCCTTCTGGTTCCGCTGACTGACCCCCACACCTGCTTACTCCTCAAGGGCTCCGCTATCCCCCAAGGGCACAGACTCCCGTTCTTTGCTGTCTTGTCTTATTGCTGTACTTTCCTCCCACTTGGCTTCTGGAATCCCCTCTCATTCAGTCTTTTACTCGGAGATGAGCACTGAGGCCAGGTGCAGGTATAGTGTATGCCCCTAACTCTCCTTTACTTTACCGGCCAGCTTGTTTGTTCCTTTTGTTTATTCTAATTTCCTTGTAGTCCCTCAAACTACGTAACAGTTTACTTTCTTTCTCCG